>NW_027139316.1:0-348398 GCF_035084215.1 Heptranchias perlo | reverse complement strand
TGAGGGTGGGGGGGACTCGGTTTGGGGTGAGGGAAGAGGGGGAGACAGGCTGAGGGTGGGGGGGACTCGGTTTGGGGTGAGGGAAGAGGGGGAGACAGGCTGAGGGTGGGGGGGACTCGGTTTGGGGTGAGGGAAGAGGGGGAGACAGGCTGAGGGTGGGGGGACTCGGTTTGGGGTGAGGGAAGAGGGGGAGACAGGCTGTGAGGGTTTCAAATCAGTAAAATAGGTCCTTGAAATGTGGCTCATTCCAGCAGACAGGTCTCCTGGTCAAACCAGTCCTGCCCTGGGCTGTCCCTGGATTAACATGAGAACGGACAGGTCCCTGAGGGAGACCCATTGAGATTCAGTCTAATATCTCAAATGATGTGGAGATGCCGGTGATGGACTGGGGTGGACAAATGTCAGGAATCTTACAACACCAGGTTATAGTACAACAGTTTTATTTGAAAATCACAAGCTTTCGGAGGCTTTCTCCTTTGTCAGGTGAGTGTGGGATTCCATGAAAGGCACCGCTTTATAGTCAGAGCACAATGCCTGGTGATCACAGATAATCTTTCCAATTGCCCGTTGTCAAGGCAATCAAAGGAGTCGAATAGTGTTCAGACAGAGAGACACTACATACGGGACAATCAGTATATTCAGTAGTCCCGTATGTAACGTCTCTCTGTCTGAACACTATTCGAATCCTTTGATTGCCTTGACAACGGGCAGTTGGAAAGATTATCTGTAATCACCAGGCATTGTGCTCTGACTATGGAATCCCACACTCACCTGACAAAGGAGAAAGCCTCCGAGAGCTTGTGATTTTCAAATAAAACTGTTGGACTATAACCTGGTGTTGTAAGATTCCTTACATAATATCTCAAAGGCTGAAGTGGAGAGCTCCCCGGGGGTAGGGGATGGCCGTGTGTCTCGTCCCAAACCCTCCCCAGGGGCGGGGACAATCTCTCAGTCTGCCGGGGTCCTCCAGCCTGTCCTGAGTGTATTTCTCTCTCTGTCTCTCTCCCAACTTTTCTCTCTCTTTAGCTTCTCTGGTTTGTAACCGGGATTTGTGTTTCAGTGTTGGGGCTGAGGGATTGTTGGTGTAACTGGGAGAGGGAGTGGGAGGCGGGGGGCGTGGAGAGAGGGGGAGTGGGAGGGAGGGAGCTCTGGGCTCTTGCTGTGCCTTTTTAATCCCTTGCTTTTGTATTTTACTCAATTCCCTCTCTCTCTCTCCCTCTCTCCCCTCAGGAATCTTTTCGATGAAATGCTGCAAGGAGATGATCCAGAAAGAGACATTTTGTGAGAAGGAGGAGGATGAGGGGGAATCCTGGGCCAAGAATCGTTCTCTCCGCTGGGGACTGACTGACTGAGACCTTCACCGCAGCCTGGACCCGATGGGGGTCATGTGAGTAATGTCTGGGTTACTCTGGGGGATCACTGGGACATTCTGGGGACACTGGGGGATCACTGGGACATTCTGGGGACACTGGAGGATCACTGGGACATTCTGGGGACACTGGAGGATCACTGGGACATTGTACAGGAGCTGACACTGAGACACACACTGACCGTCTGACAGTGCAGCGCTCCCTCAGTACCGACCGTCCGACAGAATATTACCATCTGTTCGAGCCCAAATTCCTCCCTTCATTCATTGCAAGTGCAACTTTTCAGAAATAACACAAAGTGGATCAAACTATTATTCAGAGGCTGACAATGTGACATATCTCGGGTCTTAATTGAAATTAAAAGCTCTTTCAGGGAGCGTCCTGCAGCACCCAGAGAGCCCAAATGTGAAAACAGCCTCCAAATGTTTTCTTAGTTTGAAGTTTAATTTTTGAAAAGGTCACTGACAACTCAGAAAGAAATCGTGTTAATTCCGAAGCCATTTTGGGCCCCCATGTGAAATTGTATTGTAATGGAACCACACAGACACATGGGGAAGCTCGGGAGCAAACTGATTGGAATTTGAGATTTTAATCCCATATTCATTTGTGGCACAGCTCAGCTCAATTCAAACCCAATGTCTGTGCAAGGACCACGTGTCTCCTGACTGTACAGTCTGTGTGTGTGTGTGTGTGTGTGTGTGTGTGTGTCTCAGTCTCACTGGTCCCATAACATAACTTTAAAGCAGTAAAATTAACCAGAACCTGCTCCAAAGACAAAACCAATCCAGATCTTGAAGGTGTGATGATTTCCTCCTTCTCTCTGCTCTGTTGGTGGGAGGCTCATTTCCAGTCCCAGGTATTTGTCTATTCCCCATGTCTGATGGGTTGGTTCCTGTGAACAGTTTGTCAGAGAGTGTTTCACTGCCTAAGGGTGTTTACAGAGAGATGTGAGGAATCTTACAACACCAGGTTTTAGTCCAACAGTTTTATTTGAAAATCACAAGCTTTCGGAGGCTTTCTCCTTCGTCAGGTGAGTGTGGGATTCCATGAAAGGTACCGCTTTATAGTCAGAGAACAATGCCTGGTGATTACAGATAATCTTTCCAACTGCAGGTTGTCAAGGCAATCAAAGAATTCGAATAACAGGATTGGTTTGACCAGGAGACCTGTCTGTTGGAATGAGCCACATTTCAAGGACCTATTTTACTGATTTGAAACCCTCACAGCCTGTCTCCCCCTCTTCCCTCACCCCAAACCGAGTCCCCCCTCCACACTCACCTGACAAAGGAGAAAGCCTCCGAAAGCTTGTGATTTTCAAATAAAACTGTTGGACTATAACCTGGTGTTGTAAGATTCCTTACATTTGTCCACCCCAGTCCATCACCGGCATCTCCACATCATCTTTACAGAGAGAGAGAGAGAAGCAGCTCCCATCCTGGTCTGAAAGACCCAGTCAATGAGAGATTTATAAAAACAATCCAGCCCAGTGCAGTTAAACCTTGTCCCCTATTAATCCAAACACACCATATTGTGAGCAAAATTCAATATTTCACAGGGCCAGTGAGTCCCAGACACGGATTGTACCCACCTCCCTAAACTAAACTCAACTCCTTACTGGAAAAAGTGTCTGTCAAAACACAGCCCGTTTCGGGACTGAACCCCTCAAATAACCGTTACACTCAACATTGCAATCTCTCAGTGAATCGTTCCCTTTTACCCACTGTGTACTGTACATGTGCAGGAGCTGACACTGAGACACGGGCCGTACCGTACCTGAGTACTTTCCAAACAAGAGAAATTGAGAGAGACAACAGAGAGAGAGGGGCAGAGAGAGAGAAAAGCACAGAGAGAGAGGGGGCGAGTGGCAAAGAGAGGGAAGGGGAGAGAGAGAGAGAGAGAAAGTAAGAGCGGGGAGAGAGTCAGAGAGAGAGAGAGAGAGAGGTCGGGAGAGAGAGAGAGAGAGAGGAGGTGAGAGGCAGAGGGAGAGAGGGGGACAAAGAGAGTGAAAGACAGAGAGAGTGAGGTGGAGAGGCAGAGAGTGGCTTGGTCCTGCCTGGTGATTTACCCGATTCCTGCGAGCAGCCAGGCTTCTCTGGGCTGTTTAATGGCTTCTCACCAGCAAGGGGGGCCCCCATCTCCCACCTCGCAATAAACTCTTTCAATCAGATGCTTCCCCTCACCCTCACACATTACCACTGTTGCAAGCCGCACACGCACAACCCACAGGTCACACACACTGGCAGCTATTCAACCATGACAGGCACATCACCCAAACACCCTGCAGGACCCTCACTGACTCACGTCCCGCTTTCTGGCAGGAGACCCCCTCACACTCTCTCCCCCTCTCTCCGTCTTTTTCTCTCTCTCCGTTGCTCTCGCTCTATCCCTCTCTCCCCCTCTCTCTCTGTCACTCCCTCGCTTTCGCTGCCTCTCTACCCCTCTCCCGTTCTCGCCCTCTCCCGTTCTCGCCCGCTCCCTGATGGGGGAGAGATTGAACAGGGAGAGGGGGGGGAGAGATTGAACAGGGAGAGGGGGGGGAGAGATTGAACAGGGAGAGGGGGGGGAGAGATTGAACAGGGAGAGGGGGGGGAGAGATTGAACAGGGAGAGGGGGGGGAGAGATTGAACAGGGAGAGGGGGGGGAGAGATTGAACAGGGAGAGGGGGGGGAGAGATTGAACAGGGAGAGGGGGGGGAGAGATTGAACAGGGAGAGGGGGGGGAGAGATTGAACAGGGAGAGGGGGGGGAGAGATTGAACAGGGAGAGGGGGGGGAGAGATTGAACAGGGAGAGGGGGGGGAGAGATTGAACAGGGAGAGGGGGGGGAGAGATTGAACAGGGAGAGGGGGGGAGAGATTGAACAGGGAGAGGGGGGGGAGAGATTGAACAGGGAGAGGGGGGGGGAGAGATTGAACAGGGAGAGGGGGGGGAGAGATTGAACAGGGAGAGGGGGGGGAGAGATTGAACCGGGAGAGGGGGGGGGGAGAGATTGAACCGGGAGAGGGGGGGGGGGAGAGATTGAACCGGGAGAGGTGGGGGGGAGAGATTGAACAGGGAGAGGGGGGGGGAGAGATTGAACAGGGAGAGGGGGGGAGAGATTGAACAGGGAGAGGGGGGGGAGAGATTGAACAGGGAGAGGGGGGGAGAGATTGAACAGGGAGAGGGGGGAGAGATTGAACAGGGAGAGGGGGGAGAGATTGAACAGGGAGAGGGGGGAGAGATTGAACAGGGAGAGGGGGGGGAGAGATTGAACAGGGAGAGGGGGGAGAGATTGAACAGGGAGAGGGGGGGGGAGAGATTGAACAGGGAGAGGGGGGGGAGAGATTGAACAGGGAGAGGGGGGAGAGATTGAACAGGGAGAGGGGGGAGAGATTGAACAGGGAGAGGGGGGAGAGATTGAACAGGGAGGGGGGAGAGATTGAACAGGAAGAGGGGGAGAGATTGAACAGGGAGAGGGGGGAGAGATTGAACAGGGAGAGGGGGGGGAGAGATTGAACAGGGAGAGGGGTGGGGGAGAGATTGAACAGGGAGAGGGGGGGGGAGAGGGGGGGGGGGAGAGATTGAACAGGGAGAGGGGGGGAGAGATTGAACAGGGAGAGGGGGGGGAGAGATTGAACAGGGAGAGGGGGAGAGATTGAACAGGGAGAGGGGGAGAGATTGAACAGGGAGAGGGGGGGAGAGATTGAACAGGGATGGGGGAGCTGCTAATTCAAACAAGAGAAAACAGTAAAGCCCACATGGCAAGAAACAGAACAGAAGTTGCAACAAAGTCCAGAAATTGTGTCTCCGGGACCCAGGGACAGAAGAGAAAACAAACCCAGGGGAGGTTTGAACTCTGCAGCAAACACTGAGCAGCACAAACAGACAGACAGACACCTGTCAGGGGAATCAGAGGCAAAGCCCCAGAGAAAAATCCTGCAAACTTGGATTCGGGAGAGAAGCGAGAGAGAGAGTTAGTGGGAGGGAGGGAGGGAGCTCTGGGCTCTTGCTGTGCCTTTTTAATCCCTTGCTTTTGTATTTTAATCAATTCCCTCTCTCTCTCTCCTCAGAAATCTCTTCGAGAAATGCTGCAAGGAGATGATCCAGAAAGAGATATTTTGTGAGGAGGAGGAGGAGGAATCCTGGGCCAAGAATCGTTCTCTCCGCTGGGGACTGACTGACTGAGACCTTCACCGCAGCCTGGACCCGATGGGGGCCAGGTGAGTAATGTCTGGGTTACTCTGGGATCACTGGGATATTCTGGGGACACTGGGGGGGAGGTCACTGGGACATTGTTGTCGTTGGACCTGTTGTGCTGGTGGTCGAAACATACTTTTTCCAAGATGGTGGCCCATGCTGTCCCCGTGCCATAACACATAGAAATATATAAATACATTATCAATATATCGATAATATATATTATAAATACAAGTTGTTGTTGTGGTTGTGGCCCAAACACAAAGGCCGCCGCTCTGGCTGCACTCTGGGCTGACCGGCTGCACTCTGGGCTGACCGGCTGCACTCTGGGCTGACCGGCTGCACTCTGGGCTGACGGGCTGCACTCTGCCATCACTCTGGGGTCACTGCGGGATCACCGGGGGCACTCTGCCGGCCACTTGCCGCCATCTGATGATGCGGCGGTGGCCATTTTTTCCAAAATGGTGGCCGCGCTGGCTGCCATTTTGTCCAAGATGGTGTCTCGCCGGCCGCCATTTTGTTTAATTTATTATTTAAATAATTCAATTGTTTAAAATGTAATCTAAATAATTCAATAGTTTAATTCAATATAAAAATAATCAATTGCTTAATTTATGATATAAAGAAGCCAATTGTTTAATTTATTATATCAATAATTATTTAATTTAATGTATAATTAGTTCACTAATTGTATAAATAATTCAATAGTTTATATTATATAAATAATTCAATACATTAATTCATCATATAAATAATTCAATACATTAATTCATTATATAAATAATTCAACAGCTTAATTTATTACATAATAATTCATGTGTCTAATTTATTATAAATAATCCAATAGTTTAATTTATAATGAATTGTTCAATTTATTGTGTGAATAATTCAAGTGTTTAATTTATTGTAAAAATAATTCAATAGCTTAATTCATTCCATGAATAATACAAGTGTTAAATTTAGTATATAAAGAAACATTTGTTTAATTTATTGTATAAATAATTGAATTGATCATTTGATTATCTAAATAATTCAATTGTTTAATTTATGATAGAAATAATTCAAGTGTTTAATTTATTATACAAATAATTCAATAGCTCAAATCATTATATAAATAATACAAGTGTGAAATTTATTACATAAAGAAACAATTGTTTAATTTATCATGTAAATAATTCAAGTGTTTCATTCATCATATAAATAATTCAACTAAATATACAATTATTTATACAATAAATTAAACAAAGGAATATTTATTTCATGAATTAAACTATTGAATTATTTTTATGATTATTTATACAATAAATAAATACTAATTGTTCATGTAATAAATTAAACAATTGATTATTTAATGAAATTATCCGTTCAATTATTTATGAAATGAATTGAACGATTGAATTATTTATATTATAATTAAACACTTGAATTATCTGCTTCCAATGTCTTTGTTTTTCGGCCTGATATTAAGATCATCAATGGCGGCTGCATCACCCAGCATGCAGCGCGGTTCAGATTGTGCCCTATCTGAATCAGTGGAGCCCAGTGCGCAGGCGCAGTAGTGACTCATTATCGGTCAGTGTGTCCTGAGCATGCGCGGCCAGTCGAGGCTGCGGGAGGAGCGCGTTCGGTGCAGGTCAGAGGATCGGAGCAAGAGGCTCAATAAACCCCGGGGCCCGGGTCCGGGCTCAGGCCCAGGCTCAGGCTTTACAAACCCCGAGTGCGGCCCCAGACCCGAATATAAAACAGTGAACATTATCCCCCCCTCACTACCCGCCGGGAAATGAAGGGGAAATGGGGATCGGGCAGGGAGCGTCTGTAAATGAAGGAGAAATGGGGATCGGTCAGGGAGCGTCTGTAAATGAAGTAGAAATGGGGATCGGTCAGGGAGCGTCTGTAAATGAAGGAAAATGGTGATCGGTCAGGGAGCGTCTGTAAATGAAGGAGAAATGGTGATCGGTCAGGGAGTGTCTGCAAATAAAGGAGAAATGGTGTTCGGTCGAGGAGCGTCTGTAAATGAAGGAGAAATGGTGATCTCCATATCTTCAGTCATCCAGGGAGCTCGAGCTTTGGATGCTGTTCCTTTCCTCCTCGTGGGAATCTGTCTACTCTGTACCCAAACCCACTCCTCCTTGAAGGCCTCCCACTGTTCAATTACTGTTCTGCCTGCCAATTTTTGATTCCAATCCACACTCACTCTCTTACTCACTCTCACATTCCTCTCTCACCCTTTCACTTATGGTTTAGGGCCAATGAAAGATGATGCGATGGGTTTGGATTTCAGCACAGGGAGGAGGGAGAGTGTGTGGGACGGGGATTTCCAGCTTTGAGGAATGAGAGAGGAAATAATGTTCCAGAGAAAGGAGAGTTATCTGATCTGAATTTCTATCCTGTAATTACAGTGATAACTTTTATAAACTCCTTTTACAGGGGAGGATTTGCAGAGGGAAACTCAAATCAAAGATCACGTCAAGATCTGACAGAGTCACTCGATTCATCAGGACCTGAATATCATCGACCTTTAAATGTGGAAGGAGAAACATTTGTCTGTTCTATCTGTGGGAGAAGATTTCAAACATCAGTGTGAGTTGAAAAGCACCGAGACACACACACCCGAGTGAGAGTGTTCCAGTGCACTGACTGTGGAAAGAGCTTTAACCAGTTTCACAGCCTGAAAAAACATCGCACCGTTCACAGCGGGGAGAAACCATCCACGTGTTCTCTGTGTGGACGAGGCTTCAACTGATCGTCCAACCTGGAGACACACAAGGACACCCGGACCACGGAGAAACCGTGGAAATGTGGGGACTGTGGGAAGGGATTCAATTACCCTTCAGAGCTGGAAACTCATCGACGCAGTCACACTGGGGAGAGGCCGTTCACCTGCTCCGTGTGTGGGAAGGGATTCATTCGGTCATCCCACCTCCTGACACACCAGCGAGTTCACTCTGATGAGAGACCTTTTAAATGTTCTGACTGTGAGATGAGGTTTAAAAGCAAAATTAATCTGCTGATACACCAACGCACTCACACCGGGGAGAGGCCGTTCACCTGCTCCGTGTGTGGGAAGGGATTCACTTTATCATCCAGCCTCCAGACACACCAGCGAGTTCACTCTGATGAGAGACCTTTTAAATGTTCTGACTGTGAGATGAGGTTTAAAAGCAAAATTAATCTGCTGATACACCAACGCACTCACACTGGGGAGAGGCCGTTCACCTGCTCCGTGTGTGGGAAGGGATTCACTCAGTCATCCAGCCTCCAGACACACCAGCGAGTTCACACTGGGGAGAGACCTTTTAAATGTTCTGACTGTGAGAAAAGGTTTAAATGCAAAAGGAATCTGCTGACACACCAATGTACCCACACTGGGGAGAGGCCGTTCACCTGCTCTGTGTGTGGGAAGGGATTCACTCAGTCATCCACCCTGCTGACACACCAGCGAGTTCACACTGCGGAGAGCCCGTTCACCTGCTCCGTGTGTGGGAAGGGATTCACTCAGTCATCCCACCTCCTGACACACCAGCGAGTTCACACTGGGGAGAGCCCGTTCAGCTGCTCCGTGTGTGGGAAGAGATTCACTCGGTCATCCAACCTGCTGACACACCAGCGAGTTCACTCTGATGAGAGACCTTTTAAATGTTCTGACTGTGAGAAGAGGTTTAAAAGCAAATGTAATCTTCTGACACACCAATGCACCCACACTGGGGAGAGACCGTTCTCCTGCTCCGTGTGTAAGAAGAGATTCCCTCGGTCATCCACCCTGCTGAGACACCAGCAAGTTCACTCCGATGAGAGACCTTTTAAATGTTCTGACTGTGAGAAGAGGTTTAAAAGCAAATTTAATCTGCTGACACACCAACGCACTCACACTGGGGAGAGGCCGTTCTCCTGCTCTGTGTTTGGGAAGGGATTCACTGGGTCATCCACCCTGCTGAAACACCAGCGAGTTCACACTGGGGAGAGACCGTTCTCCTGCTCCGTGTGTGGGAAGAGATTCACTCGGTCATCCCACCTGCTGAGACACCAGCGAGTTCACTCCGATGAGAGACCTTTTAAATGTTCTGACTGTGAGAAGAGGTACAAAAGCAAATTTAATCTGCTGACACACCAACGCACTCACACTGGGGAGAGGCCGTTCACCTGCTCAGTGTGTGGGAAGGGATTCGCTTGGTCATCCTCCCTGCTGAAACACCAGCGAGTTCACACTGAGAGACCTTTAAATGTTCTGACTGTGGGAAGAGATTTAAAATCAGAAACGAACTGCTGAGACATCGACGCACTCACACTGGGGAGAGACTTTTCACCTGCTCCGTGTGTGGGAAGAGATTCACTCGATCATCCCACCTTCTGAAACATTAACTTGTTCGCACTGTTGAGTCACCTTTTAATGCAGTGACTGTGAGACGAGCTTTGAAAGCAGAAATGAACTGCTGACACATCAACGCATGCCCATTGGTTAAGAGACTGTTCACCTGCTCCGTGTGTGGGAAGGGATTCACTCAGTCATCACACGTGCTGAGACACCAGCGAGTTCACGAAATGAGCAGGTCCAACGAGCCGGTCTGTAACACAGGCCAATGACTCAGTGCAGCTCGTTACCCAGTCACTGGGCTCCGTTATAGCCTCTCCTGTCAGTAACACACAAAGAGAAATTGTAAATCTGAAACAGAAAGAGATAATGTATAACACTTCATATCAACCACCAGTTTTTCCCTCTTTCCGGCTTTTAAAACAATCTGTTTCACAGTTTGTCAAACCCGAAACAGCCTCTGGGATTTGCTGATCGAGAATTTCAGTGGAAATTGGGACCGTCATTAAGTATCGGAACAAATATCCCCGCTGAGGTTTCGGGATTGTTACTGGTTTATTTATATCAGTGAGTGACCAATTTTAAACTCGGTGAGGGTCTAAACCTAAGGTAAGAGCCTGGGATAGACAAGAGATTCTTCAATGTATCAAGTTAAATTACACTGATTCCACCAACACTGGACATCACATCCCTCAAACATTGTTACCTGTTACTGTATAAAAGTGGTGAGGGTGGAAATGGGAAATAACTGAAAAAAACTTCATTGTTTCAAAGTTAATTCTGATCACTATTATTGTACATTCTCCAACCTATCCCTTAAAAAGGACCCAATATCAAACCAGTCCCCAGTCCTTGGGCCTGTGCCTATGTTGTGATTTGCACCCGCTTCTGACTGACTTGGTATCAGACGCACTCCCGTCAACAGTAAACGGATGGAGCCGGATCCATAAGAGAAAAATGAGGACCGACCTCCACGGTTCTCCCAGAGTGCGGGAGGCGGAGTAACAGCAGCAGACAGAGAGATCTCTCTAAACCAGCCGCTGCCGCCGGAGAGAAGCGAGTCCCGTTCCGAGCCGTGTCTGTCAGGCGCCCGCTGACCCTCTCTTCACTGAAGGGGACCGATTCAGCACCAATTCACACACCCACCATTGGATCATTGAATCACCTTCAACACCTGAATTACATCACCACTTAATCCTCTATACACGAGGAAATACAAACCTTGTCCACGCAACTTGTCCTCATAATGTAACCATTTTAGCCCCGGTATCATTCTGGTGAAACTGCGCTGCATCCCCTCCACGGCCAATATGTCTTTCCTGAGGGGTGTGCCCAGAACTGAATGCAATACTTTAAATGGGGTCTCACCAGAGCTTTCTATCTGGAACATATTTTCACGTCTTTGAATTCCAGCTCCCTTGAGATAAAGGCCAACATCACATTAGACTTTCAAATTATTTTTTCAGCAGTCCACTGGCTTTTAGTGATTTCTGTACTTCGATCCCTAAATCTCTCTGCTCCTCCATAGTTCTGAGCTTCTCACCATTTAGAAAATACTCTGATCTATATTGCTTCCGTCCAAAGTAGATGACCTTATACTTCCCCATATTGAAAGTTTGAACAGGCTGGGGCTCTTCTGTATAGAAAAGAGGAGGCTGAGGGTGACCTGATATCGGGCTTTAAGATTATGTGAGGGCTTTATAGGTTAGGCATCGACAAGGTGTTCGTACTTGTGGGAGTGGGGACTCCAAAACATTGGGGCCATGAATATAATCCAGTCACTAATGTATCCAATCTGGCATTCAAGAGAAACAGACTTCCCCAGAGAGGCGTTAGAATGTGCAACTCGCCACCACAAGGAGTAGTTAAGGCGAATAGAATGGATGCATTTACGGGGAAGCTGGATAAGCACATAGAGGAGAAGGGAATATTAGAGTTTGCTCATCGGGTTAGATGAAGAGGGGTTGGAGGAGGCTCGTCTGCAGCATAAACACCGGTATAGTCTAGTTGGGCCGAATTGCCTGTTTCTGTGATGTACATTCGATGTAATTCTATGTAAGCTCCATCTGACACAGTTTTACCAACTCACTGAATCTCTCAATTTCCCTTTGTAACTTTATGCTCCCATCTACACTACTCACTGCGCCTCCTAACTCGATGTCAGCGACAAACGTGAGTGTTCGGCTCTCTATTCCTTCATCTCCGTCATTTATACATATCGGAAAAAGCTGATGCCCCAGAACTGATCACATCCGGCCAATTTGAGTACATCCCTTATTATCCCGGGCCTCTGCCTCCCACCTTCTAACCAACTCCCTGCCCATTTCAATCGGTTGCCTTAAATTCCACGCACTCTAATTTTTGTTGACAGTCTCTTATGTGGTCCCTTATTGGATGCCTTTGGAAGTCAATGTCCATCTCACACCCAGAGACACTCCATTATCGAGCACGTTAGTTACATCTTCAAAAAGTTCAACGAGCTTTGTTAGACTTGACTTCCCCTTTACAAATCCATGCTGGCTCTCTCTGGTTACTCCATATTTATCCAAGTGCTCAGTCATTCTTTCCCCAATAACGGATACTGGTAACTTCCCCACAACAGGCGTCAGACTGATCGGCCTAGAATTTCCAACTTTATCTCTCCGACCCATCCGAAATAATGGAGTGACATTGACAATGTTTCAATTAAAGCAACAATTCCTGAATCAAGAGAGTTTTGATCGATCATGAGTAAGCATGTACAAGTTCCTTACCTATTCCTCTTATTCCCCTGGGATGGTAAACATCAGGTCCTGGAGATTTGACAATCTTCAATCTCATTATTTTCTCCATCGCCATTATCTTATTTGCACTGAATCCCCTTGATTTATTTACAGTTTTCCTCGTCTCTCTGCTATGTTCGCCTCATCCTTTTCTATGAAGACCGATGCAAAGTAAATATTTAGCAACTCTGCCATTTCCTGATTTTCAATTACAATATCCCCTCCATCTGTCTTTAAGGGGCCCACATTACTCTTAGTCACCCTTCTTTCTCTTAATATACCTGTAAATACCTTGATTGTTGTCGTTATTTTCCCTCACAAGTTTTTTCTCCTTTTCCCTTTTTGGACCTCTTCGGGTTTTTCGTTTCAGCACCACAATAAACAAGACTTCGCTGTAAAGTTCGGCTCAATAGTTCTCCAATGTCAGAGCGAGAATTGTCTGAACCCCGAATTTATTTAATGTAAGAAACACAAGCACACTTAATCATCCGTGTATCAACACACTGATGGATACACAAAGATAAACACAGCGAGAAATGCAGGCAGTATCAGGATGCACAGGTAAACGGACAAGGGAAACAGACAAAGATAAAACGGTCTGTGCCTCGAACAGACAGTAACGTGTCACTGATCGATATTAGTGAGACGAGGTGGGGAACAGGTGCTGTGAATTGGTGCTGTGGTTTAGTTGGTTAAAGCATCTGTCTTGTAAACAGGCGATCCTGGGTTCAACTCCCAGCAGTGTTTTGTGTAACTTATTATTTTTACCTAATTTGTGGAATTCAGCGACAAAGTCACACTTTGGAATTGGTATTTGTTGAGGTTTGAGGAGGAAACCGATATCAGAATGACTGTTCAAAAACACCATTTCATCGCACAGACAGACCTCTCATAGAATGTGTCTGTAACACTTTAATTTAAGGACACATTCTTGTTTCTGGGCTCGTCGGGGTCAGGGTATAATTCACGATTTATGTCATTGAGGAGCGAATGGTTGTCTCCTCGACCTCCGGATAGCAGTGATAAAGTTCGAGGATACACAGAAGCGGACAGGGTGGTCGGGGTCTGGAACTCACTGTCTGAAAGGGTGGTCGAGGCAGAAAACCTCAACTCATTTCAAAAGTGCATGGATGTGCATTTGAAGTGCCGTAACCTACAGGGCAACGGACCAAGCCCTGGAAAGTGGGATTAAGCTGGATAGCTCTTTTTCGGCCCTCACAGACACGATGGGCCGAATGGCTTCCTCTTGTGCTGTAGCTTTCTCTGATTCTATGATTCCGTGTGTGGGAAGGGATTCACTCAGTCATCACACGTACTGAGACACCAGGGAGTTCAAAAGTGACTACAGGGGTTGGATTCTGCTGTTAATCCCATCCAGGACTGAACCATGTTCATTCTGACAGTTGGGGTTTGTTTCTCCTGATGTTAATAAGCCCTATAACTGGGTTGGAGTTTAATATTCTGGATATCTGTTAAATAAATCAGCTTTGTTTCAAACACCTTGTTGTAGATTTTGGCCTTTCCCACCTGAGTGTTTAGCATCACCTGACTGGAGCTCAGAAAGGACAATCTGGGGGGAGGATCGTCCGGTGGGAACAGAACTTCAGCCTGGACACAGTCCTTCAGGGCCACACTGAGAGGGGAAAACGGCACTTTGGTCTTTCTCGTCTCTCTTCACTGACAGCAAAGTCACCGTGCGGCGTCCAGTCTAAAAATGACCGTGGTAATTATTCTATGAAGATTTAACCTGTTTGTGTGACTGTCCTGAGTCTACCATTTAAGGCAGGCGTTGACTCATTTAAAATAAACCCGCTTAAAATAAATGGGTTATGAATTGTGATTTCCGTGAAGCCAATGTTCCATTCCTTTATATGATTCATGTGCCTGCTCTCCGACAACAGGGTAAATGGTGGAATATCAGCCCTGCTCAGCCGGCAATGATCATGGTACATTTTCTTGCAGACAAAACACACATTGAAACCCTGGAACTTTGAGGTGATGAATCCTGAGGGAAAATAAAATTAGGGCTCGAAACATCAAACTTTTGCGCCAACCGATAGCACCACCGAGACAGGTGAAGAAGTCACCCACTGAACCAGTAACTCACTGAGCTGAGCTTTTTGATTGCAGTGACCAATAGAACAGCTGTCTGCAGTCAGTCCAAAATGAATGGTTGAAACTTGCAGGAGTGAAAATCCAACGAGCCGGTCTTCACTCTTAAACCAGCAACTGTGAAGTTAAGAGAAACGTGCCGGAGAAATACTCGATTTCAGCGCGGTGTCACTGGGCCAGAGTAAAGCTCAGTTAATATGATCGCCGAGTGGCGAGAGGGTGGATTTGGAATTCCTGAGCGACCGCACTGTGAATTTTCCAGATCTGCTTGGAGCACCAATCCCTTCAATTCATCACTTACAGGGACAATTTGATTCTCGGTTTCTTTTCCCTGAGCTTGGTGAACTTTTCAAAATTGAAAGCGACCAATATCAGAGCGAAACTCGTCACCAACATGCTCACAGATACAGAGCGGCCACACTCTGCTTCAGTGAGATGAAAACCCAGAGCGGTTTCAAGGTCGAATGCAATTGCAAAGAAAGCTCGATCAATGAAAGTGCAGGTCATTGAGGTGCCTTTAAAGTCCTGATTGTTTGAACTGAATTTCTTCCGAAAGCGCTTCAGATTCAGGTGGAGTGATTTGGGGACTTCCTTTCCCTCTTCGCAAAAGTTTGAACCGCAGCTCAAGATCAAAAGTCCCGGGCTAAATGAGGGATTCGCCGGGATATGAACCTCGCATCGAGAATTATACCCCGACCTCAATGAGCCCAGAAACAAGAACGTGTCGTCACATTTACGTGTCACGGTCACATTCTAAACTGGTTTGTCCTGTGCTGTACATTACTGTCTAAATATTACAGATAAGCGGAGCACTTGAGCTGTCACAGCTGTGACTTTGACATTTCTCCCTCTCCTCTCGATCTCCCCGGCAACTGCCACTAACCACAATCTTCTCTCACACTTCATCATCAGGAAGTTCCGAGCCTCGGTTTTCAAATGAAATAACGCCCATCTCTCCAATCACCGACAGCCCGGAGAGAGTTTCATAATTTCAGCTCCCACTTTACCCAAATCCTCCTTAAAGTACCGTGAAAAAATTGGCTTTTAGTCAATAATAATATTATTAAATGTTATTGTCTTCAGGGGCATTGTTTAAGATTTCACGGCTTTTAAAGATCACTGCTGATGTTTAACGAATCGCCTCTTGTTTGGCGGTTTCTGTGTGGGAAAGATCAGGAAGCGATAATTGAGAGACCGAGGATGAAGCTGTTTGATGGGAGCGCTGGGGACACAGACCGTGCGCGGCTCCAGTGCAGCAATCGGTCAGCGCGCGTTATTTCTACAATAATTATACACTCGAGAAATGCTGGGGTTGTGAGTTTCAGCGCCATCTAAAGTAGTTGAACCTTCGAAACATTTTGACTGGAGTTCAAGGTACAACCGGTTCCATAACACATCGACTTCTTCATGTCCCCATGTGGGCACTGAGACTCCTCGGGCCTCCCGTCTTGCAATAGCAGGTGAGAGTTTATTTGTTTATAGGAGGGAGAGGGGGCGATTGGCGAGAGCTGAAATGGTAAAGCGGCCGGCACGACATCTTTAAATCTGAAGAACCAAACACACAATTCTTCTTTCTGTGAAGCAGGGATTCATCGGTTTGAAGTGTCGTGTAGGGAAAATTCGGGAGGCAAATCTGCTGCCTGGTGTCACGGTGTAACGGGTGAAATTATTCAGCTTTCAATTGTTGATCGGCTGAAATGTCGAGAGGCCTTTTCCAGCTCCCGTGTGGAACAAGTTCAGCTTTTGAGCCATTGGGTAAAGTGTTTTATTTTTATTTGCTGCGAACGAATGACAAGACATTTTGTACAAACAAGAAGAATTGTAAAATCACGAGTTCTCTGTCCATGTTTCTTACATCATGTTCAACAGAAACAAGGATTCTCCTAAACCTGTTGCTGAAAATTGTATAAAAGAGATGCTCCCCATCATTGGACAGCGACAGGGATAATTTTGAGTCCCACCATGAATCTGTATGATGGAAACTAATTTAACAGCGAGCCTGGATAGCTCAGTCGGTAGAGCATCAGACTTTTAAAACAGGTGATGATCTGAGGGTCCAGGGTTCAAGTCCCTGTTCAGGCTAAAAGTTTCAAAACAGCTGGCAAGTTCGGCTTTTCCAGCGGACCAACATCAGCGAAAAGAGCAAGAGTTGGCCATTCAGTCCCTCGAGCCTGCTCCGCCATTTGATGAGGTCATCGCTGATCTTCGACCTCAAATCCACTTTCCCGACCTATCCCCATATCCCTTGAGTTCCTTCGTGTCCAAAAATCTATCGATCTCAGTTTTGAATCTATTCAATGGCTCAGCAGCCACAGCACTCTGGGGTGGAGAATTCCAATGGTTCACAACCCTCGCAGTGAAGAAATCTCTGTGCGAAATGGCCGGCCCCTTATCTTGGGATGATAACCATTAGTTGTGGACTCTCCAGCCAGGGGAAACAGCATCCCAGCATTTACCCTGTCAAGCCCTCTAAGAATTTTACATGTTTCAATGAGATCACCTCATTATTGTAAACTGCAGAGAATATCGGCCCATTCTGTTCAATCTCTCCTCACAGGACAACGCTCTAGATGCGGTCTCACCAAAGCCCTATATAATTACAGCAAGACTTCCTTATCCTTGTTCTCCAACCACCTCACAATAAAGGCCAACATACCATTTGCTTTCCTAATTGCTTGCTGCACCTGCATGTTAACTTTCTGTGATCTGTGTACAAGGACACACAAATCCCTCTGAATACCAGCATTTCTTAATCTCTCACCTTTTAAAAGATATTCTGCTTTTCTATTCTTCCTACCAAAGTGAATAACCTCACATTTCCCCACTTTATACTTCATTCACCAAATTCTAGCCCACTCACTTAACCTGTCTGTATCACTTTGCATCCTCTTTCCGTCCTCCTCACGGCTTACTTTCCCACCTAGTTTTGTCTCATCAGCAAACTTGGATACATTACACTCGGTCCCCTCATCTAAGTCATTAACATGGATTGTAAATAGTTGAGGCCCAAGCACTGATCTTCACGGCACCCCACTAGTTACAACCTGCCAACCCGAAAATGACCTGTTTTTCCCGATTTTCTGTTTTCTCTACGTCATCAAATCCCCAATCCATGTTAATATATTACCCACAATCCCATGAACCCTAATCTTGTTCAACAAACTTTTGTGTGGCACCTTATCGAATGCCTTTTGAAAATCCAAATATTCTATATCCACTGGTTCTCCCTTATCTACCCTGCTATCTAAACCCTCAAAACCTCTTGTAGAGTTGTCAAACACGAATTCCCTTTCATAAAAGCGAGTTGCATGTGCCTAACCATATTATAATTTTCTAATTGCCCTGTTACCACGTCCCTAGTAATAGATTCTCGCAATTTCCCTCCTACTATTGTCAGGCTAAAGGGCCTGTAGTTCCCTGTTTTCTCTCTCCCTCCTTTCTTGAATAGAGGGGTTACATTTGGTACCTTCCAATCCATGAGGACCTTTCTAGAATCATGGGAACTGTGGAAGATAAAACCAGTGCATCCACTGTCTCTGCAGCCACCTCTTTTAAAACCCTAGGATGTAGGCCATCAGGTCCAATGAATTTGTCAGCTTTTAGTCCCATTAATTTCTCCGGTACTTTTCCTTTACTAATCTTAATTGCTTTAGGTTCCTCACTCTCATCAGAACCTTGGTTCCCCAATACTTCTGGTATGATTTTTGTGTCCTCTACTGTGACGACAGATACAAAATACTTGTTTAACGTCTCTTTCATTTCCTTATTCTCCATTATAAATTCTCCTGTCTCTGTCTCCAAGGGACCCATGTTGACTTTCGCTAATCTCTTCCTTTATACATATTTATCAATTTCTTGGTCATCCTTTGCTGATTTCTAAAACTCTCCTAATCCTCAGGCTTACTATTCTTTTTGGCAACATTATAAGCCTCTTTTAACCTAAAATATCATTAATCTCTCCAATTAACCAAGGTTGGACCACTTTTCCGGTGGAGTTTTTAACCCTCAAGGGAATGTAATTTTGTTGAGGAATTATAAATTATTTCTTTAAATGTTCGCCATTGCTTATCTATCATCATATTTTAAATCTAATTTCCCAAACTACCTTCGCCAACTCAATCCTCATAACTACATTATTGGTTTTGTTTAAATTTAAGACCCTAGTTTCCGACTTAATGACATCACTCTCAAACTTTCAAACTCAATGTGAAATTCTATCATATTATGATCATTCTTCCCCAGAGGATCATTTACAATAAGATTACTATAAGATTACTAATTAACCTTGTCTCATTACAAAATATTAGATCTAAAATAGCCTGTTCCCTTGTTGATTCCTCGACATATTGATCTAGAAAACTGACTCGAATGCATTCCATCAACATAAAACAGCTTATCTTGAGTTGCTAACATGATGTCAACACGATGGGATGATTTATAAGTAGAAGACACGGCCAGATCTGCGAGGTGAATTAGATGTTTGTGAAAACACGGAGAATTAATGAAACCAAGACTTCCCTGCAGAGCAAAGAATTGGAACGAAAGGTGCTGGGCATTGAGAGGCGAAGGATTTTGTAGATAGCAGGATGAATAGACAAAAGTATCTCAACTCCCTGCTTCTTTTCAATACTGATAAATATAGACAAAAATCTCATCTCCGTGCTTCTTTCAGATAATGAATGTTTTCATGCTCAAGAGATCACTGATCCAAGCCCATTATGTCGACTCGCACTTTCCTTCCAACCCTGCATATGATGCTTCGCTTTGAAATTGTCCATTTTTTCACACTGGGATTCCTTTTGAAGAAAACATTGCTGTGATCAGCTTGTGCTGTTAAGGAGATGGAGCTCAAGGAGACACATAAAAGGATAATGATAACAGTGACTGTTCAGACATTGTGAGCTATAGTTAAAGGTCGGCAATATTTAAAGTATCAGGCAGCAGATCTTTTCCAAATCTTGATACTAATGGCAAGAAAACTTAACGTGGACTTTGATCAATGTCACGACTTTCAAATAGCAGACATTTTATACACAAGGCAAGAAAGATTTACAAGGATGTTGCCTGGACTGTAGAATTTTAGCTATGAGGAAAGATTGGATAGGCTGGGGTTGTTTTCTTTGGAACAGAGGAGACTGAAGGCAGATTTAATTGAGGTGAACAAAATTATGAGGGTCCCAGATAGCGTGGATTGGAAGGACCCACTTCTCTTAGCAGAGAGGTTAATAACTAGGGGCATAGATTTAACAGATTTAAAGTGATTGATAGAAGGTTTAGTGGGGAACTGAGGAGAAATTATTTCACCCAAGGGTTGTGGGGGTCTGGAACTGACTGCCTGAAAGGGTGGTTGAGGCGGACACCCTCATCGCATTTGAAGAATACTTGAACTGCCAGAAGCTACAAGGCTATGGGCCAAGAGCTGGAAAGTGGGATTAAGCTGGATAGCTCTTTTTCGGCCGGCACAGACACGATGGGCCGAATGGCCTCTTTCTGTGCCATCAATTTCTTTGATTCTATGAGTCTAATTAACAGTCTCTCTGCTCCTCTAATTTTAAACTTTGACCATTTAGTTTACATTTCATCTCATTTTTCTTCCTCTCAAAATGCATCACGTCACATTTCTCTGCGTTAAATTTCACCTGCCCATTTACTAACCTGTGGACGTCACAATGAAGTCACTGACTCCTCTTCCCAGTTCCCCACGCTGCCAATGTTGGCGTCACCTATAGATTTTCACCTTGTGTCCCACATACCCAAGCTCAGATCATTCTCTATATTGAGAAGAGCAATGGTCCCAACACTGACCCTGGGACACCACTGTTTACATCCCTCCAGTCTGAAGAACATCCATTAACCACTACTCTCTGTTTTCTGCCCTTTACACAACTTCCTATCCACACTGCCTCATTCATTTTAATACCGTGGGTATTAATTTTATCAACAAGTCTCCTGTCCGGCACCTTATCAAACACCTTTTCACAATCCATCAACACAACATCCACTACATCCCCTTTATCAGTATACTCGAGTTATCTCAAATAATCCATGTTGGCTATTCTTAATTAATGTGTTTTTCCAACAAATGTTGAAATGTTTGCTCCACCTCATCTGGTTTAATCTGTTTCAAGCCACAACAGAAAGGTCGTGTTTTCTCCTGGAGCTGAAGATAAATTATTTTTTTTAAATGATGCTTCAGTCAATGACGGACATCTGGGCTTAGACCCGCCCATTCGGTGCCGCAACTCCCGCCCCTCTCACACTCCGATTGGTTGGAGGACCAACTGTTCTCTCATCCCTCCAGTCAATTTACCATAAGACCATAAGATCATCAGAGATAGGAGCAGGAGTAGGCCATTCGGCCCCTCGAGTCTGCTCCGCCATTTAATGAGATCATGGCTGATCTGATGTTTACCTCAACTCCACTTTCCCGCCCTTTCCCCATATCCTTTGACTCCCTTGCGAATCAAAATTTTTTTCCAACTCAGCCTTGAATGTATTCAATGACTCAGCCTCCACAGCTTTTTGGGGTAAAGAATTCCAAAGATTCACAACCCTCTGGGAGAAGAAATTCCTCCTCATGTCCGTCTTAAACGGGCGACCACTTATTCTGAGACGATACCCCCTAGTTTTAGATTCCCCCATGAGGGGTAACATCCTCTCAGCATCTACCCTGTCGAGTCCCCCCAGAATCTTGTATGTTTCAATAAGATCTCCTCTCATTCTTCTAAACTCCAATAATTACAGACCAAACCTGTTCAATCATTCCTCATAAGACAACCCTTCCATACCCGGAATCAACCTCGTGAACCTTCTCTGAACTGCCTCCAATGCAAGTATGCCCTTCCTTAAATAAGGTCACCAGAACTGTACGCAGTACTCCAGATGTGGTCTCACCAGCACCCTGTAGAGTTGTAGCATGACTTCCCTGCTTTTATACTCCATCCTGCTAGAAATAAAGGCCAATATTCCGTTTGCCTTCCGGATTACCTGCTGCAGTTGTATGTTGACTTTTTATATTTTATGTACGAGGACACCAAGGTCCCTCTGTACCGCAGCATTTTGTAGTATTTCTCCATTCAAATAATATTTTGTTTTTTTATTTTTCCTCCCAAAGTGGATGACTTCACATTTTCCCACATTATATTCCATCCACCAATTATTTGCCCATCCGCTTAACCTGTCAATATCTCTTTACAGACAAGTTGTGTCCTTATCGCAACTTGCTTTTCCACCTTTCATCAACAAATTTGGCCACAAGACACCCTGTTCTTTCATCCAAGCCATTAATATATATTGTAAATAGTTGAGGCCCCAGCACTGATCGCTGCGGCACCCCACTCATGACTGGAAATTCCGATAAATTCCTACTGCTCCTATTGGTCCGGATATCTCCTTAATCACCAGGGCGGGGTTAATGGTGAAACTGACGGTCCTGTGGTGCAGTTAGAAAATAAACATTAATTGAACCCTTCAGTTGCAACAATTAATAAAACGAAATTAATAAAAGTTAATGAAAAAATATTATCTGGAGTTCACCAAAGTTGGGGGGGGTGCTTCTATGCTGTGTGTTTGTGCCGGTTTAAATGGCACGAAGGGCTGGGCTTTCAGTTTATTTTATTATCCTTGGTCCAAACGCGCTCTCCCTGCTTCCAATGTCTTTGTTTTTCGTCCTGATATTAAGATCATCAATGGCGGCTGCATCACCCAGCATGCAGCGCGGTTCAGATTGTGCCCTATCTGAATCAGTGGAGCCCAGCACGCAGGCGCAGTCGTGACTCATTACCGGTCAGTGTGTCCTGAGCATGCGCGGCCAGTCGAGGCTGCGGGAGGAGCGCGTTCGGTGCAGGTCAGAGGATCGGAGCAAGAGGCTCAATAAACCCCGGGGCCCGGGTCCGGGCTCAGGCCCAGGCTCAGGCTTTACAAACCCCGAGTGCGGGCCCAGACCCGAATATAAAACAGTGAACATTATCCCCCCCTCACTACCCGCCGGGAAATGAAGGGGAAATGGGGATCGGTCAGGGAGCGTCTGTAAATGAAGGAGAAATGGTGATCGGTCAGGGAGCGTCTGTAAATGAAGGGGAAATGGGGATCGGTCAGGGAGCGTCTGTAAATGAAGGAGAAATGGGGATCGGTCAGGGAGCGTCTGCAAATGAAGGAGAAATGGTGATCGGTCAGGGAGCGTCTGTAAATGAAGGAGAAATGGTGATCGGTCAGGGAGCGTCTGTAAATGAAGGAGAAATGGTGATCGGTCAGGGAGCGTCTGTAAATGAAGGAGAAATGGTGATCGGTCAGGGAGCGTCTGTAAATGAAGGAGCAATGGTGATCTCTATATCTTCAGTCATCCAGGGAGCTCGAGCTTTGGATGCTGTTCCTTTCCTCCTCGTGGGAATCTGTCCACTCTGCACCCAAACCAACTCCTCCTTGAAGGCCTCCCATTGTTCAATTACTGTTCTGCCTGACAATTTTTGATTCCAATCCACACGGACAAGATCCCTTTTTAACTCACTGGAATTAGTCCTCCTCCAGTTAAGAATTTTCACATTTGACTGTCCCCTGTCCTTTTCCATAACTGTTCTAAACCAAATGTGATTATGATCACTGCTGCCCCACTGAAACATGCTCCACCTGCCCCACTTCATTCTCCACACCGAGCCCACTGCTGTGCTCACACTCACTCACACTCTCACATTCACTCTCTCACACTCACTCTCTCACTCACTCTCTCACACACTCTCACACTTTCACTTATGGTTTCGGCCCACTGAAAGATGATGCGATGGGTTTGGATTTCAGCACAGGGAGGAGGGAGAGTGTGTGGGACGGGGATTTACAGCTTTGAGGAATGGGAGAGGAAATAATGTTCCATTGAAAGTCGATTTATCTGATCTGAATTTCTATCCTGTACTTACAGTGATAACTTTAATAAACTCCTTTTACAGGGGAGGATTTACAGAGGGAAACTCAAACCAAAGATCACGTCAAGATCTGACAGAGTCACTCGATTCATCAGGACCTGAATATCATCGGCCTTTGAATGTGGAAGGAGAAATGTTTGTCTGTTCTATCCGTGGGAGAAGATTTCAAACACCAGTGTGAGTGGAAAAGCACCGAGACACACACACCCGAGTGAGAGTGTTCCAGTGCACTGACTGTGGAAAGAGCTTTAACCAGTTACACAGCCAGAAAAAACACCGCACCGTTCACAGTGGGGAGAAACCGTACACGTGTTCTGTGTGTGGACGAGGCTTCAACTGATCGTCCAACCTGGAGAGACACAAGGACACCCGGACCACGGAGAAACCGTGGAAATGTGGGGACTGTGGGAAGGGATTCAATTGTCCGGCACAGCTGGAAACTCATCGATGCCGTCACACTGGGGAGAGGCCGTTCACCTGCTCCGTGTGTGGGAAGGGATTCACTCGATCATCCACCCTGCTGAAACACCAGCGAGTTCACACTGGGGAGAGGCCGTTCACCTGCTCCGTGTGAGGGAAGGGATTCACTCGGACATCACACCTGCTGACACACCAGCGAGTTCACTCCGATGACCGACCTTTTAAATGTTCTGACTGTGAGAAAAGGTTTAAAAGCAAAATTGATCTGATGAGACACCAACGCACCCACACTGGGAGAGGCCGTTCTCCTGCTCTGTGTGAAAGAAGAGATTCACTCGGTCATCCCTCCTTCTGTCACACCAGCGAGTTCACACTGAAGAGAGACCTTTAAATGTTCTGACTGTGAGAAAAGATTTAAAATCAGAAATGATCTGCTGAGACATCGACGCACTCACACTGGGGAGAGACTGTTCACCTGCTCCGTGTGTGGGAAGGGATTCACTAATTCATCCCACCTTCTGACACATCCACTTGTTCACACTATTGAGTGACCTTTTAACTCAGTGACTGTGAGAAGAGCTTTAGAAGCAGAAATGAACTGCTGACACATCAACGCATGCCCATTGGTTGAGAGACTGTTCACCTGCTCCGTGTGTGGGAAGGGATTCACTCAGTCATCACACGTGCTGAGACACCAGCGAGTTCACATATGACTGCAGGGGTTGGATTCTGCTGTTAATCACATCCAGGACTGAACCATGTTCATTCTGACAGTTGGGGTTTGTTCCTCCTGATGTTAATAACCCCTATAACTGGGCTGGAGTTTAATATTCTGGATATTTGTGAAATAAATCAGCTTTGTTTTAAACACCTTGTTGTAGATTTTGGTCTTTCCCACCTGAGTGTTTAGCATCACCTGACTGGAGCTCAGAAAGGACAATCTGGGGGGAGGATCGTCCGGTGGGAACAGAACTTCAGCCTGGACACAGTCCTTCAGGGCCACACTGAGAGGGGCAAACGGCACTTTGGTCTTTCTCGTCTCTCTTCACTGACAGCAAAGTCACCGTGCGGCGTCCAGTCTAAAAATGACTGTGGTAATTATTCTATGAAGATTTAACCTGTTTGTGTGACAGTCCTGAGTCTACCATTTAAGGCAGGCGTTAACTCATTTAAAATAAACCCGCTTAAAATAAATGGGTTAAAGTCTGAATTAAAATAGCAGAGGGAGGAGTTCCCAGGAGCCTGTTAACTGCTGGTACAATTATACAACAGTCATTCGATCTCCAGATAAAGAAGGACCTGCAGTGTGTTTCCAGAATTCCCGGTTTTATTGATGTGTGCGTGTTAGACACCAGGATCACTAAAAATACACGATCCGGACCATCCACAGGGTGGGAGCGATCCCGACAGTTACTCTGGGATCACTCCCACTGCGGAACTCCACCACTGACCCTGCTGAAGGTTGCAGGCTCAGGGAGTGGGGCCTCCAGGAGTGGACTGTAAGATAGTTGACAAAGATATGCTGAGGTACCAGAGGAATCCTTACTAAGGAACCGTCTGGGGTTTTACCTCTCAGTGTGGGTCCAGCGGTGAATGATTCCTGACTCCCCGAACTGTCTTACATTTAACCCAGATCGGATCAGGATGAATTCAGTTTACAGGAGAATTGGGTCAAATATCACCCACAATCGAGGGAGACAAAAGCAGCCATTAGAGAAGCTCAGAGATCTTTGGAAAAGAAGATGGTGCCCAATTCTGAGAATAATAGCAAATGTCTTTCCAGCTACGTCAGGAGTCAGAAGACCATTAAAGATGCTTTAGGGCCACTGAAAGACAGTTCAGGACAGATTCCCGGGCTATGGCAGAGCTGTTGAATGACTATTTCTCATCAGTCTACACTCCTGTGGATGAGGCTCAGATTGCAGCTGTGGGATGTGCTGTCAACAATAACATCATAAATATTAAAATAGAAAGGGATGTCACTTTGGATAAAATATGAACTCTCAAAATGCATTGTGCTCCAGGTCCAGATGATATCCACCCCCGGGTGTTTAAAGAGATGGGACGGGTGCTCTGTGAGCCCCTTGCCTGTATCTTCAACAGCTCAATAGAGTCAGGGATTGTCCCCTGAGATTGGAAGGGAGCTCATGTAGTTCCCATTTTCATTAAAGGGGACAAATCAGAGCCGGGGAATGGCAGGCCCATCAGTGTGACCTCGATCAGAGGGAAGATGCTTGAAGGGATCCTAAGAGATGCTGTTTATGATCACGGGGAAAGAGAAGGGGCCATTAGAGATACTCAACACGGCTTCTGGGAAAGAAAATGATGTCTTACAAACTTGCTTGAGTTTTTTGAAGAAGTTGCTGGGTTCGTGGATGAGGGTAATCCGGTTCACATTGTCTATCTCAGGGATGTCAAACTCATTTCCTATGGTGAACCTGACCCGATATCCTGGCACTTGGCCTGGGCCACATTCAGCAAAAGTTATTAAACTAGAAATAGATGAAGATGAACTGTATTGGTATTTAACTTACATTTAGATTTTATTTACAGCTACTGCTGCTCCCGATACCTGGCACCTCTGAGCTTGAACTATTGCACCAACATTTAGAGTAAATGACTGGGCTGAGGCCTGTCTTGGATAAAAACATGAGGACCACTTGTCATTACAGAACTGTGTGCCCCAAACACTAACCGTGGAAGTGAATTCCACAGACTGCCTACTCCCTATGTAAAGAAGTTTCTCTTGACTCCTGCTCTAAAACAGAGAGTGGGGTTAATTGTAGCGACTCACACTGTATAAGGTGGAAAGTGGGGCTCCACAAGGATTGGTTCTGGGACCACTGTTCACAATTCACATCAATGAATTGGACTCGGGAATCGGAAGTACAATTTCAAAATTTACAGATGACACCAGATTGGCGGGGTGGGGTGGAGTTTGGATAATATTGATGAAGATTGCGACCAAATACAAAATACATCAATAAACTTGCAAAATGGGTGTATAATTGGCCAATGAATTTTAATGCAGATGACAGTGAAGTGGAGCATTTTGGTAGCAAGAATTTGGAAATTGTGCCCTGTATCCCCAAGTCCAAGTCATTAATGTATATCAAGGAAAGCAGTGGTCCCAGCACCGACCCCTGGGGAACACCACTGTACACCTCCCTCCATTCCGAAAAACAACCGTTCACCACTACACTCTGTTTCCTGTTATTTAGCCAATTCTGTATCCATGCTGCTACTGCCCCTTTTATTCCATGGGCTTCAATCTTGATGACAAACCCATTATGCGGCACTTTATCTGATGCCTTTTCGAAGTCCATACACACCACATTAACTGCATTGCCCTCATCTACTCTCTGTTACCTCGTCAAAAAACTGTATCAATTTAATTGAACACGATTTGCCTTTAACAAATCCGTGCTGGCTTTCCCTAATCCTTGTCCAATTGACTGCTAATTCTGTCTCGGGTTATCGTTGCTAGAACTTTCTCCACTACCGAGGTTAAACTGACTGGTCAGTAGTTGCTGGATTTTTTCTTTCACCCTTTCTTGAACAGGGGTGTAACATTTGCAATTCTCCAGTCCTCTGGCATCACCCCCATATCTAAGGATGTTTGGAGGTTTTTTGCCAGTCCCTCTGCAATTTCCACCGTTACTTCCCTCAGCAACCGAGGATGCATCCCATCCGGACCAGATGACGGATCTACTTTAAGCACAGCCAGCCTTTCCAGTACCTCCTCTTTATGAATTTTCAGCCTATCCAGTATCTCTGCAACATCTTCCTTTACTGACACTCTGGCAGCGTCTTCTTCCTTGGGAAAGACAGATGCAATGTATTTATTTAGTACCTCCGCCATGCCCACTGCCTCCCACTGCTACTAATTCGTTATAATCTGGGCCAGTGGTGCAATGGATAACGCATTAGGTTCGATTCCTACCTGGCTTGGATTTTTTTATGCAAAATTTTATGGCATTCAATACCTTGCAAGCTGTCCTACTTGGTGGTGCTGCCTGGCTCCATACCTGGTAAGTGCCTTCTCAGTGCAGCAAGCAGTGCATCAGTGTCATAATCTGAAGGTCCTGAATTCAATCTTCAGAGAAGGCATCAAGGATTACGAAGCTTTTTTTCCATCTCTCACCTCATCTTTCCATCTTTGCTGCATCGCAAAATCAAGAACTTTTGCTTACTGCAGCACATCAAAAGATTTGCTGCCCCTTGATCTCTCTGTTCCCAAACACACAGTGGAGTTTAGGAAGTCCATGGGCGATGGACTCACTGACAACACTCTTGTTTCTGTATAATTGCCCCAAGACAAACGGTGAGTGGAGAATATAATAAACGATCCCGCGACTTCTCACAGGCCAAGTGAGCGCTCCACCAGTTGAGCTAATTCCTCGTTTGCTGTTTGTAAATCGCCCCTCACAGTTCCTGCCTCACACTCGCCTTCAAGCTGCTCCAAGACCAGCAGAGAAATCTTGCCTTGGGTTGCCGCTCCCTGAATATATTAAATACTTTGCTCCAATCGGCGGTATCGAGCATCAGCAAGTGAGGAACAGCAGAACGGGAAGCCGCAGTAATCATGAGTGATGCTGAGAAGAGCCCGAGCCTTCGGAAGGAAGACGAGGTCACCGGAAAGCAACAGCCGCCCGAGCTCGAGGAGCAGCGAGAGCCCTGACTGACTGACTGATCGAAGACCATTTTGCCTGAAATTGAGGGCGATTTGAAGTGTTGCTGCTCAAAGGCACTCCCTGCTGGTGAGCAGAGGGAAATGCTCGAGTGAAACAGCCGTGCTCGGGCAGACACAGAAAGCTTCAAGGTTTTGGAAAGGAGAAGAGGCGTCTTGTGCCTGAGTGGCAACATGTTAATCTGTGAGCTGCCTGTGAAGTTCAGAGAGTGACCTTGAGGTAATTGCTGCTTATTCCAAAATCACACTCACTCCTTCGAGCCGGAATTGAACCAGCGACCTAAGGATGACTTTATTTTGTTTTATTCACTACAGTCCTCCGCTCTACCAGCTGAGCTATCGAAGGGAAGTGATAAACAGTGCTGTCTTTGGTGATTGTTCACCGTGCGCCTGTTGACACGTTCAGACTCGTGGAGTCCGGTGCTGATCGAAGACTTCTTTTGCCTGAAAGCGAGAGCTGAGTGTTTTGAAGTATTGCTGCTCAAAAGCGCTCCCTGCTGGTGAGCAGAGGCAGAGCAGCCTTGTTTGGGCAGACACAGAAAGTTTTCAGGTTTGAGAAAGGAAAAGAGACGTCCTGTGCCTTCATGGCAACATGTTAATCTGTGAGGTGCCTGTAAAGTTCAGACAGCGACCTTGAACTAATTGCTGCTTATTGCAAAATCACGCGTTCTCCTTCGAGCAGGAATTGAACAAATGACGGAAGGATGACTTTGTCTTATTTTCCACGACAGTCTTGTCGCTCGACCAGCTGAGGTATCGAATGGAAGCGGCAAAAATGTTTCACTTTGGTGATTGTTCACCGTGCACCTTTGACACACCCGGACTCGTGGATTCCAGTGCTCATGACTGAGGCTGACTCGGTACCTGCTCATACCGCAGTGCTGTGGGAGTGGGAGCTGCTCCGTGTTCTCCACAGCCTGGGCCAGTGACACAATGAATAATGGGACTGATTATTGATCTGGAGATTGTGGGTTCAAGTTTACGGAGGGTGTAAAGTGGAAGGCCGGGCCTGGAGAGCATTGGAATAGTCGAGTCTGGAGGTAAACAAAGGCACGGATGAGGGTTTCAGCAGCAGAACATCATTCTGGAAGTTGGGATTTGTTTCTGCTGATGTTAATAACCGCTATAACTGGGCTGAAATTCAATATTCTGGATCGATGTCAAATAAATCAACTTTGTTTCAAACAGAATGGGTCAATTACTTGATGAATTCAAGATAAGAGACTAATTGATGTCCTCATTACCGATTATTCTGCCTTTTCTCCTTTCTCACTGCAGATTATTTCAGTTCTCATACCTTCAATTACTGTCATGGCCAAGTCCCAGCTCCCCGGTCCTTCCCGAGTGCCTCTCCCAGCCTTGGGATCCAGGGAAGGTATCAGTAATGTACCCGGGATCACTAAACACAAAACCCAGTCTGTGAATCACTTTCAGCTGCTGGACTTATCGTGTGTCCCACAGCATCTCTCTCACCTTCGATGTGTGAATAGAGCATCAGGCCTGGGAATCTCGTCTTCAATTTAAATACACTCAGCAAATGTATTTAACAAAATGCAAACAAGTAAACACATCACGGCCCAATAATCCAGCACTAAATTCAAAGGAGTAAGTCTGTTATCAAACTCCTTGAGTGGACAGAATAAAGAAAAATCCCAACTCTAAGATCCCCTCGAATCCTTTGCAAATTCCTTACAAATCTTGACAATAATCAACAAGTCTAATTGAATGTTGACCTTTATCTTGAGTGGGGTTGGAATACAGAAGTGATGCTTCAGTTGTAATGAACCTTGGTCAGACCCCACCTGGAGAACTGGGCACCGAACCGAGGGAGAGATAAATCGGCCTTAGAAAAGGTACAGTGCAGATTCACCAGAATGATGCCGGGGTTAAAAGGGTTAAATTATGAGGACGGGTGGCATAAACCTGGTTTTTATTCCCATGAGTTTAGAACATTGAGATGTGACCTCATCGAGGTGTTTAAAATAATAAAGGGATTCAATAAGGTAGATTCAGAGAAATGATTTCTTCTGGAGGGGAATCCAGAACAAGAGGGCATAAGAAATAGGAGCAGGAGTGGGCCATACGGCCCCTCGAGCCTGCTCTGCCATTCAGTAAGAACATGGCTGATCTTCTACCTTAACTCCACTTTCCTGCCCGATTCCTTGATTCACTTGGTGTCCAAAAATCTCTCGATCTCATTCTTGAATATACTCAATGACTGAGCATCCACAGCCCTCTGGGGTAGAGAATTCCAAAGATTGACAACCCTCTGAGTGAAGAAATATTTCCTAATTTCAGTCCTAAATGGCCGAACTCTTATCCTGAGACTATGCCCCCTGGTTCTCGACTCTCCAGCAAGGGGAAACAGCCTCTACCCTATCAAGCCCTCGAAGAATTTTTGACGTTTCAATGAGATCACCTCTCATTCTTGTAAACTTCAGACAATATAGGGCCATTCGGCCCAATCTCTCCACATGCAACAAACCTCTCATCCCAGGAATCAATCTAGTGAACCTTCATTGCACCCCCTCTAATCAAGTATATCCTTCCTCAGGTAAGGAGACCAAAACTGTACATAATCCTCCAGGTGTGGCCTCACCAAAGCCCGATATAATTGCAGCAAGACTTCCTTACTCTTATTCTCCAAACCCCTTGCAATAAAGGCCAACGTACTATTTGCTTTCCTAATTGCTTGCTGGATCTGCATGTTAACTTTATGTGATCCGTGTACAAGGACATCCAAATCCCTCTGAACACCAATAATTCTTAATCTCTCATCTTTTAAATAATATTCTGCTTTTCTATTCTTCCTACCAAAGTGAATAATTTCACATTTCCCCACATTATACTCCATCTGCCACCTTCTTGATAACATTAAAATTAGAGCTGGGTCATTTATGCGCAAAATAAGGTAGCAATTTTTGACACAAAGTGTTGTGGAGATTACAAACTCACTTCCCTGGAAGGCTGTGGATGCTGGGGCTCGACTGAAATTTTCATCATTGAGATTGAAAGGTTTTTGTTGTGTGAGCGTTGCAAGGGATTTTTAAAAAATTCGTTCATGGGATGTGGGCGTCGCTGGCGAGGCCAGCATTTATTGCCCATCCCTAATTGCCCTCGAGAAGCTGGCGGTGAGCCGCCTTCTTAAACTGGTGCAGTCCGTGTGGTGAAGGTTCTCCCACAGTGCTGTTAGGAAGGGAGTTCCAGGATTTTGACCCAGCGACGATGAAGGAACGGCGATATATTTCCAAGTCGGGATGGTGTGTGAATTGGAGAGGTGGTGTTGTTCCCATATGCCTGCTGATCTTGATCTTCTAGATGGTAGAGATCACGAGTTTGGGATATGTGTCGAAGAAATCTTGGCGAGTTGCTGTAGTGCATCCTGTGGATAGTACACACTGCAGCCACTGTGCACCGGTGGTGAAGGGAGTGAATGTTTAGGGTGGTGGATGGGGTGCCAATCAAACGGGCTGCTTTGTCCTGGATGGTGTCGAGCTTCTTGAGTGTTGTAGGAGCTGCACTCATCCAGGCAAGTGGAGAGTATTCCATCACACTCCTGACTTGTGCCTTGTTGATGTTGAAAGGCTTTGGGGAGTCAGGAGGTGAGTTACTTGCCGCAGAATACCCAGCCTCTGACCTGCGATTGAAGCCACAGTATTTATATGGCTGGTCCAGTTCAGTTTCTGGTCAATGAGGACCACCAGGATGTTGATGGTGGGGGATTTGGCGATGGTAATGCCTTTGAATGTCAAGGGGAGGTGGTTAGACTCTCTCTTGTTGGAGATGGTCATTGCCCGGCACTTGTCTGGCCCGAATGTTACTTGCCACTTATCAGTCCAAGGCTGGATGTTGTCCAGGTCTTGCTGCATGCGGGCACGGACTGCATCATTATCTGAGGGGTTGCGAATGGAACTGAACACTGAACAATCATCAGCGAACATCCCCATTTCTGACCTTATGATGGAGGGAAGGTCATTGATGAAGCAGCTGAAGATGATATGGAGCAAAGGCGAGTAAATGGAGTTGTGGTACAGATTAGTCCTGATCTAATTGAATGGTGGAGCAGGATTGTGGGGCTAAATGACTATTTCCAATTCCTGAACCCAGTCACTGACACCAATCTCCTCCACTTTGATAAAAAAAACACCAGTCACTGACACCAATCTCCTCCTGTCTGAAAAAACCAACCCCACAGTCACTGACATCAATTTCCTCCTGTCTGATAAAAAACAATCCCACCGTCACTGATACCAATCTCATTCTGCCTGATATAAACCAACCCCATTCTCACTGACACCAATCGCACTGAATGGTGGAACAGGATCGAGGGGCTGAATGGCCTACTCCTGTTCCTAATGTTGCGATGTCACACGGAAGTTGCTAACATTCCTCTTCACTGTTCTTAATGCTCCCTATCTTGGTGTTGTCAGGAAATGTTGATTTTATGCCCTTGTACCCAATCCCAGGTCATTGCTCTGTATTGAGAAGAGCAATGGTCCCAACACTGCCCCTGGGGGACACCACTGTTCACATCCCCACAGTCTGAAAAACATCCATGAACCACGACTCTGCCCATTATCAAACTTCCCATCCACACTGACCCACTCCCTGTAATACTGTGAGCTTTAATCTGATCAACAAGCCTCCTGCCCGGCATCTTATCAAACACTTTTTAACAATCCATCTTCACAACATCCATTGCATTTTATCACCACACTGTGTTATTTCCTCCAATAATCCCTGCTGTCTGTCCTGAATTAATCCATTTTATCCCTACACTGTGTTATTTCCTCCAATATTCCCTGCTGTCTGTCCTGAATTATCCATTTTATCCCGACACTGTGTTATTTCCTCCAATAATCCCTGCTGTCTGTCCTGAATTAATCCATTTTATCCCTACACTGTGTTATTTCCTCCAATATTCCCTGCTGTCTGTCCTGAATTAATCCATTTCATCCCTACACTGTGTTATTTCCTCCAATAGTCCCTGCTGTCTGTCCTGAATTAATCCATTTTATCCCTACACTGTGTTATTTCCTCCAATAATCCCTGCTGTCTGTCCTGAATTAATCCATTTTATCCCTACACTGTGTTATTTCCTCCAATAATCTCTGCTGTCTGTCCTGAATTAATCCATTTCATCCCTACACTGTGTTATTTCCTCCAATATTCCCTGCTGTCTGTCCTGAATTAATCCATTTTATCCCTACACTGTGTTATTTCCTCCAATAATCCCTGCTGTCTGTCCTGAATTAATCCATTTTATCCCTACACTGTGTTATTTCCTCCAATATTCCCTGCTGTCTGTCCTGAATTAATCCATTTTATCCCTACACTGTGTTATTTCCTCCAATAATCCCTGCTGTCTGTCCTGAATTAATCCATTTTATCCCTACACTGTGTTATTTCCTCCAAAATTCCCTGCTGTCTATCCTGAATTAATCCATTTTATCCCTACACTGTGTTATTTCCTCCAATATTCCCTGCTGTCTGTCCTGAATTAATCCATTTTATCCCTACACTGTGTTATTTCCTCCAATAATCCCTGCTGTCTGTCCTGAATTAATCCATTTTATCCCTACACTGTGTTATTTCCTCCAATAATCCCTGCTGTCTGTCCTGAATTAATCCATTTTATCCCTACACTGTGTTATTTCCTCCAATATTCCCTGCTGTCTGTCCTGAATCAATCCATTTTATCCCTACACTGTGTTATTTCCTCCAATAATCCCTGCTGTCTGTCCTGAATTAATCCATTTTATCCCTACACTGTGTTATTTCCTCCAATATTCCCTGCTGTCTGTCCTGAATTAATCCATTTTATCCCTACACTGTGTTATTTCCTCCAATAATCCCTGCTGTCTGTCCTGAATTAATCCATTTTATCCGTATACTGTGTTATTTCCTCCAATAATCCCTGCTGTCTGTCCTGAATTAATCCATTTTATCCCTACACTGTGTTATTTCCTCCAATATTCCCTGCTGTCTGTCCTGAATTATCCATTTTATCCCTACACTGTGTTATTTCCTCCAATAATCCCTGCTGTCTGTCCTGAATTAATCCATTTTATCCCTACACTGTGTTATTTCCTCCAATATTCCCTGCTGTCTGTCCTGAATTATCCATTTTATCCCTACACTGTGTTATTTCCTCCAATAATCCCTGCTGTCTGTCCTGAATTAATCCATTTTATCCCTACACTGTGTTATTTCCTCCAATATTCCCTGCTGTCTGTCCTGAATTATCCATTTTATCCCTACACTGTGTTATTTCCTCCAATAATCCCTGCTGTCTGTCCTGAATTATCCATTTTATCCCTACACTGTGTTATTTCCTCCCATAATCCCTGCTGTCTGTCCTGAATTATCCATTTTATCCCTACACTGTGTTATTTCCTCCAATATTCCCTGCTGTCGGTCCTGAATTAATCCATTTTATCCCTACACTGTGTTATTTCTTCCAATAATCCCTGCTGTCTGTCCTGAATTAATCCATTTTATCCCTACACTGTGTTATTTCCTCCAATAATCCCTGCTGTCTGTCCTGAATTAATCCATTTTATCCCTACACTGTGTTATTCCCTCCAATATTCCCTGCTGTCTGTCCTGAATTAATCCATTTTATCCCTACACTGTGTTATTTCCTCCAATAATCCCTGCTGTCTGTCCTGAATTAATCCATTTTATCCCTACACTGTGTTATTTCCTCCAATATTCCCTGCTGTCTGTCCTGAATTAATCCATTTTATACCTACACTGTGTTATTCCCTCCAATATTCCCTGCTGTCTGCCCTGAATTATCCATTTTATCCCTACACTGTGTTATTTCCTCCAATATTCCCTGCTGTCGGTCCTGAATTAATCCATTTTATCCCTACACTGTGTTATTTCTTCCAATAATCCCTGCTGTCTGTCCTGAATTAATCCATTTTATCCCTACACTGTGTTATTTCCTCCAATAATCCCTGCTGTCTGTCCTGAATTAATCCATTTTATCCCTACACTGTGTTATTTCCTCCAATAATCCCTGCTGTCTGTCCTGAATTAATCCATTTTATCCCTTCACTGTGTTATTTCTTCCAATAATCCCTGCTGTCTGTCCTGAATTATCCATTTTATCCCTACACTGTGTTATTTCCTCCAATAATCCCTGCTGTCTGTCCTGAATTAATCCATTTTATCCCTACACTGTGTTATTTCCTCCAATAATCCCTGCTGTCTGTCCTGAATTAATCCATTTTATCCCTACACTGTGTTATTTCCTCCAATAATCCCTGCTGTCTGTCCTGAATTAATCCATTTTATCACGACACTGTGTTATTCCCTCCAATATTCCCTGCTGTCTGTCCTGAATTAATCCATTTTATCCCGACACTGTGTTATTTCCTCCAATAATCCCTGCTGTCTGTCCTGAATTAATCCATTTTATCCCTACACTGTGTTATTTCCTCCAATAATCCCTGCTGTCTGTCCTGAATTAATCCATTTTATCCCGTCACTGTGTTATTTCCTCCAATAATCCCTGCTGTCTGTCCTGAATTAATCCATTTTATCCCTACACTGTGTTATTTCCTCCAATAATCCCTGCTGTCTGTCCTGAATTAATCCATTTTATCCCTACACTGTGTTATTTCCTCCAATAATCCCTGCTGTCTGTCCTGAATTATCCATTTTATCCCAACACTGTGTTATTTCCTCCAATAAACCCTGCTGTCTGTCCTGAATTAATCCATTTTATCCCTACACGGTGTTATTTCCTCCAATAATCCCTGCTGTCTGTCCTGAATTAATCCATTTTATCCCTACACTGTGTTATTTCTTCCAATAATCCCTGCTGTCTGTCCTGAATTAATCCATTTTATCCCTACTCTGTGTTATTTCCTCCAATAATCCCTGCTGTCTGTACTGAATTAATCCATTTTATCCCTAAACTGTGTTATTTCCTCCAATAATCCCTGCTGTCGGTCCTGAATTAATCCATTTTATCCCTACACTGTGTTATTTCTTCCAATAATCCCTGCTGTCTGTCCTGAATTAATCCATTTTATCCCTGCACTGTGTTATTTCATCCAATAACCCCTGCTGTCTGTCCTGAATTAATCCATTTTATCACTGCATTGTGTCATTTCGTTCAATAATCCCTGCTGTCTGTCCTGAATTAATCCATTTTATCGCAATACTGTGTTATTTCCTCCAATAATCCCTGCTGTCTGTCCTGAATTAATCCATTTTATCCCTACACTGTGTTATTTCCTCCAATAATCCCTGCTGTCTGTCCTGAATTAATCCATTTTATCCCAACACTGTGTTATTTCCTCCAATATTCCCTGCTGTCTGTCCTGAATTAATCCATTTTATCACTGCATTGTGCCATTTCCTTCAATAATCCCTGCTGTCTGTCCTGAATTAATCCATTTTATCCCTACACTGTGTTATTTCCTCCAATATTCCCTGCTGTCTGTCCTGAATTAATCCATTTTATCCCTACACTGTGTTATTTCCTCCAATAATCCCTGCTGTCTGTCCTGAATTAATCCATTTTATCCCTACACTGTGTTATTTCCTCCAATATTCCCTGCTGTCTGTCGTGAATTGATCCATTTTATCCCAACACTGTGTTATTTCCTCCAATATTCCTTGCTGTCTGTCCTGAATTAATCCATTTTATCCCTAAACTGTGTTATTTCCTCCAATAATCCCTGCTGTCAGTCCTGAATTAATCCATTTTATCCCTACACTGTGTTATTTCTTCCAATAATCCCTGCTGTCTGTCCTGAATTAATCCATTTTATCCCGACACTGTGTTATTTCCTCCAATAATCCCTGCTGTCTGTCCTGAATTAATCCATTTTATCCCTACACTGTGTTATTTCCTCCAATGATCCCTGCTGTCTGCCAAGAATTAATCCATTTTATCCCTACACTGTGTTATTTCCTCCAATATTCCCTGCTGTCTGTCCTGAATTAATCCATTTTATCCCTACACTGTGTTATTTCCTCCAATAATCCCTGCTGTCTGTCCTGAATTAATGCATTTTATCCCAACACTGTGTTATTTCCTCCAATATTCCCTGCTGTCTGTCCTGAATTAATCCATTTTATCACTGCATTGTGTCATTTCCTTCAATAATCCCTGCTGTCTGTCCTGAATTAATCCATTTTATCCCTACACTGTGTTATTTCCTCCAATAATCCCTGCTGTCTGTCCTGAATTAATCCATTTTATCCCGACACTGTGTTATTTCCTCCAATATTCCCTGCTGTCTGTCCTGAATTAATCCATTTTATCCCTACACTGTGTTATTTCCTCCAATAATCCCTGCTGTCTGTCCTGAATTAATCCATTTTATCCCTACACTGTGTTATTTCCTCCAATATTCCCTGCTGTCTGTCGTGAATTGATCCATTTTATCCCTACACTGTGTTATTTCCTCCAATATTCCCTGCTGTCTGTCCTGAATTAATCCATTTTATCCCGACACTGTGTTATTTCCTCCAATAATCCCTGCTGTCTGTCGTGAATTGATCCATTTTATCCCTACACTGTGTTATTTCCTCCAATATTCCCTGCTGTCTGTCCTGAATTAATCCATTTTATCCCGACACTGTGTTATTTCCTCCAATAATCCCTGCTGTCTGTCGTGAATTGATCCATTTTATCCCTACACTGTGTTATTTCCTCCAATAATCCCTGCTGTCTGTCGTGAATTGATCCATTTTATCCCTACACTGTGTTATTTCCTCCAATATTCCCTGCTGTCTGTCCTGAATTAATCCATTTTATCCCGACACTGTGTTATTTCCTCCAATAATCCCTGCTGTCTGTCGTGAATTGATCCATTTTATCCCAACACTGTGTTATTTCCTCCAATATTCCCTGCTGTCTGTCCTGAATTAATCCATTTTATCCCTAAACTGTGTTATTTCCTCCAATAATCCCTGCTGTCTGTCCTGAATTAATCCATTTTATCCCTACACTGTGTTATTTCCTCCAATAATCCCTGCTGTCTGTCCTGAATTAATCCATTTGATCCCTACACTGTGTTATTTCCTCCAATAATCCCTGCTGTCTGTCCTGAATTAATCCATTTTATCACTACACTGTGTTCTTTCCTCCAATAATCCCTGCTGTCTGTCCTGAATTAATCCATTTTATCCCTACACTGTGTTATTCCCTCCAATGTTCCCTGCTGTCTGTCCTGAATTAATCCATTTTATCCCTGCACTGTGTTATTTCCTCCAATAATCCCTGCTGTCTGTCCTGAATTAATCCATTTTCTCCCGACACTCTGTTATTTCCTCCAATAATCCCTGCTGTCTGTCCTGAATTAATCCATTTTATCCCTACACTGTGTTATTTCCTCCAATAATCCCTGCTGTCTGTCCTGAATTAATCCATTTTATCCCTACACTGTGTTATTCCCTCCAATATTCCCTGCTGTCTGTCCTGAATTAATCCATTTTATCCCTACACTGTGTTATTCCCTCCAATATTCCCTGCTGTCTGTCCTGAATTAATCCATTTTATCCCTACACTGTGTTATTTCCTCCAATATTCCCTGCTGTCTGTCCTGAATTAATCCATTTTGTCCCTACACTGTGTTATTCCCTCCAATATTCCCTGCTGTCTGTCCTGAATTAATCCATTTTATCCCTACACTGTGTTATTTCCTCCAATATTCCCTGCTGTCTGTCCTGAATTAATCCATTTTATCCCTACACTGTGTTATTTCCTCCAATATTCCCTGCTGTCTGTCCTGAATTAATCCATTTTATCCCTACACTGTGTTATTTCCTCCAATATTCCCTGCTGTCTGTCCTGAATTAATCCATTTTATCTCTGCACTGTGTTATTCCCTCCAATAATCCCTGCTGTCTGTCCTGAATTAATCCATTTTATCCCTACACTGTGTTATTCCCTCCAATAATCCCTGCTGTCTGTCCTGAATTAATCCATTTTATCCCTACACTGTGTTATTCCCTCCAATAATCCCTGCTGTCTGTCCTGAATTAATCCATTTTATCCCTACACTGTGTTATTCCCTCCAATAATCCCTGCTGTCTGTCCTGAATTAATCCATTTTATCCCTACACTGTGTTATTTCCTCCAATAATCCCTGCTGTCTGTCCTGAATTAATCCATTTTATCCCTACACTGTGTTATTTCCTCCAATAATCCCTGCTGTCTGTCCTGAATTAATCCATTTTATCCCTACACTGTGTTATTTCCTCCAATATTCCCTGCTGTCTGTCCTGAATTAATCCATTTTATCCCTACACTGTGTTATTCCCTCCAATAATCCCTGCTGTCTGTCCTGAATTAATCCATTTTATCCCTACACTGTGTTATTCCCTCCAATAATCCCTGCTGTCTGTCCTGAATTAATCCATTTTATCCCTACACTGTGTTCTTTCCTCCAATAATCCCTGCTGTCTGTCCTGAATTAATCCATTTTATCCCTACACTGTGTTATTCCCTCCAATGTTCCCTGCTGTCTGTCCTGAATTAATCCATTTTATCCCTACACTGTGTTATTTCCTCCAATAATCCCTGCTGTCTGTCCTGAATTAATCCATTTTATCCCTACACTGTGTTATTTCCTCCAATAATCCCTGCTGTCTGTCCTGAATTAATCCATTTTATCCCTACACTGTGTTATTTCCTCCAATAATCCCTGCTGTCTGTCCTGAATTAATCCATTTTATCCCAACACTGTGTTATTTCCTCCAATATTCCCTGCTGTCTGTCCTGAATTAATCCATTTTATCACTGCATTGTGTCATTTCCTTCAATAATCCCTGCTGTCTGTCCTGAATTAATCCATTTTATCCCTACACTGTGTTATTTCCTCCAATAATCCCTGCTGTCTGTCCTGAATTAATCCATTTTATCCCTACACTGTGTTATTTCCTCCAATATTCCCTGCTGTCTGTCGTGAATTGATCCATTTTATCCCAACACTGTGTTATTTCCTCCAATATTCCTTGCTGTCTGTCCTGAATTAATCCATTTTATCCCTAAACTGTGTTATTTCCTCCAATATTCCCTGCTGTCGGTCCTGAATTAATCCATTTTATCACTACACTGTGTTATTTCCTCCAATAATCCCTGCTGTCTGTCCTGAATTAATCCATTTTATCCCTACACTGTGTTATTTCTTCCAATAATCCCTGCTGTCTGTCCTGAATTAATCCATTTTATCCCTACACTGTGTTATTTCCTCCAATAATCCCTGCTGTCTGTCCTGAATTAATCCATTTTATCCCTACACTGTGTTATTTCCTCCAATGATCCCTGCTGTCTGCCAAGAATTAATCCATTTTATCCCTACACTGTGTTATTTCCTCCAATATTCCCTGCTGTCTGTCCTGAATTAATCCATTTTATCCCTACACTGTGTTATTTCCTCCAATAATCACTGCTGTCTGTCCTGAATTAATCCATTTTATCCCTACACTGTGTTATTTCCTCCAATAATCCCTGCTGTCTGTCCTGAATTAATCCATTTTATCCCTACACTGTGTTATTTCCTCCAATGATCCCTGCTGTCTGCCAAGAATTAATCCATTTTATCCCTACACTGTGTTATTTCCTCCAATATTCCCTGCTGTCTGTCCTGAATTAATCCATTTTATCCCTACACTGTGTTATTTCCTCCAATAATCCCTGCTGTCTGTCCTGAATTAATCCATTTTATCCCAACACTGTGTTATTCCCTCCAATATTCCCTGCTGTCTGTCCTGAATTAATCCATTTTATCACTGCATTGTGTCATTTCCTTCAATAATCCCTGCTGTCTGTCCTGAATTAATCCATTTTATCCCTACACTGTGTTATTTCCTCCAATATTCCCTGCTGTCTGTCGTGAATTGATCCATTTTATCCCAACACTGTGTTATTTCCTCCAATATTCCTTGCTGTCTGTCCTGAATTAATCCATTTTATCCCTAAACTGTGTTATTTCCTCCAATAATCCCTGCTGTCAGTCCTGAATTAATCCATTTTATCCCTACACTGTGTTATTTCTTCCAATAATCCCTGCTGTCTGTCCTGAATTAATCCATTTTATCCCGACACTGTGTTATTTCCTCCAATATTCCCTGCTGTCTGTCCTGAATTAATCCATTTTATCCCTACACTGTGTTATTTCCTCCAATGATCCCTGCTGTCTGCCAAGAATTAATCCATTTTATCCCTACACTGTGTTATTTCCTCCAATATTCCCTGCTGTCTGTCCTGAATTAATCCATTTTATCCCTACACTGTGTTATTTCCTCCAATAATCACTGCTGTCTGTCCTGAATTAATCCATTTTATCCCGACACTGTGTTATTTCCTCCAATAATCACTGCTGTCTGTCCTGAATTAATCCATTTTATCCCTACACTGTGTTATTTCCTCCAATAATCACTGCTGTCTGTCCTGAATTAATCCATTTTATCCCGACACTGTGTTATTTCCTCCAATAATCACTGCTGTCTGTCCTGAATTAATCCATTTTATCCCTACACTGTGTTATTTCCTCCAATAATCCCTGCTGTCTGTCCTGAATTAATGCATTTTATCCCAACACTGTGTTATTTCCTCCAATATTCCCTGCTGTCTGTCCTGAATTAATCCATTTTATCACTGCATTGTGTCATTTCCTTCAATAATCCCTGCTGTCTGTCCTGAATTAATCCATTTTATCCCTACACTGTGTTATTTCCTCCAATAATCCCTGCTGTCTGTCCTGAATTAATCCATTTTATCCCGACACTGTGTTATTTCCTCCAATATTCCCTGCTGTCTGTCGTGAATTGATCCATTTTATCCCAACACTGTGTTATTTCCTCCAATATTCCCTGCTGTCTGTCCTGAATTAATCCATTTTATCCCTAAACTGTGTTATTTCCTCCAATAATCCCTGCTGTCTGTCCTGAATTAATCCATTTTATCCCTACACTGTGTTATTTCCTCCAATAATCCCTGCTGTCTGTCCTGAATTAATCCATTTGATCCCTACACTGTGTTATTTCCTCCAATAATCCCTGCTGTCTGTCCTGAATTAATCCATTTTATCCCGAAACTGTGTTATTTCCTCCAATAATCCCTGCTGTCTGTCCTGAATTAATCCATTTTATCCCTACACTGTGTTATTTCCTCCAATAATCCCTGCTGTCTGTCCTGAATTAATCCATTTGATCCCTACACTGTGTTATTTCCTCCAATATTCCCTGCTGTCTGTCCTGAATTAATCCATTTTATCCCTAAACTGTGTTATTCCCTCCAATGTTCCCTGCTGTCTGTCCTGAATTAATCCATTTTATCCCTGCACTGTGTTATTTCCTCCAATAATCCCTGCTGTCTGTCCTGAATTAATCCATTTTCTCCCGACACTCTGTTATTTCCTCCAATAATCCCTGCTGTCTGTCCTGAATTAATCCATTTTATCCCTACACTGTGTTATTTCCTCCAATAATCCCTGCTGTCTGTCCTGAATTAATCCATTTTATCCCTACACTGTGTTATTTCCTCCAATAATCCCTGCTGTCTGTCCTGAATTAATCCATTTTATCCCTACACTGTGTTATTTCCTCCAATATTCCCTGCTGTCTGTCCTGAATTAATCCATTTTATCCCTACACTGTGTTATTCCCTCCAATATTCCCTGCTGTCTGTCCTGAATTAATCCATTTTATCCCTACACTGTGTTATTTCCTCCAATAATCCCTGCTGTCTGTCCTGAATTAATCCATTTTATCCCTACACTGTGTTATTTCCTCCAATATTCCCTGCTGTCTGTCCTGAATTAATCCATTTTATCCCTACACTGTGTTATTTCCTCCAATATTCCCTGCTGTCTGTCCTGAATTAATCCATTTTATCTCTGCACTGTGTTATTCCCTCCAATAATCCCTGCTGTCTGTCCAGAATTAATCCATTTTATCCCTACACTGTGTTATTTCCTCCAATAATCCCTGCTGTCTGTCCTGAATTAATCCATTTTATCCCTACACTGTGTTATTTCCTCCAATATTCCCTGCTGTCTGTCCTGAATTAATCCATTTTATCCCTACACTGTGTTATTTCCTCCAATATTCCCTGCTGTCTGTCCTGAATTAATCCATTTTATCTCTGCACTGTGTTATTCCCTCCAATAATCCCTGCTGTCTGTCCTGAATTAATCCATTTTATCCCTACACTGTGTTATTTCCTCCAATAATCCCTGCTGTCTGTCCTGAATTAATCCATTTTATCCCTACACTGTGTTATTTCCTCCAATATTCCCTGCTGTCTGTCGTGAATTGATCCATTTTATCCCAACACTGTGTTATTTCCTCCAATATTCCTTGCTGTCTGTCCTGAATTAATCCATTTTATCCCTAAACTGTGTTATTTCCTCCAATATTCCCTGCTGTCGGTCCTGAATTAATCCATTTTATCCCTACACTGTGTTATTTCTTCCAATATTCCCTGCTGTCTGTCCTGAATTAATCCATTTTCTCCCGACACTCTGTTATTTCCTCCAATAATCCCTGCTGTCTGTCCTGAATTAATCCATTTTATCCCTACACTGTGTTATTTCCTCCAATAATCCCTGCTGTCTGTCCTGAATTAATCCATTTTATCCCTACACTGTGTTATTTCCTCCAATAATCCCTGCTGTCTGTCCTGAATTAATCCATTTTATCCCTACACTGTGTTATTCCCTCCAATATTCCCTGCTGTCTGTCCTGAATTAATCCATTTTATCCCTACACTGTGTTATTCCCTCCAATATTCCCTGCTGTCTGTCCTGAATTAATCCATTTTATCCCTACACTGTGTTATTTCCTCCAATAATCCCTGCTGTCTGTCCTGAATTAATCCATTTTATCCCTACACTGTGTTATTCCCTCCAATATTCCCTGCTGTCTGTCCTGAATTAATCCATTTTATCCCTACACTGTGTTATTCCCTCCAATATTCCCTGCTGTCTGTCCTGAATTAATCCATTTTATCCCTACACTGTGTTATTTCCTCCAATATTCCCTGCTGTCTGTCCTGAATTAATCCATTTTATCCCTACACTGTGTTATTCCCTCCAATATTCCCTGCTGTCTGTCCTGAATTAATCCATTTTATCCCTACACTGTGTTATTTCCTCCAATATTCCCTGCTGTCTGACCTGAATTAATCCATTTTATCCCTACACTGTGTTATTTCCTCCAATATTCCCTGCTGTCTGTCCTGAATTAATCCATTTTATCTCTGCACTGTGTTATTCCCTCCAATAATCCCTGCTGTCTGTCCTGAATTAATCCATTTTATCCCTACACTGTGTTATTTCCTCCAATAATCCCTGCTGTCTGTCCTGAATTAATCCATTTTATCCCTGCACTGTGTTATTTCCTCCAATAATCCCTGCTGTCTGTCCTGAATTAATCCATTTTCTCCCGACACTCTGTTATTTCCTCCAATAATCCCTGCTGTCTGTCCTGAATTAATCCATTTTATCCCTACACTGTGTTATTTCCTCCAATAATCCCTGCTGTCTGTCCTGAATTAATCCATTTTATCCCTACACTGTGTTATTTCCTCCAATAATCCCTGCTGTCTGTCCTGAATTAATCCATTTTATCCCTACACTGTGTTATTTCCTCCAATATTCCCTGCTGTCTGTCCTGAATTAATCCATTTTATCCCTACACTGTGTTATTCCCTCCAATATTCCCTGCTGTCTGTCCTGAATTAATCCATTTTATCCCTACACTGTGTTATTTCCTCCAATAATCCCTGCTGTCTGTCCTGAATTAATCCATTTTATCCCTACACTGTGTTATTTCCTCCAATATTCCCTGCTGTCTGTCCTGAATTAATCCATTTTATCCCTACACTGTGTTATTCCCTCCAATATTCCCTGCTGTCTGTCCTGAATTAATCCATTTTATCCCTACACTGTGTTATTTCCTCCAATATTCCCTGCTGTCTGTCCTGAATTAATCCATTTTATCTCTGCACTGTGTTATTCCCTCCAATAATCCCTGCTGTCTGTCCAGAATTAATCCATTTTATCCCTACACTGTGTTATTTCCTCCAATAATCCCTGCTGTCTGTCCTGAATTAATCCATTTTATCCCTACACTGTGTTATTTCCTCCAATATTCCCTGCTGTCTGTCCTGAATTAATCCATTTTATCCCTACACTGTGTTATTTCCTCCAATATTCCCTGCTGTCTGTCCTGAATTAATCCATTTTATCTCTGCACTGTGTTATTCCCTCCAATAATCCCTGCTGTCTGTCCTGAATTAATCCATTTTATCCCTACACTGTGTTATTTCCTCCAATAATCCCTGCTGTCTGTCCTGAATTAATCCATTTTATCCCTACACTGTGTTATTTCCTCCAATATTCCCTGCTGTCTGTCGTGAATTGATCCATTTTATCCCAACACTGTGTTATTTCCTCCAATATTCCTTGCTGTCTGTCCTGAATTAATCCATTTTATCCCTAAACTGTGTTATTTCCTCCAATATTCCCTGCTGTCGGTCCTGAATTAATCCATTTTATCCCTACACTGTGTTATTTCTTCCAATAATCCCTGCTGTCTGTCCTGAATTAATCCATTTTATCCCTACACTGTGTTATTCCCTCCAATGTTCCCTGCTGTCTGTCCTGAATTAATCCATTTTATCCCTGCACTGTGTTATTTCCTCCAATAATCCCTGCTGTCTGTCCTGAATTAATCCATTTTCTCCCGACACTCTGTTATTTCCTCCAATAATCCCTGCTGTCTGTCCTGAATTAATCCATTTTATCCCTACACTGTGTTATTTCCTCCAATAATCCCTGCTGTCTGTCCTGAATTAATCCATTTTATCCCTACACTGTGTTATTTCCTCCAATAATCCCTGCTGTCTGTCCTGAATTAATCCATTTTATCCCTACACTGTGTTATTCCCTCCAATATTCCCTGCTGTCTGTCCTGAATTAATCCATTTTATCCCTACACTGTGTTATTCCCTCCAATATTCCCTGCTGTCTGTCCTGAATTAATCCATTTTATCCCTACACTGTGTTATTTCCTCCAATAATCCCTGCTGTCTGTCCTGAATTAATCCATTTTATCCCTACACTGTGTTATTTCCTCCAATAATCCCTGCTGTCTGTCCTGAATTAATCCATTTTATCCCTACACTGTGTTATTCCCTCCAATATTCCCTGCTGTCTGTCCTGAATTAATCCATTTTATCCCTACACTGTGTTATTCCCTCCAATAATCCCTGCTGTCTGTCCTGAATTAATCCATTTTATCCCTACACTGTGTTATTCCCTCCAATATTCCCTGCTGTCTGTCCTGAATTAATCCATTTTATCCCTACACTGTGTTATTCCCTCCAATATTCCCTGCTGTCTGTCCTGAATTAATCCATTTTATCCCTACACTGTGTTATTTCCTCCAATATTCCCTGCTGTCTGTCCTGAATTAATCCATTTTATCCCTACACTGTGTTATTCCCTCCAATATTCCCTGCTGTCTGTCCTGAATTAATCCATTTTATCCCTACACTGTGTTATTTCCTCCAATATTCCCTGCTGTCTGACCTGAATTAATCCATTTTATCCCTACACTGTGTTATTTCCTCCAATATTCCCTGCTGTCTGTCCTGAATTAATCCATTTTATCTCTGCACTGTGTTATTCCCTCCAATAATCCCTGCTGTCTGTCCTGAATTAATCCATTTTATCCCTACACTGTGTTATTTCCTCCAATAATCCCTGCTGTCTGTCCTGAATTAATCCATTTTATCCCTACACTGTGTTATTTCCTCCAATATTCCCTGCTGTCTGTCGTGAATTGATCCATTTTATCCCAACACTGTGTTATTTCCTCCAATATTCCCTGCTGTCTGTCCTGAATTAATCCATTTTATTCCTACACTGTGTTATTTCCTCCAATATTCCCTGCTGTCTGTCCTGAATTAATCCATTTTATCCCTAAACTGTGTTATTTCCTCCAATATTCCCTGCTGTCGGTCCTGAATTAATCCATTTTATCCCTACACTGTGTTATTTCCTCCAATAATCCCTGCTGTCTGTCCTGAATTAATCCATTTTATCCCAACACTGTGTTATTCCCTCCAATAATCCCTGCTGTCTGTCCTGAATTAATCCATTTTATCACTGCATTGTGTCATTTCCTTCAATAATCCCTGCTGTCTGTCCTGAATTAATCCATTTTATCCCTACACTGTGTTATTTCCTCCAATATTCCCTGCTGTCTGTCGTGAATTGATCCATTTTATCCCAACACTGTGTTATTTCCTCCAATATTCCTTGCTGTCTGTCCTGAATTAATCCATTTTATCCCTAAACTGTGTTATTTCCTCCAATAATCCCTGCTGTCAGTCCTGAATTAATCCATTTTATCCCTACACTGTGTTATTCCCTCCAATAATCCCTGCTGTCTGTCCTGAATTAATCCATTTTATCCCTACACTGTGTTATTCCCTCCAATATTCCCTGCTGTCTGTCCTGAATTAATCCATTTTATCCCTACACTGTGTTATTTCCTCCAATATTCCCTGCTGTCTGACCTGAATTAATCCATTTTATCCCTACACTGTGTTATTTCCTCCAATATTCCCTGCTGTCTGTCCTGAATTAATCCATTTTATCTCTGCACTGTGTTATTCCCTCCAATAATCCCTGCTGTCTGTCCTGAATTAATCCATTTTATCCCTACACTGTGTTATTTCCTCCAATAATCCCTGCTGTCTGTCCTGAATTAATCCATTTTATCCCTACACTGTGTTATTTCCTCCAATATTCCCTGCTGTCTGTCGTGAATTGATCCATTTTATCCCAACACTGTGTTATTTCCTCCAATATTCCCTGCTGTCTGTCCTGAATTAATCCATTTTATTCCTACACTGTGTTATTTCCTCCAATATTCCCTGCTGTCTGTCCTGAATTAATCCATTTTATCCCTAAACTGTGTTATTTCCTCCAATATTCCCTGCTGTCGGTCCTGAATTAATCCATTTTATCCCTACACTGTGTTATTTCCTCCAATAATCCCTGCTGTCTGTCCTGAATTAATCCATTTTATCCCAACACTGTGTTATTCCCTCCAATATTCCCTGCTGTCTGTCCTGAATTAATCCATTTTATCACTGCATTGTGTCATTTCCTTCAATAATCCCTGCTGTCTGTCCTGAATTAATCCATTTTATCCCTACACTGTGTTATTTCCTCCAATATTCCCTGCTGTCTGTCGTGAATTGATCCATTTTATCCCAACACTGTGTTATTTCCTCCAATATTCCTTGCTGTCTGTCCTGAATTAATCCATTTTATCCCTAAACTGTGTTATTTCCTCCAATAATCCCTGCTGTCAGTCCTGAATTAATCCATTTTATCCCTACACTGTGTTATTCCCTCCAATATTCCCTGCTGTCTGTCCTGAATTAATCCATTTTATCCCGACACTGTGTTATTTCCTCCAATAATCCCTGCTGTCTGTCCTGAATTAATCCATTTTATCCCTACACTGTGTTATTTCCTCCAATGATCCCTGCTGTCTGCCAAGAATTAATCCATTTTATCCCTACACTGTGTTATTTCCTCCAATAATCACTGCTGTCTGTCCTGAATTAATCCATTTTATCCCTACACTGTGTTATTTCCTCCAATAATCCCTGCTGTCTGTCCTGAATTAATGCATTTTATCCCAACACTGTGTTATTTCCTCCAATATTCCCTGCTGTCTGTCCTGAATTAATCCATTTTATCACTGCATTGTGTCATTTCCTTCAATAATCCCTGCTGTCTGTCCTGAATTAATCCATTTTATCCCTACACTGTTATTTCCTCCAATAATCCCTGCTGTCTGTCCTGAATTAATCCATTTTATCCCGACACTGTGTTATTTCCTCCAATATTCCCTGCTGTCTGTCGTGAATTGATCCATTTTATCCCAACACTGTGTTATTTCCTCCAATATTCCCTGCTGTCTGTCCTGAATTAATCCATTTTATCCCTAAACTGTGTTATTTCCTCCAATAATCCCTGCTGTCTGTCCTGAATTAATCCATTTTATCCCTACACTGTGTTATTTCCTACAATAATCCCTGCTGTCTGTCCTGAATTAATCCATTTGATCCCTACACTGTGTTATTTCCTCCAATAATCCCTGCTGTCTGTCCTGAATTAATCCATTTTATCACTACACTGTGTTCTTTCCTCCAATAATCCCTGCTGTCTGTCCTGAATTAATCCATTTTATCCCTGCACTGTGTTATTTCCTCCAATAATCCCTGCTGTCTGTCCTGAATTAATCCATTTTCTCCCGACACTCTGTTATTTCCTCCAATAATCCCTGCTGTCTGTCCTGAATTAATCCATTTTATCCCTACACTGTGTTATTTCCTCCAATAATCCCTGCTGTCTGTCCTGAATTAATCCATTTTATCCCTACACTGTGTTATTTCCTCCAATAATCCCTGCTGTCTGTCCTGAATTAATCCATTTTATCCCTACACTGTGTTATTCCCTCCAATATTCCCTGCTGTCTGTCCTGAATTAATCCATTTTATCCCGACACTGTGTTATTCCCTCCAATATTCCCTGCTGTCTGTCCTGAATTAATCCATTTTATCCCTACACTGTGTTATTTCCTCCAATAATCCCTGCTGTCTGTCCTGAATTAATCCATTTTATCCCTACACTGTGTTATTCCCTCCAATATTCCCTGCTGTCTGTCCTGAATTAATCCATTTTATCCCTACACTGTGTTATTCCCTCCAATATTCCCTGCTGTCTGTCCTGAATTAATCCATTTTATCCCTACACTGTGTTATTTCCTCCAATATTCCCTGCTGTCTGTCCTGAATTAATCCATTTTATCCCTACACTGTGTTATTCCCTCCAATATTCCCTGCTGTCTGTCCTGAATTAATCCATTTTATCCCTACACTGTGTTATTTCCTCCAATATTCCCTGCTGTCTGTCCTGAATTAATCCATTTTATCCCTACACTGTGTTATTTCCTCCAATATTCCCTGCTGTCTGTCCTGAATTAATCCATTTTATCCCTACACTGTGTTATTTCCTCCAATATTCCCTGCTGTCTGTCCTGAATTAATCCATTTTATCTCTGCACTGTGTTATTCCCTCCAATAATCCCTGCTGTCTGTCCTGAATTAATCCATTTTATCCCCACACTGTGTTATTCCCTCCAATAATCCCTGCTGTCTGTCCTGAATTAATCCATTTTATCCCTACACTGTGTTATTCCCTCCAATAATCCCTGCTGTCTGTCCTGAATTAATCCATTTTATCCCTACACTGTGTTATTCCCTCCAATAATCCCTGCTGTCTGTCCTGAATTAATCCATTTTATCCCTACACTGTGTTATTTCCTCCAATAATCCCTGCTGTCTGTCCTGAATTAATCCATTTTATCACTACACTGTGTTCTTTCCTCCAATAATCCCTGCTGTCTGTCCTGAATTAATCCATTTTATCCCTACACTGTGTTATTCCCTCCAATGTTCCCTGCTGTCTGTCCTGAATTAATCCATTTTATCCCTACACTGTGTTATTTCCTCCAATAATCCCTGCTGTCTGTCCTGAATTAATCCATTTTATCCCTACACTGTGTTATTTCCTCCAATATTCCCTGCTGTCTGTCGTGAATTGATCCATTTTATCCCAACACTGTGTTATTTCCTCCAATATTCCTTGCTGTCTGTCCTGAATTAATCCATTTTATCCCTAAACTGTGTTATTTCCTCCAATATTCCCTGCTGTCGGTCCTGAATTAATCCATTTTATCCCTACACTGTGTTATTTCTTCCAATAATCCCTGCTGTCTGTCCTGAATTAATCCATTTTATCCCTACACTGTGTTATTTCCTCCAATAATCCCTGCTGTCTGTCCTGAATTAATCCATTTTATCCTACACTGTGTTATTCCCTCCAATAATCCCTGCTGTCTGTCCTGAATTAATCCATTTTATCCCTACACTGTGTTATTTCCTCCAATATTCCCTGCTGTCTGTCCTGAATTAATCCATTTTATCACTGCATTGTGTCATTTCCTTCAATAATCCCTGCTGTCTGTCCTGAATTAATCCATTTTATCCCTACACTGTTATTTCCTCCAATAATCCCTGCTGTCTGTCCTGAATTAATCCATTTTATCCCGACACTGTGTTATTTCCTCCAATATTCCCTGCTGTCTGTCGTGAATTGATCCATTTTATCCCAACACTGTGTTATTTCCTCCAATATTCCCTGCTGTCTGTCCTGAATTAATCCATTTTATCCCTAAACTGTGTTATTTCCTCCAATAATCCCTGCTGTCTGTCCTGAATTAATCCATTTTATCCCTACACTGTGTTATTTCCTCCAATAATCCCTGCTGTCTGTCCTGAATTAATCCATTTTATCCCTACACTGTGTTATTCCCTCCAATATTCCCTGCTGTCTGTCCTGAATTAATCCATTTTATCACTACACTGTGTTCTTTCCTCCAATAATCCCTGCTGTCTGTCCTGAATTAATCCATTTTATCCCTGCACTGTGTTATTTCCTCCAATAATCCCTGCTGTCTGTCCTGAATTAATCCATTTTCTCCCGACACTCTGTTATTTCCTCCAATAATCCCTGCTGTCTGTCCTGAATTAATCCATTTTATCCCTACACTGTGTTATTTCCTCCAATAATCCCTGCTGTCTGTCCTGAATTAATCCATTTTATCCCTACACTGTGTTATTTCCTCCAATAATCCCTGCTGTCTGTCCTGAATTAATCCATTTTATCCCTACACTGTGTTATTCCCTCCAATATTCCCTGCTGTCTGTCCTGAATTAATCCATTTTATCCCGACACTGTGTTATTCCCTCCAATATTCCCTGCTGTCTGTCCTGAATTAATCCATTTTATCCCTACACTGTGTTATTTCCTCCAATAATCCCTGCTGTCTGTCCTGAATTAATCCATTTTATCCCTACACTGTGTTATTCCCTCCAATATTCCCTGCTGTCTGTCCTGAATTAATCCATTTTATCCCTACACTGTGTTATTCCCTCCAATATTCCCTGCTGTCTGTCCTGAATTAATCCATTTTATCCCTACACTGTGTTATTTCCTCCAATATTCCCTGCTGTCTGTCCTGAATTAATCCATTTTATCCCTACACTGTGTTATTCCCTCCAATATTCCCTGCTGTCTGTCCTGAATTAATCCATTTTATCCCTACACTGTGTTATTTCCTCCAATATTCCCTGCTGTCTGTCCTGAATTAATCCATTTTATCCCTACACTGTGTTATTTCCTCCAATATTCCCTGCTGTCTGTCCTGAATTAATCCATTTTATCCCTACACTGTGTTATTTCCTCCAATATTCCCTGCTGTCTGTCCTGAATTAATCCATTTTATCTCTGCACTGTGTTATTCCCTCCAATAATCCCTGCTGTCTGTCCTGAATTAATCCATTTTATCCCCACACTGTGTTATTCCCTCCAATAATCCCTGCTGTCTGTCCTGAATTAATCCATTTTATCCCTACACTGTGTTATTCCCTCCAATAATCCCTGCTGTCTGTCCTGAATTAATCCATTTTATCCCTACACTGTGTTATTCCCTCCAATAATCCCTGCTGTCTGTCCTGAATTAATCCATTTTATCCCTACACTGTGTTATTTCCTCCAATAATCCCTGCTGTCTGTCCTGAATTAATCCATTTTATCACTACACTGTGTTCTTTCCTCCAATAATCCCTGCTGTCTGTCCTGAATTAATCCATTTTATCCCTACACTGTGTTATTCCCTCCAATGTTCCCTGCTGTCTGTCCTGAATTAATCCATTTTATCCCTACACTGTGTTATTTCCTCCAATAATCCCTGCTGTCTGTCCTGAATTAATCCATTTTATCCCTACACTGTGTTATTTCCTCCAATATTCCCTGCTGTCTGTCGTGAATTGATCCATTTTATCCCAACACTGTGTTATTTCCTCCAATATTCCTTGCTGTCTGTCCTGAATTAATCCATTTTATCCCTAAACTGTGTTATTTCCTCCAATATTCCCTGCTGTCGGTCCTGAATTAATCCATTTTATCCCTACACTGTGTTATTTCTTCCAATAATCCCTGCTGTCTGTCCTGAATTAATCCATTTTATCCCTACACTGTGTTATTTCCTCCAATAATCCCTGCTGTCTGTCCTGAATTAATCCATTTTATCCTACACTGTGTTATTCCCTCCAATAATCCCTGCTGTCTGTCCTGAATTAATCCATTTTATCCCTACACTGTGTTATTTCCTCCAATATTCCCTGCTGTCTGTCCTGAATTAATCCATTTTATCCCTACACTGTGTTATTTCCTCCAATATTCCCTGCTGTCTGTCCTGAATTAATCCATTTTATCCCCACACTGTGTTATTTCCTCCAATAATCCCTGCTGTCTGTCCTGAATTAATCCATTTTATCCCTACACTGTGTTATTTCCTCCAATATTCCCTGCTGTCTGTCGTGAATTGATCCATTTTATCCCAACACTGTGTTATTTCCTCCAATATTCCCTGCTGTCTGTCCTGAATTAATCCATTTTATCCCTAAACTGTGTTATTTCCTCCAATAATCCCTGCTGTCTGTCCTGAATTAATCCATTTTATCCCTACACTGTGTTATTTCCTCCAATAATCCCTGCTGTCTGTCCTGAATTTATCCATTTTATCCCTACACTGTGTTATTTCCTCCAATAATCCCTGCTGTCTGCCCTGAATTTATCCATTTTATCCCTACACTGTGTTATTTCCTCCAATAATCCCTGCTGTCTGTCCTGAATTAATCCATTTTATCCCTACACTGTGTTATTTCCTCCAATAATCCCTGCTGTCTGCCCTGAATTTATCCATTTTATCCCTACACTGTGTTATTTCCTCCAATAATCCCTGCTGTCTGTCCTGAATTTATCCATTTTATCCCTACACTGTGTTATTCCCTCCAATGTTCCCTGCTGTCTGTCCTGAATTAATCCATTTTATCCCTGCACTGTGTTATTTCCTCCAATAATCCCTGCTGTCTGTCCTGAATTAATCCATTTTATCCCGACACTGTGTTATTTCCTCCAATAATCCCTGCTGTCTGTCCTGAATTAATCCATTTTATCCCTACACTGTGTTATTTCCTCCAATAATCCCTGCTGTCTGTCCTGAATTAATCCATTTTATCCCTACACTGTGTTATTTCCTCCAATAATCCCTGCTGTCTGTCCTGAATTAATCCATTTTATCCCTACACTGTGTTATTCCCTCCAATATTCCCTGCTGTCTGTCCTGAATTAATCCATTTTATCCCTACACTGTGTTATTCCCTCCAATATTCCCTGCTGTCTGTCCTGAATTAATCCATTTTATCCCTACACTGTGTTATTTACTCCAATAATCCCTGCTGTCTGTCCTGAATTAATCCATTTTATCCCTACACTGTGTTATTCCCTCCAATATTCCCTGCTGTCTGTCCTGAATTAATCCATTTTATCCCTACACTGTGTTATTTCCTCCAATATTCCCTGCTGTCTGTCCTGAATTAATCCATTTTATCCCTACACTGTGTTATTTCCTCCAATAATCCCTGCTGTCTGTCCTGAATTAATCCATTTTATCCCTACACTGTGTTATTTCCTCCAATAATCCCTGCTGTCTGTCCTGAATTAATCCATTTTATCCCAACACTGTGTTATTCCCTCCAATATTCCCTGCTGTCTGTCCTGAATTAATCCATTTTATTCCTGCACTGTGTTATTCCCTCCAATAATCCCTGCTGTCTGTCCTGAATTAATCCATTTTATCCCTACACTGTGTTATTCCCTCCAATAATCCCTGCTGTCTGTCCTGAATTAATCCATTTTATCCCTACACTGTGTTATTTCCTCCAATATTCCCTGCTGTCTGTCCTGAATTAATCCATTTTATCCCAACACTGTGTTATTCCCTCCAATATTCCCTGCTGTCTGTCCTGAATTAATCCATTTTATCCCTACACTGTGTTATTCCCTCCAATAATCCCTGCTGTCTGTCCTGAATTAATCCATTTTATCCCTACACTGTGTTATTCCCTCCAATAATCCCTGCTGTCTGTCCTGAATTAATCCATTTTATCCCAACACTGTGTTATTCCCTCCAATATTCCCTGCTGTCTGTCCTGAATTAATCCATTTTATCCCTACACTGTGTTATTCCCTCCAATATTCCCTGCTGTCTGTCCTGAATTAATCCATTTTATCCCTACACTGTGTTATTTCCTCCAATAATCCCTGCTGTCTGTCCTGAATTAATCCATTTTATCCCTACACTGTGTTATTCCCTCCAATATTCCCTGCTGTCTGTCCTGAATTAATCCATTTTATCCCTACACTGTGTTATTTCCTCCAATATTCCCTGCTGTCTGTCCTGAATTAATCCATTTTATCCCTACACTGTGTTATTTCCTCCAATAATCCCTGCTGTCTGTCCTGAATTAATCCATTTTATCCCAACACTGTGTTATTCCCTCCAATATTCCCTGCTGTCTGTCCTGAATTAATCCATTTTATCCCTACACTGTGTTATTTCCTCCAATATTCCCTGCTGTCTGTCCTGAATTAATCCATTTTATCCCTACACTGTGTTATTCCCTCCAATATTCCCTGCTGTCTGTCCTGAATTAATCCATTTTATCCCTACACTGTGTTATTTCCTCCAATATTCCCTGCTGTCTGTCCTGAATTAATCCATTTTATCCCTACACTGTGTTATTTCCTCCAATATTCCCTGCTGTCTGTCCTGAATTAATCCATTTTATCCCTACACTGTGTTATTTCCTCCAATATTCCCTGCTGTCTGTCCTGAATTAATCCATTTTATTCCTGCACTGTGTTATTCCCTCCAATAATCCCTGCTGTCTGTCCTGAATTAATCCATTTTATCCCTACACTGTGTTATTCCCTCCAATAATCCCTGCTGTCTGTCCTGAATTAATCCATTTTATCCCTACACTGTGTTATTCCCTCCAATAATCCCTGCTGTCTGTCCTGAATTGATCCATTTTATCCCTACACTGTGTTATTCCCTCCAATAATCCCTGCTGTCTGTCCTGAATTAATCCATTTTATCCCTACACTGTGTTATTCCCTCCAATATTCCCTGCTGTCTGTCCTGAATTAATCCATTTTATCCCTACACTGTGTTATTCCCTCCAATATTCCCTGCTGTCTGTCCTGAATTAATCCATTTTATCCCTACACTGTGTTATTCCCTCCAATAATCCCTGCTGTCTGTCCTGAATTAATCCATTTTATCCCTACACTGTGTTATTCCCTCCAATAATCCCTGCTGTCTGTCCTGAATTAATCCATTTTATCCCTACACTGTGTTATTCCCTCCAATATTCCCTGCTGTCTGTCCTGAATTAATCCATTTTATCCCTACACTGTGTTATTCCCTCCAATATTCCCTGCTGTCTGTCCTGAATTAATCCATTTTATCCCTACACTGTGTTATTCCCTCCAATAATCCCTGCTGTCTGTCCTGAATTAATCCATTTTATCCCTACACTGTGTTATTCCCTCCAATAATCCCTGCTGTCTGTCCTGAATTAATCCATTTTATCCCTACACTGTGTTATTCCCTCCAATATTCCCTGCTGTCTGTCCTGAATTAATCCATTTTATCCCTACACTGTGTTATTCCCTCCAATAATCCCTGCTGTCTGTCCTGAATTAATCCATTTTATCCCTACACTGTGTTATTCCCTCCAATATTCCCTCCTCTTTGTCCTTTATTAAAGTCCAGTTTTTCCCTCGAGTTTGACATCAATCAGGTTTAAAATTGATGCAGAGTTTCAGCCAATGAGGGAGATCCGGGCTCAGCCCCGCCCACTCGGTGCCGCAAGTCCCGCCCCTCACCCACTCCCATTGGTTGGAGGACCAACCGCCCGCTCGGTCCTCCAGCCCCTCTCCGCTCTTCCTATTGGTCCGGACCTCCCGTCAATCACCCGGGCAGTGTGAGCTGAGCATGCGCGGCGGGCGGGGAGTGAGGCCGAGATCGTGTCGGCAACAGGTGAGAGATGGGCGGGGGGAGCGGGTTAATAAACCCCGGGGGAGGGGGCGGGGGCTTCACAAACCCCGAGTGCGGCCCCGGGCCCGAATATCAAACAGTGAACATTCTCCTCTCTCTCTCTACACTCCGGGGGCTCCGGTTTAGATCAGACCCGAAACTCAACACACGGCCCGCGGCCTCCGAGCATGCGCAGTGTCAGCGTCAAACCTCGTGACTCATCGAATCAGGGAGCGTCTGTAAATGAAGGAGAAATGGTGATCGGTCAGGGAGCGTCTGTAAATGAAGGAGAAATGGTTATCGGTCAGGGAGCGTCTGTAAATGAAGGAGAAATGGTGATCGGTCAGGGAGCGTCTGTAAATGAAGGAGAAATGGTGATCGGTCAGGGAGCGTCTGTAAATGAAGGAGAAATGGTGATCGGTCAGGGAGCGTCTGTAAATGAAGGAAAATGGTGATCGGTCAGGGAGTGTCTGGAAATGAAGGAGAAATGGTGATCGGTCAGGGAGCGTCTGTAAATGAATTAGAAATGTTGTTCGGTCAGGGAGTGTCTGTAAATGAAGGAGAAATGGTGATCTCTGTATCTTCAGTCATCCAGGGAGCTCGAGCTTTGGATGCTGTTCCTTTCCTCCTCGTGGGAATCTGTCTACTCTGTACCCAAACCAACTCCTCCTTGAAGGCCTCCCACTGTTCAATTACTGTTCTGCCTGCCAATTTTTGATTCCAATCCACATGGACAAGATCCCTTTTTAACTCATGAAATTCGCCCTCATCCAGTTCAGAATTTTCACATTTGACTGTCCCCTGTCCTTTTCCATAACTGTTCTGAACCGAATGAGATTATGATCACTGCTGCCCCAATGAAACATGCTCCACCTGCCCCACTTCATTCTCCACACCGAGCCCACTGCTGTACTCACATTCACTCTCTCACACTGTCTCTCTCACTGTCTCTCTCTCTCACTGTCTCTCTCTCTCACTGTCTCTCTCACTGTCTCTCTCTCTCACTGTCTCTCTCTCTCACTGTCTCTCTCTCTCACTGTCTCTCTCTCACACTCTCTCTCTCTCACACTCTCTCTCTCTCACACTCTCTCTCTCACACTCTCTCTCACACTCACTCTCTCACCCTTTCAATCACGGTTTAGGGCCACTGAAAGATGATGCGATGGGTTTGGATTTCAGCACAGGGAGGAGGGAGAGTGTGTGGGACAGGGGAGTTTCAGCTTTGAGTAATGAGAGAGGAAATAATGTTCCATAGAAAGTAGAGTTATCTGATCTGAATTTCTATCCTGTACTTACAGTGATAACTTTTTTCAACTCCTTTTACAGGGGAGGATTTACAGAGGGAAACTCAAACCAAAGATCACGTCAAGATCTGACAGAGTCACTCGATTCATCAGGACCTGAATATCATCGGCCTTTGAATGTGGAAGGAGAAATGTTTGTCTGTTCTATCCGTGGGAGAAGATTTCAAACATCAGTGTGAGTGGAAAAGCACCGAGACACACACACCCGAGTGAGAGTGTTCCAGTGCACTGACTGTGGAAAGAGCTTTAACCAGTTACACAGCCTGAAAAAACATCACACCATTCACAGCGGGGAGAAACCATACACGTGTTCTGTGTGTGGACGAGGCTTCAACTGATCGTCCAACCTGGAGAGACACAAGGACACCCAGACCATGGAGAAACCGTGGAAATGTGGGGACTGTGGGAAGGGATTCAATTACCCTTCAGAGCTGGATACTCATCGACGCCGTCACACTGGGGAGAGGCCGTTCACCTGCTCCATGTGTGGGAAGGGATTCACTCAGTCATCCGGCCTCCTGACACACCAGCGAGTTCACACTGATGAGAGACCTTTTAAATGTTCTGACTGTGAGAAGAGGTTTAAATGCAAAAGGAATCTGCTGGAACACCAACGCACTCACACTGGGGAGAGGCCGTTCACCTGCTCCGTGTGTGGGAAGGGATTCACTCAGTCATCCAACCTGCTGACACACCAGCGAGTTCACACTGATGAGAGACCTTTTAAATGTTCTGACTGTGAGAAGAGCTTTAAAAGCAAAATTGAACTGCTGAAACACCAACGCACTCACACTGGGGAGAGGCCGTTCACCTGCTCCGTGTGTGGGAAGGGATTCACTCGGTCATCACACTTTCTGTCACACCAGCGAGTTCACACTGGGAAGAGGCCGTTCACTTGCTCAGTGTGTGGGAAGGGATTCGGTCATTCATCCACCTTGCTGACACACCAGCGAGTTCACAATGGGGAGAGGCCGTTCTCCTGCTCCATGTGTGGGAAGGGATTCACTCAGTCATCCAACCTGCTGACACACCAGCGAGTTCACACTGATGAGAGACCTTTTAAATGTTCTGACTGTGAGAAGAGCTTTAAAAGCAAAATTGAACTGCTGAAACACCAACGCACTCACACTGGGGAGAGGCCGTTCACCTGCTCCGTGTGTGGGAAGGGATTCACTCAGTCATCACACTTTCGGTCACACCAGCGAGTTCACACTGGGGAGAGGCCGTTCACCTGCTCCGTGTGTGGGAAGGGATTCGCTCATTCATCGACCCTGCTGACACACCAGCGAGTTCACACTGGGGAGAGGCCGTTCACCTGCTCCGTGTGTGGGAAAGGATTCGCTCATTCATCGGCCCTGCTGACACACCAGCGACTTCACACTGATGAGAGACCTTTTAAATGTTCTGACTGTGAGAAGAGGTATAAAAGCAAATTTAATCTGCTGACACACCAACGCACCCACACTGGGGAGGGGCCGTTCACCTGCTCAGTGTGTGGGAAGGGATTCACTTGGTCATCCACCCTGCTGAAACACCAGCGAGTTCACACTGAGAGACCTTCAAATATTCTGACTGTGGGAAGAGATTTAAAATCAGAAACGAACTGCTGAGACATTGACGCACTCACACTGGGGAGAGACTTTTCACCTGCTCCGTGTGTGGGAAGAGATTCACTCGATCATCCCACCTTCTGAAACATTAACTTGTTCACACTATTGAGTGACCTTTTAATGCAGTGACTGTGAGAAGAGCTTAAAAGCAGAAATGAACTGCTGACACATCAACGCATGCCCATTGGTTGAGAGACTGTTCACCTGCTCCGTGTGTGGGAAGGGATTCACTCAGTCATCACACGTGCTGAGACACCAGCGAGTTCACGAAATGAGCAGGTCCAACGAGCCGGTCTGTAACACAGGCCAATGACTCAGTGCAGCTCGTGACCCAGTCACTGGGCTCCGTTATAGCCTCTCCTGTCAGTAACACACAAAGAGAAATTGTAAATCTGAAACAGAAAGAGATAATGTATAACACTTCATATCAACCACCAGTTTTTCCCTCTTTCCGGCTTTTAAAACAATCTGTTTCACAGTTTGTCAAACCCGAAACAGCCTCTGGGATTTGCTGATTGAGAATTTCAGTGGAAATTGGGACCGTCACTAAGTATCGGAACAAATATCCCCGCTGAGGTTTCGGGATTGTTACTGGTTTATTTATATCAGTGAGTGACCGATTTTAAACTAGGTGAGGGTCTAAACCTAAGGTAAGAGCCTGGGATGGACAAGAGATTCTTCAATGTATCAAGTTAAATTACACTGATTCCACCAACACTGGACATCACATCCCTCAAACATTGTTACCTGTTACTGTATAAAACTGTTGAGGGTGGAAATGGGAAATAACTGAAAAAAACTTCATTGTATCAAAGTTAATTCTGATCATTATTATTATACAAACATTCTACAGCCTATCCCTTAAAAAGGACCCAATATCAAACCAGTCCCCAGTCCTTGGGCCTGTGCCTATGTTGTGATTTGCACCCGCTTCTGACTGACTTGGTTTCAGACGCACTCCCGTCAACAGTAAACGGATGGAGCCGGATCCATAAGAGAAAAATGAGGACCGAGCTCCGCGGTTCTCCCAGAGTGCGGGAGGCGGAGTAACAGCAGCAGACAGAGAGATCTCTCTAAACCAGCCGCTGCCGCCGGAGAGAAGCGAGTCCCGTTCCGAGCCGTGTCTGTCAGGCGCCCGCTGACCCTCTCTTCACTGAAGGGGACCGATTCAGCACCAACTCACACACCCACCATTGGATCATTGAATCACCTTCAACACCTGAATTACATCACCACTTAATCCTCGATACACGAGGAAATACAAACCTTGTCCACGCAACTTGCCCTCATAATTTAAACATTTTAGCCCCGGTATCATTCTGGTCTTTCTGCGCTGCACCTCCTGCAAGGCCAATATATCCTTCCTGAGGTCTGGTGCCCAGGACTGAATGCCGTACTCTAAATGTGGCCTTAGCAGAGTTTATAGAATTCTAACATAACTTCCACCCTTTTGAATTCCAGTTCCCTTGAGATAAAGGCCGACATTCCATTAGCCATTTTAATTATTTTTTGCACCTGTCTGCCAACTCTTCGTGATTTCCCGAAGTATCTCTGCTCACCCACAGTTCCTGGCTTCTCACCATTTTGAAAATACTCTGATTTATCTTGCTTCGGGCCAAAGTGGATGGCCTCACATTTCCCCAGATTGAAACTTTGAACAGTCTGGGGCTCTTTTGTATCGAAAAGAGAAGGCTGAGGGTGACCTGATACAGGACTTTAAGATTATGCAAGGGTTTGATCGGTCAGATGTAGATAAGGTGTTTGTACTTTTGGGAGTGGGGACGTCAGAACTTAGGGCCATGAATATAATAGTCATCAATAAATCCAATCTGGCATTCAAGAGAAACATATTTATCCAGAGAGGCGTTAGAATGTGCAGCTCTCTCCCACACGGAGTAGTTAAGGCGAATATCATGGATGCATTTACGGTGAAGTGAGATAAACACATGGAGGAGAAAGGAATATTCAGGTTTGCTCATCGGGTTAGATGAAGAGGGGTTGGAGGAGGCTCGTCTGCAGCATAAACACCGGCATAGTCTGGTTGGGCCGAATTGCCTGTTTCTGTGATGTACATTCGATGTAATTCTATGTAAGTTCCATCTGACACAGTTTTACCAACTCACTGAATCTATCAATTTCCCTTTATAACTTTATGCTCCCATCTACACTACTCACTGTGCACCCTAACTTGGTGTCGTCGACAAACCTGGATATACCGCTCTCTATTCCTTTATCTGCCTCATTTATACAGATCCCTGGGGGACACCACTAATCAAATCCTGTCAATTTGAGTACATCCCCATTAACCCTACTCTCTGTCTCCTACCTCCAAACCAACTCCCTCCCCATGTCAATGGGTTGCTTTGAATTCCACATGTTCTCATTTCTGTTAACAGTCTCTGATGTTAAACCTTAACGAATCCCTCTGGAAGTCAATGTACACATAACACCCATAGACACTCCATTATTCACCACGTTATTTACATCTTCAAAAAGTTCAACTAGTTTCGTTAAACTTGACTTACACTTTACAAATCCATGCTGACTCTAATCAATTCATGTTTATCCAAGTGCTCAGTCATTCTTTCCCTAATAACAGATTCTGGTAACTTCCCCACAACAGACGTCAGACGAATCGGTCTATAATTTCCTGCTTTATCTCTCCTACCCTTCATATATAATGGAATGACATTTGAAATTTTTCAATCCATGGAACAATTCCTGAATCAAGAGAGTTTTGAACGATCATGACTAAAGCATGTACAATTTCCTCACCTATTCCCCTTCGTCCCCTGGGATGGTAAACATCAGGTCCTGGAGATTTGTCTATCTTTCGTCTAATTGTTTTCTCCAATACCATTATTTTACTGACACTGAATCCCCTTGATTTATTTTCAGTTTTCCTCGTGTCTCTGGTTTATTATCCTCATGCTTTTCTGTGAGGATTTAGCAAGTCTGCCATTTCCTGATTTTCAATTACAATATCACCTCCATCTGTCTTTAAGGGGCCCACATTACTCTTAGTCACCCTTCTTTCTCTTAATATACGTGTAAAAACCTTGAAAGTTGTCCTTAATTTCATTCACAAGTTTTTCTCGTTTTCTCTCTTTGCACCTTTTACGATTTTTTTTAGTTTCAGCACCACAATAAACAACACTTCACTGTGAAATTTGCTCAATTAGTTCTTCAGTGTCAGAGCGAGAATTGTCCATCCCTAATTTATTTAAAGTAACAAACAAACACAAGCACAAATATTCATTCGTCTATCAAAGCACTGATGGACACAGAAAGATAAACACAGCCTGAAACGCAGTCAGTATCGGGATTCACAGGGAAACTGGCAAGTGAAATAGACAAAGATCAAACAGTCTGAACCCCCAACAGAATGTGACGTGCAGCTGATAGATATTAATGAGAGGAGGTGGGAAACACTACCATGAATTGGTACCGTGGCTTAGTTGGTTAAAGCACCTGTCTAGTAAACAGGAGATCCTGTGTTCAACTCCCAGCGGTGCCTCTGTGTAATTTGTGATGTTTAGTGAATTTGAGAAGCGCACAGTGCTGTGTTTTGTTCAGGATCCAACACGGAACTGATCAGGAGGTCTTTTCAAAAATGCCTTTTCATCATACAGTCAGCCCTCTCATAGAATGTGTCCGTGACACGTTCTTGTTTCTGGGCTCGTTGAGGTCGGGGTATAATTCTTGATTCGATGTTTCATACCCTGGAGAAACCCTAATTTAGCCCTGGACTTTGGATCTTGATCTGCGGTTCAAAGTTTTGCGAAGAGGGAAAAGGAGTCCCCAAATCACTCCACCTGAATCTCAAGCGCTTTTGAAAGAAATTCAGTTCAAACAATCAGGACTTTAAAGGCACCTCAATGACCTGCACTTTCATTGAACGAGCTTTGCTTCCAATTACATTCAACCTTGAAACCGCTCTGGGTTTTCCCCTCACTGAAGCAGAGTGTGGCCGCTCTGTATCTGTGATCATGTCGGTGACGAGGTTCGCTCTGATATTGGTCGCTTTCAATTTTTAAGATCTCGCCAAGCTCAGGGAAAAGAAACCGGGTATCGAATTGTCCCTGTAAGTGATGAATTGAAGGGATTGGTGCTCCAAGCAGATCTGGAAAATTCACAGTGCGGTCACTCAGGAATTCCAAATCCACCCTCTCGCCACTCCCCCCGTCTCAGTCTTTCCATCTTTACCCTTCACTGCCGGTGTTCCAGGTTCGATCATCCGTGGCCGTTCAACGAAGCCTGAGAAGTCCATGAGGGAAAAACACAGCGAGTCAAGAGACAGAGACAAGGTGGGATCAAAGTATAGGAAGAAATAGGATCAATGTCAAGTTCTGCGAACGGGCAGAATTTAAGATGGAGCTTGGGAGAGATTCCTTCACGTGTCTTGCAATTTTGCAAGAGACCATTGGGCTCCGAATTAAAAGCATAAGCCGCGCTGGAGAGTCTCTGAGAGAGGGAATACGGTTCGTCAACTCCAGTTCATCGTTATTTGAGCAGTAAACATAACTTTAAGAAGTCGCGCTGCGAGGAGGATTCGAACGTACGCAGGAAATCCCCAGGGGATTTCGAGTCCAATGCCTTAACCACTCGGCCATCGCAGCTACAAACATCTGTTATGCACGGCTGTAAATCAGAATGTGTAGGTTTATCACAAGCGATCTGTGATACAATGTTCTCTCTGACAGGTGAAAGGCCCTGATCCCTGGTCTGTGCTGATTCTCTGATAGTTTACTGGGTAAAGGCCCTGATCCCCGGTCTGTGCTGATTCTCTGATAGTTTACTGGGTAAAGGCCCTGATCCCTGGTCTGTGCTGATTCTCTGATAGTTTACTGGGTAAAGGCCCTGATCCCTGGTCTGTGCTTATTCCCTGATAGTTAACTGGGTAAAGGCCCTGATCCCTGGTCTGTGCTTATTCCCTGATAGTTTAGTGGGATTCATTCTGTATCTCTCAGTCTCTGGTACTGTGTGTGAGTGTGGGATTCATTTTGTGTCTGTCAGTCTCTGGTACTGTATGTTAGTGTGGGATTCATTCTGTATCTGTCACTCACTGATACTGTGTGTGAGTTTGGGATTCATTCTCTGTCTTGTCAGCAGTGTGTGTGAGAGTTTGTGATTCATTCTTTATAGGCAGTCTCTCATACTGTGTGTTAGTGTGGGATTCTTTCGGTATCTGTCAGTCTCTGTTTCTCCATGTGAGTGTGGGACTCATTCTTTATATACAGTCCCCAGTACTGTATGTGGGAGTTGAATTCATCCTAAATATGCAGTTACTCATACTGCATGTTAGTGTGGGATTCATACTGTACCTATCAGTCCCTGGTACTTGATGAGAGTGTGGGATTAACTCTGTGTCTGTCAGTCTCTAGTACTGTATGTGAGTTTGGGATTCCTTCTGTATCTGTGAGTGTTGGATTCATTCTGTGTCTGTGTGTCTCTGGTACTGTATCTGAATGTGAGTTTCATTCTGTATCTGTACATAATTATTCTCTCAGATTACATTATTGCGTTCAATACTTCAGCTTTAATATCTTAATGTTTGAAGAGTTTTACTCCTTATTTAATTTGTAAATATGGACGAACTTTAGGATTTAATGTTGGAGGTTTTAATCAGATAATTTGTGTGCTTTTTGGACCACTATTAAATCTGCATCTCTGTGAGTACGATTGTGGATGATAATGAATCTTTCAAACTGATAAGGTGACATTTTTGAATTGGTTTGTAATGTGTAGATCAGTCTGTAGAAATGGAATTGATACTGTATCTTTCAGTCTAATATTGTATGAGATTTTTGGACTGGTATATAATGTGTATCTCAGTCTGCACTAATAGAATTGATACTCTATCTTTAAATTTCATTCTACGAGTGCATTCTGAACAGGTATCTAATTTGTTTCTCAGGTTTACTATCTTTCAGTATTTCTCAATCGATACTGTACGTGAAGTTTGGATTTGTTTGCAATTTGTAGCAAATGGTTCACTTTTCGAATGGATATTTCATGTATTAAAATCATGTGTGAGAGAGTTCTGGGATAGTATTCAATTGGAATCTCAGGTACATTATTGGGATTCATTCTGTCCCTTTCAATCGGATACCATGTGTGATTTCTCTCTGGTATTTAATTCGTAGCTGTGTTGCCCTATTGTGAGATTGACACAGTGCCTTTCAATCTGAGAGTGTGATTTTGGACTGGGATTTTTGTATCGACCTGTCAGCGGGACTGAGTTCGGGGCAAATGGAACAGTGTCTGCCTCACCCGCTCTGTTTGAATGTTGGATTGAAAGTGTGTCTCTGGAACTTGGGATCAGTGTGGGACTGACTACTTCTACTGTCTGAGACTGTGGAACTGATGACCTGTCTGTGTCTCTGTGCTCTGTGGGTGATAATGTACCTCCTGTGTGTGAGAAGGAGCTGGCTGCACTCCTCCTTGTGCCTCGGGTGGAGGAAACATCACATTCATTCTGGATCATTCAAGGATTCGCCTGTAGGAAGAAAAATGATCTCTTGTAACCCAAGAAACGGTGAGGTTGAAAATAGAATAGAGATCAGTTTAATATCTCTGCTAATGATCATTTTGAATATCCACAAATGAAAACCAGTGATACAAACAGTGTCAGTGTCTGACTCCACTGCAGCACTCAGCTTCTGCACACCAGGTGTGTTGGGCTGTTTTACAACAATTTATTGACATCCAGACACAACCCAACCCCTGCACTGATCCATGAATGGGACTACCCGATGGGGCAGGGACCTTTGTCCAGGTCAGGTTTCTAATCCCCTCTCCCATGGGACTAACCGTTCAACCGAAAATAAACAGCCGCTGTTTAAATTGTGTCCTTCACACTTCTCACCTGCTGCCTGCAATAGATGCTCTTTGTATAACTCCCCACATCCTTACTGTCCGGCTCTGTTCCCACTCTTCACTGTCCAATAACAATAAACAGGGTGAGACTGGAACTAAACCAGGACCATTCACTCCTGGTTTGGGGAGTGAAAGCAGCAATGGTTTTAATAGCAGGTTCTTCCCATTCTCTCTCCCTTCCCCTGGACACACCCTGTCCACACCCAGCCCGAGAATGACCTCTCCCTTCCCCCCCTCTCACTCCATGTTCCGGGACCAGTTCCTGATCCACTCCGCCTCTTACAAACAGCCCCCGGACTCCCCCTGCCCTTCCCCCGGACTCAATGCCGATCTCTGAGCCCATCTGCGGACACGGTCCCGGAGCGATGAGCTGCTGTAACGAGGCTGCTCTTTGCTCCCTTCCCCCGGGGGCCGTGATCTCTCCATTCCCGCCTGTCTGAGCAAAGGAAGTGGGTCTGGGGGAAAGGTCAGAGGGAATGGGCTCCACAGGCAGTGCAGGAACAGGCACCAGAATGGGAAACAGATGGGATTCCACCAGTGCCTAACGCTGGAATCCAGACTGACTTTACAATCTCCAACTATTAAACTCGAGGTTTCCATCCCTGCTGTTTCTCTCGGGCTCTTTTGATGGGAAAGAGTCTTTCAGAGATAAAGTGAGCGGCTGTGGAATGAGCCAATGGGTTCTGTTCATTCTTGGCTCCCTTACTGATAAAGTGACGTTTGACTCCGAAACTGGAGGGAGGATTCCTCAAACCAATCCTGGAGAAACGGGGGAGGAAAGTGGGAGTCGGTGTATTTGCTGGGACCGTGTAGGATTAATATCAGGCAGCAACAGTCCCAGTTTATTTCAATCGGAGTGAAACTCTCGGTCACTGAGAGAAATACAGAACGGCCCTGAGCTGCAAGATTGCAGAGGGGACAACATGCAAGAGAGGGTTAAATGTGTGACACTGTCCCTGAGAGTGGGATTAATAATGTGTCTGTCTCTGAAATAATATCAGTGAGAGATGAGACTGCATCTTCTGTCACTCCACCTTGGAATAGAAATTGGAATGGAATATTTTCCAATTTGTTACTCTGTGTAAACGGGACATTACAGGTCAGTTTCTCTCTCTCTCTTTACTGTTATTGAGTTTGAGACAGACACACTGATAGGAAGCGTAAGGCTGATACTGTGCCTGTCTGTATCTCTCTCTGGCGCTGTACATGAAGGTGGGATACTATTTGTTGAGTGTGAAACGGACATACTGATGGGAAGTGTGAGACTGATACTGTTTCTGTGTGCGTGTCTCTGTCTGTCTGTTTATCTGTCTTTCTCTCTCTCTAGCACTGTAAATGAAAGCGGGATACTGTTACTGAGCGTAAAATGGACACCCTGTTGGAAGGTAAAGACTGATTCTGTGTCTGTGAACAGACCTCCGGTGCAGTTGGTGAGACGGTCACTGTCCCTTCTATTATGTATGAGACGGATTAACGGTGCATTTATCAGTCTCCAGTCCAGTATGCAAAGGAGGAGAGAAACAGCCTGTAACTGTCTGACACTGGACTGTCTGTGAGAGTTGAATTTATTCAGTAACGAGCCGTCTCTGGGTGTTGAGAATGGGACGGATAGGACACCAGTTAATATTGTCTGTCAGTCAGTTTAGGAGGAGAGAGAAACACAGAGAGACTGGAGGAGCCCAGAGCGGGTAATTTGTAATATCGTCTTAACCGAACATATTTCAGTGTGCGAACAATATAATCATGTAAAACCAGATGTGGATTATCACAGTCACAGCTGTGATTGGCTCCTGCCCCTGAATCTGGGGACCAGACACTGTGAGGAGCGCCGGCCTCTGAGTGTTTAACAGTTACTGAGCGGGGAAACTACAACTAACCCCCGAGAATCCGCAGCACAGGCCGAGCGGGGAGGAAAGCCTGTCCCGGGAATTGTCAATCTGGCGAGCAGTTTGTCCTGTGAATGTGAAGATGTGAAGATTGGGTCAGAGAGAGTGTGTTAAAGGGGCGGGCGGGTTAGATTAATGTCACTGTGTTTGTGTGGCCGGACTCATCGCCGGATTTCCAAGTCCATTTTGAGTAAAATAATAAAAAATCCCTGTCAAAGGATCGCCCTCCTCCCCTGCCGAGCTCCGAAATGGAAATTTAAGGTAAAGTTTTCGTAAAATTCAAGATTTCAGCCGAAAAACGGAGATCATGTCAGCGATCGGGTGAGAGAGCGCGATCAGTGCAGCAATGAAACGGGTTAAAATCGAAACTGGTGCTTTTAATTCCAGTGAAAGTTTTTCGACAGCAAACATTCCGGTGTTAGAGATGGGAAGGGGCTAGTCTGGGAATCTGGAGTGCCCGATTTGAATTGGAATCGGGGAGTTTAAGAGGAGAGAGAAACACAGAGAGGCTGGAGGGGCCGGGAGCTGACAGCAGGGTGTCTCCGCCCAGTCCGCTCTGTGCCTTTAAGTTGCTCTGTGCCGCCGCCTCTCGTTTCATTTCTGACCCAGCTCTGACCGTCAGAGAGATTTTCCACAGAGTCCCGGAGATGACAGATACTGCAGCCGCCGAAACGGCTCCTCCAGCCGCCGCCGCTCAAACCAATGCTCCGAAGAAGAAGAAGGCGGTTCCCCGACCCAAGACAGCCGGTCCCAAATTGAGCGAACAGATCCTCAAGATTGTGGCGGATTGCAAGGATCGCAAGGGGATCTCCCTGGCCGCGATCAAGAAGGTTCTGGCGACCAAAGGCCTGGATGTGGAGAAGCTCCGGTCCCAGATCAAATTAAGTATCAAGAGAAATGTGGAAAAAGGCTCCCTGGTGCAGATCAAGGGCACGGGCGCCTCGGGCTCCTTCAGAGTCGCTAAGAAGGAAACCCAGGCAAAAGTGGGAAAGAAGGTGAAGAAACAAGGAACCAAGAAATCTCCCGGAAAGAAACCGGCGGCAACGAAAACAGCAGCCAAGAAATTAACGGCAAAGAAAGCAGCGGCCAAGAAATCTCCCGGAAAGAAACCAGCCGCCAAGAAAAAGGCGGCGAAATCCCCAATTAAGAAGAAAGCGGCGGTGAAGAAGCCCAAGACCCCCAAGCCGGTGAAGGCGAAGGCGAAGAAGGGAGAAAAACCGAGGGCCAAGCCCAAGCCGAGGTCAGCAAAGCCCAAGAAAGCAGCGGGCAAAAAGAAGTGAAAAATCAAGTGCAACTTGTGACCATCTGAAGCCAACGGCTCTTCTCAGAGCCACCCAGGTCTCTCAGAAAAGAGCTGATCCCGGAATCAGATGATTCCTGTCCCGGGGCCGGGCTCAGGTTTCAGATAGAAATCATTTCCAATAAACCCAGGGTCCTGGAGACTCGCTGACATTCGCTGCCCCAGCCCCCACTCCCACTGTCTGGAATAAAATGGAGAGAATGGGATGTCCGGGCCGGGCCTCACTGGAACTGGCGGGTGTTCGGCTCCAGTCCCAGTTCATTGTTTTCACAGACTCAGGGCGAGAGTCGGTGACAGGGGAAAACTGGCGGAGATCCGCCGCAATCACAATTCAAACCCCAACACATGAGATTCTTCAAATCAGCTGGAATAAAGTGTTTGTAAACTGCTGAACCCGTCTGGGAGGGGATGTGGGGAGATAGAATCGGGTCTGGGACTGAAATGGGAGGAGGCGGGTGGACTTGTTACAGAAGGGACTGTATTTAGGCAGGAATATTACTGACTGTTAATTGTAACGGGGCTTATTTAAAGGCTCCGGGTTTCTGGGAATCCTTGAATATGAAGCCCGAGTCTGTAAGGGTTTGTGCGGACCGCTGTGTTTCGGTTCAATTATCGAGAAACGGTTTGAAATGGGCGGGAGGAGAAAGCTGGAGGTGGAGCGGGAAGATCAGAGGCCGCTCTCCGCTCTGTCCGTCACTCTGACTCTCTCCTCCCCTCTCTGTCCATCACTCTGACTCTCTCCTCCCCTCTCTGTTTAATATCTCACTCTCTCTCCTCCCCTCTCTGTTTAATATCTCACTCTCTCTCCTCCCCTCTCTGTTTAATATCTCACTCTCTCTCCTCCCCTCTCTGTTTAATATCTCACTCTCTCTCCTCCCCTCCCTGTTTAATATCTCACTCTCTCTCCTCCCCTCCCTGTTTAATATCTCACTCTCTCTCCTCCCCTCTCTGTTTAATATCTCACTCTCTCTCCTCCCCTCCCTGTTTAATATCTCACTCTGTCTCCTCCCCTCTCTGTTTAATATCTCACTCTCTCTCCTCCCCTCCCTGTTTAATATCTCACTCTCTCTCCTCCCCTCCCTGTTTAATATCTCACTCTCTCTCCTCCCCTCCCTGTTTAATATCTCACTCTCTCTCCTCCCTCTCTGTTTAATATCTCACTCTCTCTCCTCCCCTCTCTGTTTAATATCTCACTCTCTCTCCTCCCCTCCCTGTTTAATATCTCACTCTCTCTCCTCCCCTCTCTGTTTAATATCTCACTCTCTCTCCTCCCCTCCCTGTTTAATATCTCACTCTCTCTCCTCCCCTCCCTGTTTAATATCTCACTCTCTCTCCTCCCCTCTCTGTTTAATATCTCACTCTCTCTCCTCCCCTCCCTGTTTAATATCTCACTCTGTCTCCTCCCCTCTCTGTTTAATATCTCACTCTCTCTCCTCCCCTCTCTGTTTAATATCTCACTCTCTCTCCTCCCCTCCCTGTTTAATATCTCACTCTCTCTCCTCCCCTCCCTGTTTAATATCTCACTCTGTCTCCTCCCCTCTCTGTTTAATATCTCACTCTCTCTCCTTCCCTCCCTGTTTAATATCTCACTCTCTCTCCTCCCCTCTCTGTTTAATATCTCACTCTCTCTCCTCCCCTCTCTGTTTAATATCTCACTCTCTCTCCTCCCCTCCCTGTTTAATATCTCACTCTCTCTCCTCCCCTCTCTGTTTAATATCTCACTCTCTCTCCTCCCCTCCCTGTTTAATATCTCACTCTCTCTCCTCCCCTCTCTGTTTAATATCTCACTCTCTCTCCTCCCCTCTCTGTTTAATATCTCACTCTCTCTCCTCCCCTCTCTGTTTAATATCTCACTCTCTCTCCTCCCCTCCCTGTTTAATATCTCACTCTCTCTCCTCCCCTCTCTGTTTAATATCTCACTCTCTCTCCTCCCCTCCCTGTTTAATATCTCACTCTCTCTCCTCCCCTCCCTGTTTAATATCTCACTCTCTCTCCTCCCCTCTCTGTTTAATATCTCACTCTCTCTCCTCCCCTCTCTGTTTAATATCTCACTCTCTCTCCTCCCCTCCCTGTTTAATATCTCACTCTGTCTCCTCCCCTCTCTGTTTAATATCTCACTCTCTCTCCTCCCCTCCCTGTTTAATATCTCACTCTGTCTCCTCCCCTCTCTGTTCAATATCTCACTCTCTCTCCTCCCCTCCCTGTTTAATATCTCACTCTCTCTCCTCCCCTCTCTGTTTAATATCTCACTCTCTCTCCTCCCCTCTCTGTTTAATATCTCACTCTCTCTCCTCCCCTCTCTGTTTAATATCTCACTCTCTCTCCTCCCCTCCCTGTTTAATATCTCACTCTCTCTCCTCCCCTCTCTGTTCAATATCTCACTCTCTCTCCTCCCCTCTCTGTTTAATATCTCACTCTCTCTCCTCCCCTCTCTGTTTAATATCTCACTCTCTCTCCTCCCCTCTCTGTTTAATATCTCACTCTCTCTCCTCCCCTCTCTGTTTAATATCTCACTCTCTCTCCTCCCCTCTCTGTTTAATATCTCACTCTGTCTCCTCCCCTCTCTGTTCAATATCTCACTCTCTCTCCTCCCTTCTCTGTTTAATATCTCACTCTGTCTCCTCCCCTCCCTGTTTAATATCGCACTCTGTCTCCTCCCCCCTCTCTTTAATATCTCACTCTCTCTCCTCCCCTCCCTGTTCAATATCTCACTCTCTCTCCTCCCCTCTCTGTTTAATATCTCACTCTCTCTCCTCCCCTCTCTGTTTAATATCTCACTGTCTCTCCTCCCCTCTCTGTTTAATATCTCACTCTGTCTCCTCCCCTCTCTGTTTAATATCTCACTCTGTCTCCTCCCCTCTCTGTTTAATATCTCACTCTCTCTCCTCCACTCTCTGTTTAATATCTCACTCTCTCTCCTCCCCTCTCTGTTCAATATCTCACTCTCTCTCCTCCCCTCAATCTCTCATCCTGTGCATGTTCCAGACAGGTCGGGTCAGGCTGCATAAAAAGGGAACCAGCATAAGTTCGTTATTCATTCAGCAGCAATCTGAGTGAAGAATCATCATGTCTGGCCGAGATAAAGGAGGCAAAGGACTGGGCAAAGGTGGAGCCAAGCGGCACCGGAAAGTGCTTCGTGATAACATCCAGAGGATCACCAAACCAGCCATCCGCCGCCTGGCTCGCCGTGGCGGTGTCAAGCGGATCTCGGGTCTGATCTACGAGGAAACCCGCGGGGTGCTGAAGGTTTTCCTGGAGAATGTGATCAGGGACGCGGTCACCTACACTGAACACGCCAAGCGCAAGACGGTCACTGCCATGGATGTGGTGTACGCTCTGAAACGGCAGGGCCGCACTCTCTATGGATTCGGCGGCTGAACAACTCGACCCTTTCTGAGCCGCCCACCGCCTCACAGAGAGAGCACTGACCTGGGAACGGGGAGAGGAAAGATCTAGGAGTGGGGAAGCAGTTTCCGATATTTAATTAGTATGGGGAGATTCCCCAACACTCGGTACAGGGAGATCAGGAACAACGGCCGGGGTTCTAGGCCATCCCGAGAGAAGGAGCGGAATTCCCGGTTTCACGGTATAAATGAACAGGCGGGGATACAGAATCTTTCCCCAGACATTACATCCTCCGCTCAGAGTCAAATCCCTCCTCACTCCCTCTCCCGCTGTGTCCTCTCTGCTCGCTCTTTATTTCCTGCCCTCATTCAATGATCAGTTCGATGTGAAGTTTCTGTTTGAGGAGCGGTTCAGCGGGCCGGAACTGGCGGGATTTTTGAAATTGAAGCTGGACTTTACAGACAGATCAGAGAATGAAGCGGAATGTGAAACAGCCTGAGATCTGAGCTGAGGAGTGGGAAATAATGGAGATTATAAAGAGAGAGATTCTTAAATTGCTGGAGGGAAATGAGATTTTCTTCAAACTGTTTTTTGATGCTCTGAAATTGGCGGGCTTTTTGAAATTGAAGATTAATTTCAGCTCAGCCAATTGGGGCCCAAAACCTCCCGCCGGGTCGGTCTGACTGTCAGAGCTCGGTTCAAACCTGCCCATCAAATTCCCGGACCGGTCCCTCCCTGACTGGGGGTGAGACTGCAGCCATTCACAGGCCAGGGCTGGTCCCTCACAGACACTTTAAAAGGCGGCCCCAGAGCGCGCCCTTCCTATTAACAGTCTCTGTGTCTCAGGTTGTGTTGAGATCTGTTCAGAAAATGGCCAGGACCAAGCAGACAGCGCGTAAATCGACCGGAGGGAAAGCTCCTCGCAAACAGTTGGCGACCAAAGCGGCCCGGAAGAGCGCTCCAGCCACGGGCGGAGTGAAGAAGCCTCATCGCTCCAGACCCGGCACTGTGGCTCTGAGGGAGATCCGCCGCTACCAGAAATCCACCGAGCTGCTCATCCGTAAACTGCCCTTCCAGCGCCTGGTGCGAGAGATCGCGCAGGATTTCAAGACAGACCTGCGCTTCCAGAGCTCGGCCGTCATGGCCCTGCAGGAGGCCAGCGAGGCTTACCTGGTGGGGCTGTTTGAGGACACCAACCTGTGCGCCATCCACGCCAAGCGAGTCACCATCATGCCCAAAGACATCCAGCTGGCCCGCCGCATCCGCGGGGAGCGCGCCTCAACCCGACCCGGCTTCAGCACCGAGAGCAACAAAGGCTCTTTTCAGAGCCACCAAATGGGCGGTGGAAAGAGCTCTGATCTCCTGGGTTGAAATGGTGGGACAGTGTCGATGAAAAATGTACTTAAACGGGAAGTTCATGAAGGGAGGGAGCGGATGGCAGGCGGGGCACGACTGGTATTTATAAACTATCCATATCATAGGCCGTTATAACACCAGAGAGAGTTCGGAGTCGAGCTGATCTGTGAGGTTTCGGGCAGGTACAGTAACAGTTAAATATCCACAAAGACCAGACCCAGACAGACAAGGGGGACAATTCCAGACTCACCAAGAGCAGGAATTTGAAACGGACACAGTTTAATTTCCACACATCACACCCAGGATTGGAGGGAGGTGAATTCCACTCATACTGCGCAGACTGAGTCCCATCATCACATCCAGTGCCACGTTTAGACACGGAAAGTTCTGGAAACAGGTCCAGAAAGGTCTGATTTCGATCCTACTCTTTCACATAAGGTGTCTCCACCCCCAGTGTCAATCTAACTCGGACATATGGACAGGGAGAGGCTCGTGAACTTGGCAAAGTCCAAGAGATGCAAGTTCCCGTTTCCAATATATGGGCAGCTTGGCTCGATTGACAGAATAAATCCCTCACTCACAGCCAATAACAGACAAATGTCATTCACTGATTCACCAATCGCTGACACAAGAATCAACACATCCGTCACCTTCTGGCGGACAAACCTGGGGAATGGAAGTCAGACCGAGTTAGTGTTGTGGGAGGATGAGACTGTAAATAACACTTACAATAATGGCCGGAACACAATGGAGTGCCTCTTGTTGCCGATGATCAAACTCACCTGGTATTTCTGGATCCCACCCGCCCAGTTTAATGAACTGATTATTTTGTGTCTCATTTCCGATACAATCTGCAAAATTCAACCTATTGGAGATTGTTGACATCTACTGTCCGGAAGCGAGATCATTTGTATTTAACAAGATATCGTTAGTTTCTAACGAATGGTTTTATTATTAAATTAAGCTCTGACTCGCTTCAGACAGTAACCAGCCCTTTCAGAGATACAGTGGGTGGCTCTGAAAAGAGCCTTTGGGTTATCAGATTAAATCTTGGCCGCTTTACTTGCTCTTGGAGCTCACATTGCTGGTTTTCTTCGGCAGCAGCACGGCCTGGATATTAGGCAGCACCCCGCCCTGAGCGATGGTCACCCGTCCCAGCAGCTTGTTGAGCTCCTCGTCGTTGCGGATGGCCAGCTGCAGGTGTCTGGGGATGATGCGGGCCTTCTCTGTCCTCCTAAACTGACTGACAGACAATATTAACTGGTGTCCTATCCGTCCCATTCTCAACACCCAGAGACGGCTGGTCACTGAATAAATTCAACTCTCACAGACAGTCCAGTGTCAGACAGTTACAGGCTGTTTCTCTCCTCCTTTACTTACAGGACTGGAGACTGATAAATGCCCCGTCAGACCGGCTCAGACATAATAGAAGGGACAGTGACCGTCTCACCAACTGCACCGGAGGTCTGTTCACAGACACAGAATCAATCTTTACCTTCCAACAGGGTGTCCATTTTACGCTCAGTCACAGTATCCCACTTCCATTTACAGCCCTAGAGAGAGAGAAAGACAGACAGACAGATAAACAGACAGACAGAGACACGCACACAGAAACAGTCTCAGTCTCACACTTCCCATCAGTATGTCCGTTTCACACTCAGGAAATAGTATCCCACCTTCATGTACAGCGCGAGAGAGAGACAGGCACAGTATCCGCCTTACGCTTCCTATCAGTGTGTCTGTCTTTCGCTCAGGAACAGTATCCCACCTTCATGAGCTGTTCAAAAGAGAGAGAGAAACTGACCTATAATGTCCTGTTTTCACCCAGTAACAAATTGGAAAATATTCCATTCCAATTTCTATTCCAAGATGGAGTGACAGAAGATGCAGTCTCATCTCTCACTGATATTATTTCAGAGACAGACACATTATTAATCCCACTCTCAGGGACAGTGTCACACATTTAACCCTCTCTTGCATGTTGTCCCCTCTGCAATCTTGCAGCTCAGGGCCGTTCTGTGTTACTCTCAGTGACCGAGAGTTTCACTCCGATTGAAATAAACTGGGACTGTTGCTGCCTGATATTAATCCTACACGGTCCCAGCAAATACACCGACTCCCACTTTCCTCCCCCGTTTCTCCAGGATTGGTTTGAGGAATCCTCCCTCCAGTTTCGGAGTCAAACGTTACTTTATCAGTAAGGGAGCCAAGAATGAACAGAACCCATTGGCTCATTCCACAGCCGCTCACTTTATCTCTGAAAGACTCTTTCCCATCAAAAGACCCCGAGAGAAACAGCAGGGATGGAAACCTCGAGTTTAATAGTTGGAGATTGTAAAGTCAGTCTGGATTCCAGCGTTAGGCACTGGTGGAATCCCATCTGTTTCCCATTCTGGTGCCTGTTCCTGCACTGCCTGTGGAGCCCATTCCCTCTGACCTTTCCCCCAGACCCACTTCCTTTGCTCAGACAGGCGGGAATGGAGAGATCACGGCCCCCGGGGGAAGGGAGCAAAGAGCAGCCTCGTTACAGCAGCTCATCGCTCCGGGACCGTGTCCGCAGATCGGCTCAGAGATCCGCATAGAGTCAAGGGGGAAGGGCAGGGGGAGTCCGGGGGCTGTTTGTAAGAGGCGGAGTGGATCAGGAACTGGTCCCGGAACATGGAGTGAGAGGGGGGAAGGGAGAGGTCATTCTCGGGCTGTGTGTGGACAGGGTGTGTCCAGGGGAAGGGAGAGAGAATGGGAAGAACCTGCTATTAAAACCATTGCTGCTTTCTCTCCCCAAACCAGGAGTGAATGGTCCTGGTTTAGTTCCAGTCTCACCCTGTTTATTGTTATTGGACAGTGAAGAGTGGAAACAGAGCCGGACAGTAAGGATGTGGGGAGTTATACAAAGAGCATCTATTGCAGGCATCAGGTGAGAAGTGTGAAGGACACAATTTAAACAGCGGCTGTTATGTTTCGGTTGAACGGTTAGTCCCATGGGAGAGGGGATTAGAAACCTGACCTGGACAAAGGTCCCTGCCCCATCGGGTAGTCCCATTCATGGATCAGTGCAGGGGTTGGGTTGTGTCTGGATGTCACTAAATTGTTGTAAAACAGCCCAACACACCTGGTGTGCAGAAGCTGAGTGCTGCAGTGGAGTCAGACACTGACACTGTTTGTATCACTGGTTTTCATTTGTGGATATTCAAAATGATTATTAACAGATATTAAACTGATAACTACCTCACATGTTCTTGAGTAACGAGAGATAATTTTCTTTCCACAGGCGAATCCTTGAATGATCCAGAATGAATGTGATGTTTCCTCCACCCGAGGCACAAGGAGGAGTGCAGCCAGCTCCTTCTCACACACAGGAGGTACATTATCACCCACCGAGCACAGAGACACAGACAGGTCATCAGTTCCACAGTCTCAGACAGTAGAAGTAGTCAGTCCCACACTGATCCCAAGTTCCAGAGACACAATTTCAATCCAACATTCAAACAGAGCGGGTGAGGCAGACACTGTTCCATTTGCCCCGAACTCAGTCCCGCTGACAGGTAGATACAAAAATCCCAGTCCAAAATCACACTCTCAGATTGAAAGGCACTGTGTCAATCTCACAATAGGGCAACATAGCTACGAATTAAATACCAGAGAGAAATCTACATGGTACCCGATTGAAAGGGACAGAATGAATCCCAATAATGTACCCGAGATTCCAATTGAATACTATCCCAGAACTCTCACACACATGACTTTAATACATGAAATATCCATTCGAAAAGTGAACCATTTGCTACAAATTGCAAACAAATCCAAACCTCACGTACAGTATCGATTGAGAAATACTGAAAGATAGTAAACCTGAGAAACAAATTCGATACCTGTTCAGAATGCACTCGCAGAATGAAATTTAAAGATAGAGTATCAATTCTATTAGTGCAGACTGAGATACACATTATATACCAGTCCAAAAATCTCATACAATATTAGACTGAAAGATACAGTATCAATTCCATTTCTACAGACTGATCTCCACATTACAAACCAATTCAAAAATGTTCCCTTATCCGTTTGAAAGATTCATTATCATCCACAATAGTACTCACAGAGATACAGATTTAATAGCAGTCCAAAAAGCACACAAATTATCTGATTAAAACCTCCAACATTAAATCCTAAAGTGTGTCCATATTTACAAATTAAATTAGGAGTAAAACTCTTCAAACATTAAGATATTAAAGCTAAAGTATTGAACGCAATAATGTAATCTGAGAGAATAATTACGTACAGATACAGAATGAAACTCATATTCAGATACAGTACCAGAGACACACAGACACAGAATGAATCCAACACTCACAGATACAGAAGGAATCCCAAACTCACATACAGTACTAGAGACTGACAGACATAGAGTTAATCCCACACTCTCATCAAGTACCAGGGACTGATAGGTACAGTATGAATCCCACACTAACATGCAGTATGAGTAACTGCATATTTAGGATGAATTCAACTCTCACATACAGTACTGGGGACTGTATATACAGAATGAGTCCCACACTCACATGGAGAAACAGAGACTGACAGATACCAAAAGAATCCCACACTAACACACAGTATGAGAGACTGCATATAAAGAATGAATCACAAACTCTCACACACACTGCTGACAAGATACAGAATCAATCCCAAGTTCACACAGTATCAGAGACTGACAGATACAGAATGAATCCCACACTCACACACAGTACCAGAGTTTGAGAGATACAGAATGAATCCCACACTCTCACACAGTACCAGAGACTGACAGATACAGAATGAATCCCACACTCACACACAGTACCAGAGACTGACAGATACAGAATGAATCCCACACTCACACACAGTACCAGAGATTGAGAGATACAGAATGAATCCCACACTCGCACACTGTACCAGAGAATGACAGATACAGAATGAATCCCACATTCACACACAGTACCAGAGATTGAGAGATACAGAATGAATCCCACATTCACACACAGTACCAGAGATTGAGAGATACAGAATGAATCCCACACTCACATACTGTATCAGTGAGTGACAGATACAGAATGAATCCCACACTCGCACACTGTACCAGAGACTGAGAGATACAGAATGAATCCCACTAAACTATCAGAGAATCAGCACAGACCAGGGATCAGGGCCTTTACCCAGTAAACCATCAGAGAATCAGTGTCCCATGGTGTCCCGTGCGCAATCCTGTCGGAGAAAATTCAGTGCTCCCACTGAGAATCCCTACGTGGTCAGTTTTTAGTAAAATATTAAAATGCCTACGTGGCAAAGAAGCAGAATGCAAAATGGTTAGAAAGGGTTAATTAGTTAGTAACTGAGATTGATACAAGTGGCCTGGCCCTCCTGCTGGGCCATATGTTTGCGTAGTCAGCAGGGTTGCATGGTCTTAGCAATGATAGGTCTTTGATGTGAGTCAAGGACTGGTCTGAATGTCTCCATGTTTATGGCAGATCAATATAGGGAACGAGCTTCGCCAAAGTTGAAAGACATTCCAGGTTGGGAGATAAGGAACAGAAGGAACAGGGAAGAACATTCTAAGTTGGAAAGTGAGGAAGTTATCCCCTTTGATGTCTAACAGCAGCATGATCAGCACATGGACGATTTATGATTGGCCGGAAATAATGTAACCTCGCATGGCAACCTATGCCCGGCTTATGATTGGTGTTGACCCTCGTTAAGTATGTTCCAACCCTATTCATCTGCATAAAAACGTGTGGATTTCTGTATGTTTTTGTTCTTGCTCTGCCAGCATAGAGGGACTCTATCAGGAGTCCAAGTCAATGCTGCAGACTAAGAACGCTGCTATTAAAGATGTGTTGGACTTTAAAATGTATTCGACTTCAGTTATTACTGAACCAGACTGAGGGGAAAGAATCCGGATCGTCACCACCGCCGGGTGGTTCCATTCCCAATCAGGGAATTAACTTTAACACGAGTTATGAACTTAATAAATAATTACATGAAGCTAATTAAACCGTTCGTAGTTGAATGACTGTTTTAATCACCATTAATCAACCGATAACTTTCTCTTTCAGACTGAAGGAGATGCTGACGTGGTTACCGAGAGTCAGTCAAAACTTTAATAAGATTTTTGTGCTTTGCATGTGATGAAATTTCATCATTTTACAGACTGCATCTTGAGAGTGGGATTAAAAACTCAGCGCAGCCGTTGTTAAATTTAACATTAACAGGCAATTGTCGCCGTTTATCACAGGAACGCCCGAACCGGTTCTCCGATGAAGATGAAAGTAACGCAACGAGGAACATCTAATCCAACACTAAAGGCATCGGGCTGTGATAAAAATCCCCACCGTTTTGCTTTTCCAAAATAAAGGGTGTGACATTTATCCTCTGAAAATAGAAACAGTCTGGTCTCACTCACTACAGTAATCTCTCTGTCACAGCGAACCAGCTCTCCTACTGCGAGTGTGACCTCCCTTCGGGCCTTTCAGGGGTTTGTCTGTCAAGATGAATTGTGATTTCCCTGAAGCCAATGTTCCATTCCTTTATATGATTCATGTGCCTGATTTCCGACTGCAGGGTAAATGGTGAAATATCAGCCCTGCTCAGCCGGCAATGATCACGGTACATTTTCTTGCAGACAAAGCACACATTGAAACCCTGGAACTTTGAGGCGATGAATCCTGAGGAAAAATATAATAAGGACTCGAATCATCAAACTTTTGCGCCACCGAGACAAGCGGAAAAGCCCTATGCTAAATGTGTAATTCCATGAGCTAAACGTTGAGACTGCAGGAGCCCATATAACAGCTGTCTACTATCAGTTCACTTTTGCAAAATGAATGGTTGAAACTTGCAGGAGTGAAAATCCAACGAGCCGGTCTTCACTCTTAAACCAGCAACTGTGAAGTTAAGAGAAACGTGCCGGAGAAATACTCGATTTCAGCGCGGTGACACTGGGCCAGAGTAAAGCTCAGTTAATATGATCGCCGAGTGGCCAGAGGGTGGATTTGGAATTCCTGAGCGACCGCACTGCGCATTTTCCAGATCTGCTTGGAGCACCAATCCCTTCAATTCATCACTTACAGGGACAATTCGATTCTCGGTTTCTTTTCCCTGAGCTTGGTGAGATCTTAAAAATTGAAAGCGACCAATATCAGAGCTAACCTCGTCACCGACATGCTCACAGAGACAAAGCGGCCAAACTCTGCTTCAGTGAGATGAAAGCCCAGAGCGGTTTCAAGGTCGAATGCAATTGGAAGCAAAGCTCGTTCAATGAAAGTGCAGGTCATTGAGGTGCCTTTAAAGTCCTGATTGTTTGAACTGAACTTCTTCCGAGACCGCGTGAGATTCAGGTGGAGTGATTTGGGGACTTCTTTTCTCTCTTTGCAAAAGTCTGAACCGCAGTTCAAGGATCAAAAGTCTAGTTCCAAATTAGGGCTTCTCCAGGGTATGAACCTCGAATCGAGAATTATACCCCGACCTTAACGAGCCCAGAAACAAGAACGTATCATGGACACATTCTATGAGAGGGCTGTCTGCATAATGAAAAGGCATTTTTGAAGAGACCTCCTGATCAGTTCCATGTTGGATCCTGAACAAAACACAGCACTGTGTGCTTCTCAAATTCACTAAACACCATGAATTACACAAAGGCACCGCTGGGAGTTGAACCCAGAATCTCCTGTTTACTAGACAGGTGCTTTAACCAACTAAGCCACGGTGCCAATTCATGGTACTGTTTCCCACCTCCTCTCATTAATATCTATCAGCTACACGTCACATTCTGTTGTGGGTTCAGACTGTTTGATCTTTGTTTATTTCACTTGCCAGTTTCCCTGTGAATCCCGATACTGACTGCGTTTCAAGCTGTGTTTATCTTTCTGTGTCCATCAGTGCTTTGATAGACGAATGAATATTTGTGCTTCTGTTTGTTACTTTAAATAAATTCGGGATGGACAATTCTCGCTCTGACACTGAAGAACTAATTGAGCAAATTTCACAGCGAAGTGTTGTTTATTGTGGTGCTGAAACAAAAAAAATCGTAAGAGGAGCAAAGAGGGAAAACGAGAAAAACTTGTGAGTGAAATTAAGGACAACTTTCAAGGTTTTTACACGTATATTAAGAGAAAGAAGGGTGACTAAGAATAACGTGGGCCCTTAAAGACAGATGGAGGTGATATTGTAATTGAAAATCAGGAAATGGCAGAGTTGCTGATACTCACAGAAAAGCATGAGGATAATAAACCAGAGACACGAGGAAAACTGAAAATAAATCAAGGGGATTCAGTGTAAGTAAAATAATGGTATTGGAGAAAACAATTCGACTAAAGATAAACAAATCTCCAGGACCTGATGGTGACCATCCCAGGGGACTAAGGGGAATAGGTGAGGAAATTGTACATGTTTTAGTCATGATCGTTCAAAACTCTCTTGATTCAGGAATTGTTCCATGGATTGAAAAAATTGCCAATGTCATTCTGTTTTATATGAAGGGTAGGAGAGATAAAGCAGGAAATTAAAGACCTATTAGTCTGACGTCTGTTGTGGGGAAGTGACCAGAATCTGTTTTCGGGAAAGAATGACTGAGCACTTGGATAAACATGAATTGATCAGAGAGAGCCAGCATGGATTTGTAAAGTGTAAGTCAAGTCTAACGAAACTAGTTGACCTTTTTGAAGATGTAACTAACGTGGTAAATAATGGAGTGTCTATGGGTGTTATGTGTACATTGACTTCCAGAGACATTCGTTAAGGTTTAGCATCAGAGACTGTGAACAGAAATGAGAGCACGTGGAATTTATAGCAACCCATTGACATGGGGAGGGAGTTGGTTTGGAGGGAGGAGACAGAGAGTAGGGTTAATGGGTATGTACTCAAATTGACAGGATTTGATTAGTGGTGTCCCCCAGGGATCTGTATAAATGAGGCAGATAAAGGAATAGAGAGCGGTATATCCAGGTTTGTCGACGACACCAAGTTAGGTGGTGCAGTGAGTAGTGTAGATGGGAGCATAAAGTTATGAAGGGAAATTGAGAGATTCAGTGAGTTGGTAAAACTGTGTCAGATGGAGCTTACATAGAATTACATCGAATGTACATCACAGAAACAGGCAATTCGGCCCAACTAGACTATACCGGTGTTTATGCTGCAGACGAGCCTCCTCCAACCACCTCTTCATCTAACCCGATGAGCAAACCCGAATATTCCTTTCTCCTCCATGTGTTTATCCAGCTTCACCGTAAATGCATCCATGCGATTCGCATTAACTACTCCTTGTGGGAGCGAGCTGCACATTCTAACGACTCTCTGGATAAATATGTTTCTCTTGAATGCCAGATTGGATTTATTGATGACTATTATATTCATGGCCCTAAGTTCTGACGTCCCCACTCCCAAAAGTACAAACACCTTATCTACATCTGACCTATCAAACCCTTGCATAATCTTAAAGTCCCATATCAGGACTTCTATTTTCGATACAAAAGAGCCCCAGACTGTTCAAAGTTTCAATCTGGGGAAATGTGAGGCCATCCACTTTGGCCCTAAGCAAGATAAATCAGAGTATTTTCAAAATGGTGAGAAGCCAGGAACTGTGGGTGAGCAGAGATCCTTCGGGAAATCACGAAGAGTTGGCAGACAGGTGCAAAAAATAATTAAAATGGCTAATGGAATGTCGGCCTTTATCTCAAGGGAACTGGAATTCAAAAGGGTGGAAGTTATGTTAGAATTCTATAAACTCTGCGAAGGCCACATTTAGAGTACGGCATTCAGTCCTGGGCACCAGACCTCAGGAAGGATATATTGGCCTTGCAGGAGGTGCAGCGCAGAAAGACCAGAATGATACCGGGGCTAAAATGGTTACATTATGAGGGCAAGTTGCGTGGACAAGGTTTGTATTTCCTCGTGTATAGAGGATTAAGTGGTGATGTAATTCAGGTGTTGAAGGTGATTCAATGATCCAATGGTGGGTGTGTGAGTTGGTGCTGAATCGGTCCCCTTCAGTGAAGAGAGGGTCAGCGGGCGCCTGACAGACACGGCTCGGAACGGGACTCGCTTCTCTCCGGCGGCAGCGGCTGGTTTAGAGAGATCTCTCTGTCTGCTGCTGTTACTCCACCTCCCGCACTCTGGGAGAACCGCGGAGGTCGGTCCTCATTTTTCTCTTATGGATCCGGCTCCATCCGTTTACTGTTGACGGGAGTGCGTCTGATACCAAGTCAGTCAGAAGCGGGTGCAAATCACAACATAGGCACAGGCCCAAGGACTGGGGACTGGTTTGATATTGGGTCCTTTTTTAGGGACCGGCTGTAGAATGTTTGTGTAATAATAATGATCAGAATTAACTTTGATACAATGAAGTTTTTTGCAGTTATTTCCCATTTCCACCCTCACCAGTTTTATACAGTAACAGGTAACAATGTTTGAGGGATGTGATGTCCAGTGTTGGTGGAATCAGTGTAATTTAACTTGATACATTGAAGAATCTCTTGTCTATCCCAGGCTCTTACCTTAGGATTAGACCCTCACCTAGTTTAAAATTGGTCACTCACTGATATAAATAAACCAGTAACAATCCCGAAACCTCAGCGGGTATTTTTGTTCCGATACTTAATGACGGTCCCAATTTCCACTGAAATTCTCAATCAGCAAATCCCAGAGGCTGTTTCGGGTTTGACAAACTGTGAAACAGATTGTTTTAAAAGCCGGAAAGAGGGAAAAACTGGTGGTTGATATGAAGTGTTATACATTATCTCTTTCTGTTTCAGATTTACAATTTCTCTTTGTGTGTTACTGACAGGAGAGGCTATAACGGAGCCCAGTGACTGGGTAACGAGCTGCACTGAGTCATTGGCCTGTGTTACAGACCGGCTCGTTGGACCTGCTCATTTCGTGAACTCACTGGTGTCTCAGCACGTGTGATGACTGAGTGAATCCCTTCCCACACACGGAGCAGGTGAACAGTCTCTCAACCAATGGGCATGCGTTGATGTGTCAGCAGTTCATTTCTACTTTTAAGCTCTTCTCACAGTCACTGCATGAAAAGGTCACTCAATAGTGTCAACAAGTTAATGTTTCAGAAGGTGGGATGATCGAGTGAATCTCTTCCCACACACGGAGCAGGTGAACAGTCTCTCCCCAGTGTGAGTGCGTCGATGTCTCAGCAGTTCGTTTCTGATTTTAAATCTCTTCCCACAGTCAGAACATTTAAAGGTCACTCAGTGTGAACTCGGTGGTGTTTCAGCAGGGTGGATGACTGAGTGAATCCCTTCCCACACACGGAGCAGGAGAACGGCCTCTCCCCAGTGTGAGTGCGTTGGTGTTTCAGCAGTTCAATTTTGCTTTTAAAGCTCTTCTCACAGTCAGAACATTTAAAAGGTCTCTCATCAGTGTGAACTCGCTGGTGTGTCAGCAGGTTGGATGACTGAGTAAATCCCTTCCCACACATGGAGCAGGAGAACGGCCTCTCCCCATTGTGAACTCGCTGGTGTGTCAGCAAGGTGGATGAATGAGCGAATCCCTTCCCACACACTGAGCAAGTGAACGGCTTCTTCCCAGTGTGAACTCGCTGGTGTGACAGAAAGTGTGATGACTGAGTGAATCCCTTCCCACACACGGAGCAGGTGAACGGCCTCTCCCCAGTGTGAATGCGTTGCTGTTTCAGCAGTTCAATTTTGCTTTTAAAGCTCTTCTCACAGTCAGAACATTTAAAAGGTCTCTCATCGGTGTGAACTCGCTGGTGTGTCAGCAGGTTGGATGACTGAGTAAATCCCTTCCCACACATGGAGCAGGAGAACGGCCTCTCCCCATTGTGAACTCGCTGGTGTGTCAGCAAGGTGGATGAATGAGCGAATCCCTTCCCACACACTGAGCAAGTGAACAGCCTCTTCCCAGTGTGAACTCGCTGGTGTGACAGAAAGTGTGATGACCGAGTGAATCCCTTCCCACACACGGAGCAGGTGAACGGCCTCTCCCCAGTGTGAATGCGTTGGTGTTTCAGCAGTTCAATTTTGCTTTTAAAGCTCTTCTCACAGTCAGAACATTTAAAAGGTCTCTCATCAGTGTGAACTCGCTGGTGTGTCAGCAGGTTGGATGACTGAGCGAATCCCTTCCCACACACGGAGCAGGTGAATGGCCTCTCCCCAGTGTGGGTACGTTGGTGTTCCAGCAGATTCCTTTTGCAGTTAAACCTCTTCTCACAGTCAGAACATTTAAAAGGTCTCTCCCCAGTGTGAACTCGCTGGTGTGTCAGGAGGCCGGATGACTCAGCGAATCCCTTCCCACACACGGAGCAGGTGAACGGCCTCTCCCCAGTGTGACGGCGTCGATGAGTTTCCAGCCTGGACGGGTAATTGAATCCCTTCCCACAGTCCCCACATTTCCACGGTTTCTCCGTGGTCTGGGTGTCCTTGTGTCTCTCCATGTTGGACGATCAGTTGAAGCCTCGTCCACACACAGAACACGTGTACGGTTTCTCCCCACTGTGAATGGTGCGGTGTTTTTTCTGGCTGTGTAACTGGTTGAAGCTCTTTCCACAGTCAGTGCACTGGAACACTCTCACTCTGGTGTGTGTGTCTCGGTGCTTTCCCACTCACACTGATGTTTGAAATCTTCTCCCACAGATAGAACAGACAAACATTTCTCCTTCCACATTCAAAGGCCGATGATATTCAGGTCCTGATGAATCGAGAGACTCTGTCAGATCTTGACGTGATCTTTGGTTTGAGTTTCCCTCTGTAAATCCTCCCCTGTAAAAGGAGTTTATAAAAGTTATCACTGTAAGTACAGGATAGAAATTCAGATCAGATAACTCTACTTTCTATGGAACATTATTTCCTCTCTCATTCCTCAAAGCTGAAAATCCCCATCCCACACACTCTCCCTCCTCCCTGTGCTGAAATCCAAACCCATCGCATCATCTTTCAGTGGCCCGAAACCATGAGTGAAAGGGTGAGAGACAGTGTGAGAGAGGGAGTGTGAGAATGAGTGTGAGAGAGTGAGTGTGAGTACAGCAGTGCGCTCGGTGTGGAGAATGAAGTGGTAAACAATTTTACAACACCAAGTTATAGTCCAGCAATTTTATTTTAAATTCACAAGCTTTCGGAGGCTTCCTCCTTCCTCAGGTAAATGTTTCCCTGAGGAAGGAGGAAGCCTCCGAAAGCTTGTGAATTTAAAATAAAATTGCTGGACTATAACTTGGTGTTGTAAAATTGTTTACAATTGTCAACCCCAGTCCATCACCGGCATCTCCACATCGAGAATGAAGTGGGGCAGGTGGAGCATGTTTCAGTGGGGCAGCAGTGATCATAATCTCATTAGGTTTAGAACAGTTATGGAAAAGGACAGGGGACAGTCAAATGTGAAAATTCTTAACTGGAGGAGGGCTAATTCCAGTGAGTTAAAAAGGGATCTTGTCCAGGTGGATTGGTATCAAAAATTGGCAGGCAGAACAGTTATTGAACAAGGAGGAGTTGGTTTGGGTACAGAGTAGACAGATTCTCACGAGGAGGAAAGGAACAGCATCCAACGCTCGAGCTCCCTGGATGACTGAAGATAGAGAGATCACCATTTCTCCTTCATTTACAGACTCTCCCTGACTGATCACCATTTCTCCATCATTTACAGACGCTCCCTGACCAATCACCATTTCTCCTTCATTTACAGACGCTCCCTGATTCGATGAGTCACGAGGTTTGACGCTGACACTGCGCATGCTCGGAGGCCGCGGGCCGTGTGTTGAGTTTCGGGTCTGATCTAAACCGGAGCCCCCGGAGTGTAGAGAGAGAGAGGAGAATGTTCACTGTTTGATATTCGGGCCCGGGGCCGCACTCGGGGTTTGTGAAGCCCCCGCCCCCTCCCCCGGGGTTTATTAACCCGCTCCCCCCGCCCATCTCTCACCTGTTGCCGACACGATCTCGGCCTCACTCCCCGCCCGCCGCGCATGCTCAGCTCACACTGCCCGGGTGATTGACGGGAGCTCCGGACCAATAGGAAGAGCGGAGAGGGGCTGGAGGACCGAGCGGGCGGTTGGTCCTCCAACCAATGGGAGTGGGTGAGGGGCGGGACTTGCGGCACCGAGTGGGCGGGGCTGAGCCCGGATCTCCCTCATTGGCTGAAACTCTGCATCAATTTTAAACCTGATTGATGTCAAACTCGAGGGAAAAAACTGGACTTTAATAAAGGACAAAAAGGAGGGAATATTGGAGGGAATAACACAGTGTAGGGATAAAATGGATTAATTCAGGACAGACAGCAGGGAATATTGGAGGGAATAACACAGTGTAGGGATAAAATGGATTAATTCAGGACAGACAGCAGGGAATATTGGAGGGAATAACACAGTGTAGGGATAAAATGGATTAATTCAGGACAGACAGCAGGGAATATTGGAGGGAATAACACAGTGTAGGGATAAAATGGATTAATTCAGGACAGACAGCAGGGAATATTGGAGGGAATAACACAGTGTAGGGATAAAATGGATTAATTCAGGACAGACAGCAGGGAATATTGGAGGGAATAACACAGTGTAGGGATAAAATGGATTAATTCACGACAGACAGCAGGGAATATTGGAGGGAATAACACAGTGTAGGGATAAAATGGATTAATTCAGGACAGACAGCAGGGATTATTGGAGGGAATAACACAGTGTAGGGATAAAATGGATTAATTCAGGACAGACAGCAGGGAATATTGGAGGGAATAACACAGTGTAGGGATAAAATGGATTAATTCAGGACAGACAGCAGGGATTATTGGAGGAAATAACACAGTGTAGGGATAAAATGGATTAATTCAGGACAGACAGCAGGGAATATTGGAGGGAATAACACAGTGTAGGGATAAAATGGATTAATTCAGGACAGACAGCAGGGATTATTGGAGGAAATAACACAGTGTAGGGATAAAATGGATTAATTCAGGACAGACAGCAGGGAATATTGGAGGGAATAACACAGTGTAGGGATAAAATGGATTAATTCAGGACTGACAGCAGGGAATATTGGAGGGAATAACACAGTGTAGGGATAAAATGGATTAATTCAGGACAGACAGCAGGGATTATTGGAGGAAATAACACAGTGTAGGGATAAAATGGATTAATTCAGGACAGACAGCAGGGATTATTGGAGGGAATAACACAGTGTAGGGATAAAATGGATTAATTCAGGACAGACAGCAGGGATTATTGGAGGAAATAACACAGTGTGGGGATAAAATGGATTAATTCAGGACAGACAGCAGGGATTATTGGAGGGAATAACACAGTGTAGGGATAAAATGGATTAATTCAGCACAGACAGCAGGGATTATTGGAGGAAATAACACAGTGTAGGGATAAAATGGATTAATTCAGGACAGACAGCAGGGATTATTGGAGGAAATAACACAGTGTAGGGATAAAATGGATGAATTCAGGACAGACAGCAGGGATTATTGGAGGAAATAACACAGTGTCGGAATAAAATGCATTAATTCAGGACAGACAGCAGGGATTATTGGAGGAAATAACACAGTGTAGGGACAAAATGGATTAATTCAGGACAGACAGCAGGGATTATTGGAGGAAATAACACAGTGTAGGGATAAAATGGATTAATTCAGGACAGACAGCAGGGATTATTGGAGGATATAACACAGTGTAGGGATAAAATGGATAAATTCAGGACAGACAGCAGGGATTATTGGAGGAAATAACACAGTGTAGGGATAAAATGGATTAATTCAGGACAGACAGCAGGGATTATTGGAGGAAATAACACAGTGTAGGGAAAAAATGGATTAATTCAGGACAGACAGCAGGGATTATTGGAGGAAATAACACAGTGTAGGGATAAAATGGATTAATTTAGGACAGACAGCAGGGATTATTGGAGGAAATAACACAGTGTAGGGATAAAATGGATTAATTCAGGACAGACAGCAGGGATTATTGGAGGAAATAACACAGTGTAGGGATAAAATGGATTAATTCAGGACAGACAGCAGGGAATATTGGAGGGAATAACACAGTGTAGGGATAAAATGGATTAATTCAGGACAGACAGCAGGGATTATTGGAGGGAATAACACAGTGTAGGGATAAAATGGATTAATTCAGGACAGACAGCAGGGATTATTGGACGGAATAACACAGTGTAGGGATAAAATGGATTAATTCAGGACAGACAGCAGGGATTATTGGAGGAAATAACACAGTGTAGGGATAAAATGGATTAATTCAGGACAGACAGCAGGGAATATTGGAGGGAATAACACAGTGTAGGGATAAAATGGATTAATTCAGGACAGACAGCAGGGATTATTGGAGGGAATAACACAGTGTAGGGATAAAATGGATTAATTCAGGACAGACAGCAGGGAATATTGGAGGAAATAACACAGTGTAGGGATAAAATGGATTTATTTAGGACAGACAGCAGGGATTATCGGAGGAAATAACACGGTGCAGGGATAAAATGGATTAATTCAGGACAGACAGCAGGGATTATTGGAGGAAATAACACAGTGTAGGGATAAAATGGATTAATTCAGGACAGACAGCAGGGAATATTGGAGGAAATAACACAGTGTAGGGATAAAATGGATTAATTCAGGACAGACAGCAGGGAATATTGGAGGAAATAACACAGTGTAGGGATAAAATGGATGAATTCAGGACAGACAGCAGGGATTATTGGAGGGAATAACACAGTGTAGGGATAAAATGGATTAATTCAGGACAGACAGCAGGGAATATTGGAGGAAATAACACAGTGTAGGGAGAAAATGGATTAATTCAGGACAGACAGCAGGGATTATTGGAGGAAATAACACAGTGTAGGGATAAAAAGAATTAATTCAGGACAGACAGCAGGGATTATTGGAGGAAATAACACAGTGTAGGGATAAAATGGAATAATTCAGGACAGACAGCAGGGAATATTGGAGGAAATAACACAGTGTAGGGATAAAATGGATTAATTCAGGACAGACAGCAGGGAATATTGGAGGAAATAACACAGTGTAGGGATAAAATGGATTAATTCAGGACAGACAGCAGGGATTATCGGAGGAAATAACACAGTGCAGGGATAAAATGGATTAATTCAGGACAGACAGCAGGGAATATTGGAGGAAATAACACAGTGTAGGGATAAAATGGATTAATTCAGGACAGACAGCAGGGAATATTGGAGGAAATAACACAGTGTAGGGATAAAATGGATTAATTCAGGACAGACAGCAGGGATTATCGGAGGAAATAACACAGTGCAGGGATAAAATGGATTAATTCAGGACAGACAGCAGGGAATATTGGAGGAAATAACACAGTGTAGGGAGAAAATGGATTAATTCAGGACAGACAGCAGGGATTATTGGAGGAAATAACACAGTGTAGGGATAAAATGGATTAATTCAGGACAGACAGCAGGGATTATTGGAGGAAATAACACAGTGTAGGGATAAAATGGATTAATTCAGGACAGACAGCAGGGAATATTGGAGGAAATAACACAGTGTAGGGATAAAATGGATTAATTCAGGACAGACAGCAGGGATTATTGGAGGAAATAACACAGTGTAGGGATAAAATGGATTAATTCAGGACAGACAGCAGGGAATATTGGAGGAAATAACACAGTGTAGGGATAAAATGGATTAATTCAGGACAGACAGCAGGGATTATCGGAGGAAATAACACAGTGCAGGGATAAAATGGATTAATTCAGGACAGACAGCAGGGATTATTGGAGGAAATAACACAGTGTAGGGATAAAATGGATTAATTCAGGACAGACAGGGGGGATTATTGGAGGAAATAACACAGTGTAGGGATAAAATGGATTAATTCAGGACAGACAGCAGGGATTATTGGTGGAAATAACACAGTGTAGGGATAAAATGGATTAATTCAGGACAGACAGCAGGGATTATTGGAGGAAATAACACAGTGTAGGGATAAAATGGATTAATTCAGGACAGACAGCAGGGAATATTGGAGGAAATAACACAGTGTAGGGATAAAATGGATTAATTCAGGACAGACAGCAGGGATTATTGGAGGAAATAACACAGTACAGGGATAAAATGGATTAATTCAGGACAGACAGCAGGGATTATTGGAGGAAATAACACAGTGTATGGATAAAATGGATTAATTCAGGACAGACAGCAGGGATTATTGGAGGAAATAACACAGTGTCGGGATAAAATGGATTAATTCAGGACAGACAGCAGGGATTATTGGAGGAAATAACACAGTGTAGGGATAAAATGGATTAATTCAGGACAGACAGCAGGGATTATTGGAGGAAATAACACAGTGTAGGGATAAAATGGATTAATTCAGGACAGACAGCAGGGATTATTGGAGGAAATAACACAGTGTAGGGATAAAATGGATTAATTCAGGACAGACAGCAGGGATTATTGGAGGAAATAACACAGTGTAGGGATAAAACGGATTAATTCAGGACAGACAGCAGGGATTATTGGAGGAAATAACACAGTGTAGGGATAAAATGGATTAATTCAGGACAGACAGCAGGGATTATTGGAGGAAATAACACAGTGTAGGGATAAAATGGATTAATTCAGGACAGACAGCAGGGATTATTGGAGGAAATAACACAGTGTAGGGATAAAATGGATTAATTCAGGACAGACAGCAGGGAATATTGGAGGAAATAACACAGTGTAGGGATAAAACGGATTAATTCAGGACAGACAGCAGGGATTATTGGAGGAAATAACACAGTGTAGGGATAAAATGGATTAATTCAGGACAGACAGCAGGGATTATTGGAGGAAATAACACAGTGCAGGGATAAAATGGATTAATTCAGGACAGACAGCAGGGATTATTGGAGGAAATAACACAGTGTAGGGATAAAATGGATTAATTCAGGACAGACAGCAGGGATTATTGGAGGAAATAACACAGTGTAGGGATAAAATGGATTAATTCAGGACAGACAGCAGGGATTATTGGAGGAAATAACACAGTGCAGGGATAAAATGGATTAATTCAGGACAGACAGCAGGGATTATTGGAGGAAATAACACAGTGTATGGATAAAATGGATTAATTCAGGACAGACAGCAGGGATTAATGGAGGAAATAACACAGTGTAGGGATAAAATGGATGAATTCAGGAGAGACATCAGGGATTATTGGAGGAAATAACACAGTGTAGGGATAAAATGGATGAATTCAGGACAGACAGCAGGGATTATTGGAGGAAATAACACAGTGTAGGGATAAAATGGATTAATTCAGGACAGACAGCAGGGAATATTGGAGGAAATAACACAGTGTAGGGATAAAACGGATTAATTCAGGACAGACAGCAGGGATTATTGGAGGAAATAACACAGTGTAGGGATAAAATGGATTAATTCAGGACAGACAGCAGGGATTATTGTAGGAAATAACACAGTGTAGGGATAAAATGGATTAATTCAGGACAGACAGCAGGGAATATTGGAGGAAATAACACAGTGTAGGGATAAAATGGATTAATTCAGGACAGACAGCAGGGATTATTGGAGGAAATAACACAGTGTGGGGATAAAATGGATTAATTCAGGACAGACAGCAGGGATTATTGGAGGGAATAACACAGTGTAGGGATAAAATGGATTAATTCAGGACAGACAGCAGGGATTATTGGAGGGAATAACACAGTGTAGGGATAAAATGGATTAATTCAGGACAGACAGCAGGGATTATTGGACGGAATAACACAGTGTAGGGATAAAATGGATTAATTCAGGACAGACAGCAGGGATTATTGGAGGAAATAACACAGTGTAGGGATAAAATGGATTAATTCAGGACAGACAGCAGGGAATATTGGAGGGAATAACACAGTGTAGGGATAAAATGGATTAATTCAGGACAGACAGCAGGGAATATTGGAGGAAATAACACAGTGTAGGGATAAAATGGATTAATTCAGGACAGACAGCAGGGAATATTGGAGGAAATAACACAGTGTAGGGAGAAAATGGATTAATTCAGGACAGACAGCAGGGATTATTGGAGGAAATAACACAGTGTAGGGATAAAATGGAATAATTCAGGACAGACAGCAGGGAATATTGGAGGAAATAACACAGTGTAGGGATAAAATGGATTAATTCAGGACAGACAGCAGGGAATATTGGAGGAAATAACACAGTGTAGGGATAAAATGGATTAATTCAGGACAGACAGCAGGGATTATCGGAGGAAATAACACAGTGCAGGGATAAAATGGATTAATTCAGGACAGACAGCAGGGAATATTGGAGGAAATAACACAGTGTAGGGAGAAAATGGATTAATTCAGGACAGACAGCAGGGATTATTGGAGGAAATAACACAGTGTAGGGATAAAATGGATTAATTCAGGACAGACAGCAGGGATTATTGGAGGAAATAACACAGTGTAGGGATAAAATGGATTAATTCAGGACAGACAGCAGGGAATATTGGAGGAAATAACACAGTGTAGGGATAAAATGGATTAATTCAGGACAGACAGCAGGGATTATTGGAGGAAATAACACAGTGTAGGGATAAAATGGATTAATTCAGGACAGACAGCAGGGAATATTGGAGGAAATAACACAGTGTAGGGATAAAATGGATTAATTCAGGACAGACAGCAGGGAATATTGGAGGAAATAACACAGTGTAGGGATAAAATGGATTAATTCAGGACAGACAGCAGGGATTATTGGAGGAAATAACACAGTGTAGGGATAAAATGGATTAATTCAGGACAGACAGCAGGGAATATTGGAGGAAATAACACAGTGTAGGGATAAAATGGATTAATTCAGGACAGACAGCAGGGATTATTGGAGGGAATAACACAGTGTAGGGATAAAATGGATTAATTCAGGACAGACAGCAGGGATTATTGGAGGAAATAACACAGTGTAGGGATAAAATGGATTAATTCAGGACAGACAGCAGGGAATATTGGAGGAAATAACACAGTGTAGGGATAAAATGGATTAATTCAGGACAGACAGCAGGGATTATTGGAGGAAATAACACAGTGTCGGGATAAAATGGATTAATTCAGGACAGACAGCAGGGATTATTGGAGGAAATAACACAGTGTAGGGATAAAATGGATTAATTCAGGACAGACAGCAGGGATTATTGGAGGAAATAACACAGTGTAGGGATAAAATGGATTAATTCAGGACAGACAGCAGGGATTATTGGAGGAAATAACACAGTGTAGGGATAAAACGGATTAATTCAGGACAGACAGCAGGGATTATTGGAGGAAATAACACAGTGTCGGGATAAAATGGATTAATTCAGGACAGACAGCAGAGAATATTGGAGGAAATAACACAGTGTAGGGATAAAACGGATTAATTCAGGACAGACAGCAGGGATTATTGGAGGAAATAACACAGTGTAGGGATAAAATGGATTAATTCAGGACAGACAGCAGGGATTATTGGAGGAAATAACACAGTGTAGGGATAAAATGGATTAATTCAGGACAGACAGGGGGGATTATTGGAGGAAATAACACAGTGTAGGGATAAAATGGATTAATTCAGGACAGACAGCAGGGATTATTGGTGGAAATAACACAGTGTAGGGATAAAATGGATTAATTCAGGACAGACAGGGGGGATTATTGGAGGAAATAACACAGTGTAGGGATAAAATGGATTAATTCAGGACAGACAGCAGGGATTATTGGAGGGAATAACACAGTGTAGGGATAAAATGGATTAATTCAGGACAGACAGCAGGGATTATTGGAGGAAATAACACAGTGTAGGGATAAAATGGATTAATTCAGGACAGACAGCAGGGAATATTGGAGGAAATAACACAGTGTAGGGATAAAATGGATTAATTCAGGACAGACAGCAGGGATTATTGGAGGAAATAACACAGTACAGGGATAAAATGGATTAATTCAGGACAGACAGCAGGGATTATTGGAGGAAATAACACAGTGTAGGGATAAAATGGATTAATTCAGGACAGACAGCAGGGATTATTGGAGGAAATAACACAGTGTCGGGATAAAATGGATTAATTCAGGACAGACAGCAGGGATTATTGGAGGAAATAACACAGTGTAGGGATAAAATGGATTAATTCAGGACAGACAGCAGGGATTATTGGAGGAAATAACACAGTGTAGGGATAAAATGGATTAATTCAGGACAGACAGCAGGGATTATTGGAGGAAATAACACAGTGTAGGGATAAAACGGATTAATTCAGGACAGACAGCAGGGATTATTGGAGGAAATAACACAGTGTAGGGATAAAATGGATTAATTCAGGACAGACAGCAGGGATTATTGGAGGAAATAACACAGTGTAGGGATAAAATGGATTAATTCAGGACAGACAGCAGGGATTATGGGAGGAAATAACACAGTGTAGGGATAAAATGGATTAATTCAGGACAGACAGCAGGGATTATTGGAGGAAATAACACAGTGTAGGGATAAAATGGATTAATTCAGGACAGACAGCAGGGAATATTGGAGGAAATAACACAGTGTAGGGATAAAACGGATTAATTCAGGACAGACAGCAGGGATTATTGGAGGAAATAACACAGTGTAGGGATAAAATGGATTAATTCAGGACAGACAGCAGGGATTATTGGAGGAAATAACACAGTGTAGGGATAAAATGGATTAATTCAGGACAGACAGCAGGGATTATTGGAGGGAATAACACAGTGTTGGGATAAAATGGATTAATTCAGGACAGACAGCAGGGATTATTGGAGGAAATAACACAGTGTAGGGATAAAATGGATTAATTCAGGACAGACAGCAGGGATTATTGGAGGAAATAACACAGTGTAGGGATAGAATGGATTAATTCAGGACAGACAGCAGGGATTATTGGAGGAAATAACACAGTGTATGGATAAAATGGATTAATTCAGGACAGACAGCAGGGATTAATGGAGGAAATAACACAGTGTAGGGATAAAATGGATGAATTCAGGAGAGACATCAGGGATTATTGGAGGAAATAACACAGTGTAGGGATAAAATGGATGAATTCAGGACAGACAGCAGGGATTATTGGAGGAAATAACACAGTGTAGGGATAAAATGGATGAATTCAGGACAGACAGCAGGGATTATTGGAGGAAATAACACAGTGTAGGGATAAAATGGATTAATTCAGGACAGACAGCAGGGATTATTGGAGGAAATAACACAGTGTAGGGATAAAATGGATTAATTCAGGACAGACAGCAGGGATTATTGGAGGAAATAACACAGTGTAGGGATAAAATGGATTAATTCAGGACAGACAGCAGGGATTATTGGAGGAAATAACACAGTGTAGGGATAAAATGGATTAATTCAGGACAGACAGCAGGGAATATTGGAGGAAATAACACAGTGTAGGGATAAAACGGATTAATTCAGGACAGACAGCAGGGATTATTGGAGGAAATAACACAGTGTAGGGATAAAATGGATTAATTCAGGACAGACAGCAGGGATTATTGGAGGGAATAACACAGTGTAGGGATAAAATGGATTAATTCAGGACAGACAGCAGGGATTATTGGAGGAAATAACACAGTGCAGGGATAAAATGGATTAATTCAGGACAGACAGCAGGGATTATTGGAGGAAATAACACAGTGTAGGGATAAAATGGATTAATTCAGGACAGACAGCAGGGAATATTGGAGGAAATAACACAGTGTAGGGATAAAATGGATTAATTCAGGACAGACAGCAGGGATTATTGGAGGAAATAACACAGTGTAGGGATAAAATGGATTAATTCAGGACAGACAGCAGGGATTATTGGAGGAAATAACACAGTGTATGGATAAAATGGATTAATTCAGGACAGACAGCAGGGATTAATGGAGGAAATAACACAGTGTAGGGATAAAATGGATGAATTCAGGAGAGACATCAGGGATTATTGGAGGAAATAACACAGTGTAGGGATAAAATGGATGAATTCAGGACAGACAGCAGGGATTATTGGAGGAAATAACACAGTGTAGGGATAAAATGGATTAATTCAGGACAGACAGCAGGGAATATTGGAGGAAATAACACAGTGTAGGGATAAAACGGATTAATTCAGGACAGACAGCAGGGAATATTGGAGGAAATAACACAGTGTAGGGATAAAATGGATTAATTCAGGACAGACAGCAGGGATTATTGGAGGAAATAACACAGTGTAGGGATAAAATGGATTAATTCAGGACAGACAGCAGGGATTATTGTAGGAAATAACACAGTGTAGGGATAAAATGGATTAATTCAGGACAGACAGCAGGGAATATTGGAGGAAATAACACAGTGTAGGGATAAAATGGATTAATTCAGGACAGACAGCAGGGATTATTGGAGGAAATAACACAGTGTGGGGATAAAATGGATTAATTCAGGACAGACAGCAGGGATTATTGGAGGGAATAACACAGTGTAGGGATAAAATGGATTAATTCAGGACAGACAGCAGGGATTATTGGAGGGAATAACACAGTGTAGGGATAAAATGGATTAATTCAGGACAGACAGCAGGGATTATTGGACGGAATAACACAGTGTAGGGATAAAATGGATTAATTCAGGACAGACAGCAGGGATTATTGGAGGAAATAACACAGTGTAGGGATAAAATGGATTAATTCAGGACAGACAGCAGGGAATATTGGAGGGAATAACACAGTGTAGGGATAAAATGGATTAATTCAGGACAGACAGCAGGGATTATTGGAGGGAATAACACAGTGTAGGGACAAAATGGATTAATTCAGGACAGACAGCAGGGAATATTGGAGGAAATAACACAGTGTAGGGAGAAAATGGATTAATTCAGGACAGACAGCAGGGATTATTGGAGGAAATAACACAGTGTAGGGATAAAATGGATTAATTCAGGACAGACAGCAGGGATTATTGGAGGAAATAACACAGTGTAGGGATAAAATGGAATAATTCAGGACAGACAGCAGGGAATATTGGAGGAAATAACACAGTGTAGGGATAAAATGGATTAATTCAGGACAGACAGCAGGGAATATTGGAGGAAATAACACAGTGTAGGGATAAAATGGATTAATTCAGGACAGACAGCAGGGATTATCGGAGGAAATAACACAGTGCAGGGATAAAATGGATTAATTCAGGACAGACAGCAGGGAATATTGGAGGAAATAACACAGTGTAGGGAGAAAATGGATTAATTCAGGACAGACAGCAGGGATTATTGGAGGAAATAACACAGTGTAGGGATAAAATGGATTAATTCAGGACAGACAGCAGGGAATATTGGAGGAAATAACACAGTGTAGGGATAAAATGGATTAATTCAGGACAGACAGCAGGGATTATTGGAGGAAATAACACAGTGTAGGGATAAAATGGATTAATTCAGGACAGACAGCAGGGAATATTGGAGGAAATAACACAGTGTAGGGATAAAATGGATTAATTCAGGACAGACAGCAGGGAATATTGGAGGAAATAACACAGTGTAGGGATAAAATGGATTAATTCAGGACAGACAGCAGGGATTATTGGAGGAAATAACACAGTGTAGGGATAAAATGGATTAATTTAGGACAGACAGCAGGGATTATTGGAGGGAATAACACAGTGTAGGGATAAAATGGATTAATTCAGGACAGACAGCAGGGATTATTGGAGGAAATAACACAGTGTAGGGATAAAATGGATTAATTCAGGACAGACAGCAGGGAATATTGGAGGAAATAACACAGTGTAGGGATAAAATGGATTAATTCAGGACAGACAGCAGGGATTATTGGAGGAAATAACACAGTGTCGGGATAAAATGGATTAATTCAGGACAGACAGCAGGGATTATTGGAGGAAATAACACAGTGTAGGGATAAAATGGATGAATTCAGGACAGACAGCAGGGATTATTGGAGGAAATAACACAGTGTAGGGATAAAATGGATTAATTCAGGACAGACAGCAGGGAATATTGGAGGAAATAACACAGTGTAGGGATAAAATGGATTAATTCAGGACAGACAGCAGGGATTAATGGAGGAAATAACACAGTGTAGGGATAAAATGGATGAATTCAGGAGAGACATCAGGGATTATTGGAGGAAATAACACAGTGTAGGGATAAAATGGATGAATTCAGGACAGACAGCAGGGATTATTGGAGGAAATAACACAGTGTAGGGATAAAATGGATTAATTCAGGACAGACAGCAGGGAATATTGGAGGAAATAACACAGTGTAGGGATAAAACGGATTAATTCAGGACAGACAGCAGGGATTATTGGAGGAAATAACACAGTGTAGGGATAAAATGGATTAATTCAGGACAGACAGCAGGGATTATTGTAGGAAATAACACAGTGTAGGGATAAAATGGATTAATTCAGGACAGACAGCAGGGATTATTGGAGGAAATAACACAGTGTAGGGATAAAATGGATTAATTCAGGACACACAGGAGGGATTAAAGGAGGAAATAACACAGTGTAGGGATAAAATGGATTAATTCAGGAGAGACATCAGGGATTATTGGAGGAAATAACACAGTGTAGGGATAAAATGGATGAATTCAGGACAGACAGCAGGGATTATTGGAGGAAATAGCACAGGTCTGGGGAGCTGGGACTTGGCCATGAGAGTAATTGAAGGTACGGGAACTGAAATAATCTGCAGTGAGAAAGGAGAAAAGGCAGAATAATCGGTAATTAGGACATCAATCAGTCTCTTATGTTGAATTCATCAAGTAATTGACCCATTCTGTTTGAAAAAAAATTGATTTATTTGACAGAGATCCAGAATATTGAATTTCAGCCCAGTTTTGCGGTTATTAACATCAGCAGAAACAAATCCCAACTCCCAGAATGAGGTTCTGCTGCTGAAACCCTCATCCGTTGTTTACCTCCAGACTCGACTATTCCGATGCTCTCCAGGCCCGGCCTTCCACTTTACACCCTCCGTAAACTTGAACCCACAATCTCCAGATCAATAATCAGTCCCATTATTCATTGTGTCACTGGCCCAGGCTGTGGAGAACACGGAGCAGCTCCCACTCCCACAGCACTGCGGTATGAGCAGGTACCGAGTCAGCCTCAGTCATGAGCACTGGAATCCACGAGTCCGGGTGTGTCAAAGGTGCACGGTGAACAATCACCAAAGTGAAACATTTTTGCCGCTTCCCTTCGATACCTCAGCTGGTCGAGCGACAAGACTGTCGTGGAAAATAAGACAAAGTCATCCTTCCGTCATTTGTTCAATTCCTGCTCGAAGGAGAACGCGTGATTTTGCAATAAGCAGCAATTAGTTCAAGGTCGCTCTCTTAACTTTACAGGCACCTCACAGATTAACATGTTGCCATGAAGGCACAGGATGCCTCTTTTCCTTTCTCAAACCTGAAAACTTTCTGTGTCTGCCCAAACAAGGCTGCTCTGCCTCTGCTCACCAGCAGGGAGCGCTTTTGAGCAGCAATACTTCAAAACACTCAGCTCTCGCTTTCAGGCAAAAGAAGTCTTCGATCAGCACCGGACTCCACGAGTCTGAACGTGTCAACAGGCGCACGGTGAACAATCACCAAAGACAGCACTGTTTATCACTTCCCTTCGATAGCTCAGCTGGTAGAGCGGAGGACTGTAGTGAATAAAACAAAATAAAGTCATCCTTAGGTCGCTGGTTCAATTCCGGCTCGAAGGAGTGAGTGTGATTTTGGAATAAGCAGCAATTACCTCAAGGTCACTCTCTGAACTTCACAGGCAGCTCACAGATTAACATGTTGCCACTCAGGCACAGGACACCTCTTCTCCTTTCCAAAACCGAAAAGCTTTCTGTGTCTGCCCGAGCACGGCTGTTTCACTCGAGCATTTCCCTCTGCTCACCAGCAGGGAGTGCCTTTGAGCAGCAACACTTCAAATCGCCCTCAATTTCAGGCAAAATGGTCTTCGATCAGTCAGTCAGTCAGGGCTCTCGCTGCTCCTCGAGCTCGGGCGGCTGTTGCTTTCCGGTGACCTCGTCTTCCTTCCGAAGGCTCGGGCTCTTCTCAGCATCATTCATGATTACTGCGGCTTCCCGTTCTGCTGTTCCTGACTTGCTGATGCTCGATACCGCCGATTGGAGCAAAGTATTTAATATATTCAGGGAGCGGCAACCCAAGGCAAGATTTCTCTGCTGGTCTTGGAGCAGCTTGAAGGCGAGTGTGAGGCAGGAACTGTGAGGGGCGATTTACAAACAGCAAACGAGGAATTAGCTCAACTGGCCTGTGAGAAGTAGCGGGATCGTTGATTATATTCTCCACTCACCGTTTGCCTTGGTGCAATTATACAGAAACAAGAGTGTTGTCAGTGAGTCCATCGCCCATGGACTTCCTAAACTTCACTGTGTGTTTGGGTACAGAGAGATCAAGGGGCAGCAAATCTTTTGATGTGCTGCAGTAAGCAAAAGTTCTTGATTTTGCTATGCAGCAAAGATGAAGTGAGAGATGGAAAAAAAGCTTCGTAATCCTTGATGCCTTCTCTGAAGATTGAATTCAGGACCTTCAGATTATGACACTGATGCACTGCTTGCTGCACTGAGAAGGCACTTACCAGGTATGGAGCCAGGCAGCACCACCAAGTAGGACAGCTTGCAAGGTATTGAAGGCCATAAAATTTTGCATTAAAAAATATCCAAGCCAGGTAGGAATCGAACCTAATGTGTTATCCATTGCACCACTGGCCCAGATTATAACGAATTAGTAGCAGTGGGAGGCAGTGGGCATGGCGGAGGTACTAAATAAATACATTGCATCTGTCTTTCCCAAGGAAGAAGACGCTGCCAGAGTGTCTGTAAAGGAAGATGTTGTCGAGATACTGGATTGGCTAAAAATTTAAAAAGAGGAGGTCCTGGAAAGGCTGGCTGTACTTAAAGTAGATACGTCATCTGGTCCGGATGGGATGCATCCGAGGTTGCTGAGGGAAGTAACGGTGGAAATTGCAGAGGTACTGGCAAAAAACCTCCAAACATCCATAGATTTGGGGGTGATGCCAGAGGACTGGAGAATTGCAAATGTTACACCCCTGTTCAAGAAAGGGTGAAAGAAAAAATCCAGCAACTGCTGATCAGTCAGTTTAACCTCGGTAGTGGAGAAAGTTCTAGCAACGATAATCCGGGACAGAATTAGCAGTCAATTGGACAAGGATTAGGGAAAGCCAGCACGGATTTGTTAAAGGCAAATCGTGTTTAATTAACTTGATACAGTTTTTTGATGAGGTAACAGAGAGTAGATGAGGGCAATGCAGTTAATGTGGTGTGTATGGACTTCAAAAAGGCGTCAGATAAAGTGCCGCATAATGGGTTTGTCATCAAGATTGAAGCCCATGGAATAAAAGGGGCAGGAGCAGCATGGATACAGAATTGGCTAAATAACAGGAAACAGAGTGTAGTGGTGAACGGTTGTTTTTCGGAATGGAGGGAGGTGTACAGTGGTGTTCCCCAGGGGTCGGTGCTGGGACCACTGCTTTCCTTGATGTACATTAATGACTTGGACTTGGGGATACAGGGCACAATTTCCAAATTCTTGCTACCAAAATGCTCCACTTCACTGTCATCTGCATTAAAATTCATTGGCCATTTTGCAAGTTTATTAATGTATTTTGTATTTGGTCGCAATCTTCATCAATATTATCCAAACTCCACCCCACCCCGCCAATCTGGTGTCATCTGTAAATTTTGAAATTGTACTTCCGATTCCCGAGTCCAATTGGTTGATGTGAATTGTGAACAGTGGTCCCAGAACCAATCCTTGTGGAGCCCCACTTTCCACCTTATACAGTGTGAGTCGCTACAATTAACCCCACTCTCTGTTTTAGAGCAGTCGTCAAGAGAAACTTCTTTACATAGGGAGTAGGCAGTCTGTGGAATTCACTTCCACGGTTAGTGTTTGGGGCACACAGTTCTGTAATGACAAGTGGTCCTCATGTTTTTATCCAAGACAGGCCTCAGCCCAGTCATTTACTCTAAATGTTGGTGCAATAGTTCAAGCTCAGAGGTGCCAGGTATCGGGAGCAGCAGTAGCTGTAAATAAAATCTAAATGTAAGTAAATACCAATACAGTTCATCTTCATCTATTTCTAGTTTAATAACTTTTGCTGAATGTGGCCCAGGCCAAGTGCCAGGATATCGGGTCAGGTTCACCATAGGAAATGAGTTTGACATCCCTGAGATAGACAATGTGAACCGGATTACCCTCATCCACTAACCCAGCAACTTCTTCAAAAAACTCAAGCAAGTTTGTAAGACACCATTTTCTTTCCCAGAAGCCGTGTTGAATATCTCTAATGGCTCCCTCTCTTTCCCCGTGATCATAAACAGCATCTCTTAGGATCCCTTCAAGCATCTTCCCTCTGATCGAGGTCACACTGATGGGCCTGTCATTCCCCGGCTCTGATTTGTCCCCTTTAATGAAAATGGGAACTACATGAGCTCCCTTCCAATCTCAGGGGACAATCCCTGACTCTATTGAGCTGTTGAAGATACAGGCAAGGGGCTCACAGAGCACCCGTCCCATCTCTTTAAACACCCGGGGGTGGATATCATCTGGACCTGGAGCACAATGCATTTTGAGAGTTCATATTTTATCCAAAGTGACATCCCATTCTATTTTAATATTTATGATGTTATTGTTGACAGCACATCCCACAGCTGGAATCTGAGCCTCATCCACAGGAGTGTAGACTGATGAGAAATAGTCATTCAACAGCTCTGCCACAGCCCGGGAATCTGTCCTGAACTGTCTTTCAGTGGCCCTAAAGCATCTTTAATGGTCTTCTGACTCCTGATGGAGCTGGAAAGACATTTGCTATTATTCTCAGAATTGGGCACCATCTTCTTTTCCAAAGATCTATGAGCTTCTCTAATGGCTGCTTTTGTCTCCCTCGATTGTGGGTGATATTTGACCCAATTCTCCTGTAAACTGAATTCATCCTGATCTGATCTGGGTTAAATGTAAGACAGTTCGGGGAGTCAGGAATCATTCACCGCGAGACCCACACTGACAGGTAAAACCCCAGACGGTTCCTTCGTAAGGATTCCTCTGGTACCTCAGCATATCTTTGTCAGCTTTCTTACAGTCCACTCCTGGAGGCCCCACTCCCTGAGCCTACAACCTTCAGCAGGGTCAGTGGTGGAGTTCCGCAGTGGGAGTGATCCCAGAGTAACTGTCGGGATCGCTCCCACCCTGTGGATGGTCCGGATCGTGTATTTTTAGTGATCCTGGTGTCTAACACGCGCACATCAATAAAACCGGGAATTCTGGAAACACACTGCAGGTCCTTCTTTATCTGGAGATCAAATGACTGTTGTATAATTGTACCAGCAGTTAACAGGCTCCTGTGAACTCCTCCCTCTGCTATTTTGATGCAGACTTTAACCCATTTATTTTAAATGGGTTTATTTTAAATGAGTCAACACCTGCCTTAAATGGTAGACTCAGGACTGTCACACAAACAGGTTAAATCTTCATAGAATAATTACCACAGTCATTTTTGGACTGGACGCCGCACAGTGACTTTGCTGTCAGTGAAGAGAGACGAGAAAGACCAAAGTGCCGTTTGCCCCTCTCAGTGTGGCCCTGAAGGACTGTGTCCAGGCTGAAGTTCTGTTCCCACCGGACGATCCTCCCCCCAGATTGTCCTTTCTGAGCTCCAGTCAGGTGATGCTAAACACTCAGGTGGGAAAGACCAAAATCTACAACAAGGTGTTTGAAACAAAGCTGATTTATTTCATAAATATCCAGAATATTAAACTCCAGCCCAGTTATAGGGGTTATTAACATCAGGAGAAACAAACCCCAACTGTCAGTCCTGGATGGGATTAACAGCAGAATCCAACCCCTGCAGTCATATGTGAACTCGCTGGAGTCTCAGCACATGTGATGACTGAGTGAATCCCTTCCCACACACGGAGCAGGTGAACAGTCTCTCCCCAATGGGCATGCGTTGATGTGTCAGCAGTTCATTTCTGCTTCGAAAGCTCTTCTCACAGTCACTGAGTTAAAAGGTCACTCAATAGTGTGAACAAGTTGATGTTTCAGAAGGTGGGGTGAATTCGTGAATCCCTTCCCACACACGGAGCAGGTGAACGGCCTCTCCCCAGTGTGGGTGCGTTGGTGTTTCAGCAGGGCGGATGACTGAGTGAATCCTTTACCACACAAGGAGCAGGTGAACGGCCTCTCCCCAGTGTGAGTGCGTTGGTGTTTCAGCAGAATAGTTTTGCTTTTAAACCTCTTCTCACAGTCAGAACATTTAAAAGGTCTCTCATCAGAGTGAACTCGCTGGTGTTTCAGCAGGTTGGATGACTGAGTGAATCCCTTCCCACACACGGAGCAGGTGAACGGCCTCTCCCCAGTGTGACTGTGTCGATGAATTTCCAGGCTGGAGGGGGAATTGAATCCCTTCCCACAGTCCCCACATTTCCACGGTTTCTCCGTGGTCCGGGTGTCCTTGTGTCTCTCCAGGTTGGACGATCAGTTGAAGCCTCGTCCACACACAGAACACGTGTACGGTTTCTCCCCGCTGTGAATGGTGCGATGTTTTTTGGGCTGTGTAACTGGTTAAAGCTCTTTCCACAGTCAGTGCACTGGAACACTCTCACTCGGGTGTGTGTGTCTCGGTGCTTTCCCACTCACACTGATGTTTGAAATCTTCTCCCACAGATAGAACAGACAAACATTTCTCCTTCCACATTCAAAGGCCGTTGATATTCAGGTCCTGATGAATCGAGTGACTCTGTCAGATCTTGACATGATCTTTGGTTTGAGTTTCCTGTCTGCAAATCCTCCCCTTCTAGTACCCTGTAAAAGGAGTTTATAAAAGTTATCACTGTAAGTACAGGATAGAAATTTATATCAGATAACTCTACTTTCTATGGAACTTTCTTTCCTCTCTTATTCCTCAAAGCTGTAAATCCCCATCCCATACAGTCTCCCTCCTCCGTGTGCTGAAATCCAAACCCATCGCATCATCTTTCAGTGGTCCTAAACCATGAGTGAAAGGGTGAGAGAGTGAATGTGAGAGTGAGCGCGAGAGAGTGAATGTGAGAGAGCGCGAGAGAGCGAATGTGAGAGAGCGCGAGAGAGCGAATGTGAGAGAGCGCGAGAGAGCGAATGCGAGAGAGCGAATGTGAGAGAGCACGAGAGAGTGAATGTGAGAGAGCGAACGTGAGAAAGTGAATGTGGGAGAGCGCGAGAGAGTGAATGTGAGAGAGCGCGAGAGAGGGAATGTGGGAGAGCGCGAGAGAGTGAATGTGAGAGAGCGCGAGAGAGTGATTGTGAGAGAGCACGAGAGAGCGATTGTGAGAGAGCGCGAGAGAGCGAATGTGAGAGCGCGAGGGAGCGAATGTGAGAGAGCGCGAGGGAGCGAATGTGAGAGAGCGCGAGGGAGCGAATGTGAGAGAGCGCGAGAGAGCGAATGTGAGAGAGCGCGAGAGAGCGAATGTGAGAGCGCGAGAGAGCGAATGTGAGAGAGCGCGAGAGAGCGAATGTGAGAGAGCGCGAGAGAGTGAATGTGAGTGCAGCAGTGGGCTCGGTGTGGAGAATGAAGTGGGGCAGGTGGAGCATGTTTCAGTGGGGCAGCAGTGATCATAATCTCATTCGGTTTAGAATAGTTATGGAAAAGGACAGGGGACAGTCAAATGTGAAAATTCTTAACTGGAGGAGGGCTAATTCCAGTGAGTCAAAAAGGGATCTTGTCCAGGTGGATTGGAATCAAAAATTGGCAGGCAGAACAGTAATTGAACAGTGGGAGGCCTTCAAGGAGGAGTTGGTTTGGGTACAGAGTAGACAGATTTCCACGAGGAGGAAAGGAACAGCATCCAAAGCTGGAGCTCCCTGGATGACTGAAGATAGAGAGATCACCATTTCTCCTTCATTTGCAGACTCTCCCTGACTGATCACCATTTCTCCTTCATTTACAGACTCTCCCTGACCGATCACCATTTCTCCTTCATTTAAAGACGCTCCCTGACCGATCACCATTTCTCCTTCATTTACAGACGCTCCCTGACCGATCACCATTTCTCCTTCATTTGCAGACTCTCCCTGACCGATAACCATTTCTCCTTCATTTCCAGACTCTCCCTGACCGATCACCATTTCTCCTTCATTTGCAGACTCTCCCTGACCGATCACCATTTCTCATTCATTTACAAACGATCCCTGACCAATCACCATTTCTCCTTCATTCACAGACTCTCCCTGACCGATCACCATTTCTCCTTCATTCGCAGACTCTCACTGACCGATCACCATTTCTCCTTCATTTACAGACGATCCCTGACCGATCACCATTTCTCCTTCATTTACAGACTCTCCCTGACCGATCACCATTTCTCCTTCATTTACAGACTCTCCCTGACCGATCACCATTTCTCCTTCATTTCCAGACTCTCCCTGACCGATCACCATTTCTCCTTCATTCACAGACTCTCACTGACCGATCACCATTTCTCCTTCATTTACAGACGATCCCTGACCGATCACCATTTCTCCTTCATTTACAGACTCTCCCTGACCGATCACCATTTCTCCTTCATTCACAGACTCTCCCTGACCGATCACCATTTCTCCTTCATTCACAGACTCTCCCTGACCGATCACCATTTCTCCTTCATTTGCAGACTCTCACTGACCGATCACCATTTCTCATTCATTTATCGATGCAGAATGATACCAGGACTTCAAGGCTGAAGTTATGAGGAGAGATTACACAAATTGGGGTTGTATTCTCTCGAGTTTCGAAGGTTAAGGGGTGATCTGATCGAAGTTTATAAGATATTAAGGGGAACAGATAGGGTGGATAGAGAGAAACTATTTCCACTGGTTGGGGATATTAGGAGTCGGGGGCACAGTCTAAATATTAGAGCCAGACCTTTCAGGAGCGAGATTAGAAAACATTTCGACACACAAAGGGTGGTAGAAGTTTGGAACTCTCTTCCGCAAACGGCAATTGATACGAGCTCAATTGCTAATTTTAAATGTGAGACAGATAGCTTTTTAGCAACCAAAGGTATTAAGGGATATGGGCCAAAGGCGGGTATATGGAGTTAGATCACAGATCGGACATGATCTTATCAAATGGTGGAGCAGGCACGAGGGGCTGAATGGTCGACTCCTGTCCCGATCCTCCAATGTTCTCCGATGTTCCCTGACCGATCACCGTTTCTACATCATTTACAGACGCTCCCTGACCGATCACCGTTTCTACATCATTTACAGACGCTCCCTGACCGATCACCATTTCTCCTTCATTTACAGACGCTCCCTGATTCGATGAGTCACGAGGTTTGACGCTGACACTGCGCATGCTCGGAGGCCGCGGGCCGTGTGTTGAGTTTCGGGTCTGATCTAAACCGGAGCCCCCGGAGTGTAGAGAGAGAGAGGAGAATGTTCACTGTTTGATATTCGGGCCCGGGGCCGCACTCGGGGTTTGTGAAGCCCCCGCCCCCTCCCCCGGGGTTTATTAACCCGCTCCCCCCGCCCATCTCTCACCTGTTGCCGACACGATCTCGGCCTCACTCCCCGCCCGCCGCGCATGCTCAGCTCACACTGCCCGGGTGATTGACGGGAACTCCGGACCAATAGGAAGAGCGGAGAGGGGCTGGAGGACCGAGCGGGCGGATGGTCCTCCAACCAATGGGAGTGGGTGAGGGGCGGGACTTGCGGCACCGAGTGGGCGGGGCTGAGCCCGGATCTCCCTCATTGGCTGAAACTCTGCATCAATTTTAAACCTGATTGATGTCAAACTCGAGGGAAAAAACTGGACTTTAATAAAGGACAAAGAGGAGGGAATATTGGAGGGAATAACACAGTGTAGGGATAAAATGGATTAATTCAGGACAGACAGCAGGGAATATTGGAGGGAATAACACAGTGTAGGGATAAAATGGATTAATTCAGGACAGACAGCAGGGATTATTGGAGGGAATAACACAGTGTAGGGATAAAATGGATTAATTCAGGACAGACAGCAGGGATTATTGGAGGGAATAACACAGTGTAGGGATAAAATGGATTAATTCAGGACAGACAGCAGGGATTATTGGAGGAAATAACACAGTGTAGGGATAAAATGGATTAATTCAGGACAGACAGCAGGGAATATTGGAGGGAATAACACAGTGTAGGGATAAAATGGATTAATTCAGGACAGACAGCAGGGATTATTGGAGGGAATAACACAGTGTAGGGATAAAATGGATTAATTCAGGACAGACAGCAGGGATTATTGGAGGGAATAACACAGTGTAGGGATAAAATGGATTAATTCAGGACAGACAGCAGGGAATATTGGAGGGAATAACACAGTGTAGGGATAAAATGGATTAATTCAGGACAGACAGCAGGGAATATTGGAGGGAATAACACAGTGTAGGGATAAAATGGATTAATTCAGGACAGACAGCAGGGATTATTGGAGGGAATAACACAGTGTAGGGATAAAATGGATTAATTCAGGACAGACAGCAGGGAATATTGGAGGAAATAACACAGTGTAGGGATAAAATGGATTAATTCAGGACAGACAGCAGGGAATATTGGAGGGAATAACACAGTGTAGGGATAAAATGGATTAATTCAGGACAGACAGCAGGGATTATTGGAGGGAATAACACAGTGTAGGGATAAAATGGATTAATTCAGGACAGACAGCAGGGATTATTGGAGGAAATAACACAGTGTAGGGATAAAATGGATTAATTCAGGACAGACAGCAGGGATTATTGGAGGGAATAACACAGTGTAGGGATAAAATGGATTAATTCAGGACAGACAGCAGGGAATATTGGAGGGAATAACACAGTGTAGGGATAAAATGGATTAATTCAGGACAGACAGCAGGGATTATTGGAGGGAATAACACAGTGTAGGGATAAAATGGATTAATTCAGGACAGACAGCAGGGAATATTGGAGGAAATAACACAGTGTAGGGATAAAATGGATTAATTCAGGACAGACAGCAGGGATTATTGGAGGGAATAACACAGTGTAGGGATAAAATGGATTAATTCAGGACAGACAGCAGGGATTATTGGAGGGAATAACACAGTGTAGGGATAAAATGGATTAATTCAGGACAGACAGCAGGGGTTATTGGAGGAAATAACACAGTGTAGGGATAAAATGGATTAATTCAGGACAGACAGCAGGGAATATTGGAGGGAATAACACAGTGTAGGGATAAAATGGATTAATTCAGGACAGACAGCAGGGAATATTGGAGGGAATTACACAGTGTAGGGATAAAATGGATAATTCAGGACAGACAGCAGGGAATATTGGAGGGAATAACACAGTGTAGGGATAAAATGGATTAATTCAGGACAGACAGCAGGGATTATTGGAGGAAATAACACAGTGTAGGGATAAAATGGATTAATTCAGGACAGACAGCAGGGATTATTGGAGGAAATAACACAGTGTAGGGATAAAATGGATTAATTCAGGACAGACAGCAGGGATTATTGGAGGGAATAACACAGTGTAGGGATAAAATGGATTAATTCAGGACAGACAGCAGGGGTTATTGGAGGAAATAACACAGTGTAGGGATAAAATGGATTAATTCAGGACAGACAGCAGGGAATATTGGAGGGAATAACACAGTGTAGGGATAAAATGGATTAATTCAGGACAGACAGCAGGGAATATTGGAGGGAATTACACAGTGTAGGGATAAAATGGATAATTCAGGACAGACAGCAGGGAATATTGGAGGAAATAACACAGTGTGGGGATAAAATGGATTAATTCAGGACAGACAGCAGGGATTATTGGAGGAAATAACACAGTGTAGGGATAAAATGGATTAATTCAGGACAGACAGCAGGGATTATTGGAGGAAATAACACAGTGTAGGGATAAAATGGATTAATTCAGGACAGACAGCAGGGAATATTGGAGGGAATAACACAGTGTAGGGATAAAATGGATTAATTCAGGACAGACAGCAGGGATTATTGGAGGAAATAACACAGTGTAGGGATAAAATGGATCAATTCAGGACAGACAGTCGGGATTATTGGAGGAAATAACACAGTGTAGGGATAAAATGGATTAATTCAGGACAGACAGCAGGGAATATTGGAGGAAATAACACAGTGTAGGGATAAAATGGATTAATTCAGGACAGACAGCAGGGATTATTGGAGGGAATAACACAGTGTAGGGATAAAATGGATTAATTCAGGACAGACAGCAGGGAATATTGGAGGAAATAACACAGTGTAGGGATAAAATGGATTAATTCAGGACAGACAGCAGGGAATATTGGAGGAAATAACACAGTGTAGGGATAAAATGGATTAATTCAGGACAGACAGCAGGGAATATTGGAGGAAATAACACAGTGTAGGGATAAAATGGATTAATTCAGGACAGACAGCAGGGAATATTGGAGGAAATAACACAGTGTAGGGATAAAATGGATTAATTCAGGACAGACAGGAGGGATTATAGGTGGAAATAACACAGTGTAGGGATAAAATGGATTAATTCAGGACAGACAGGAGGGATTATAGGTGGAAATAACACAGTGTAGGGATAAAATGGATTAATTCAGGACAGACAGCAGGGATTATTGGAGGAAATAACCATGTGTCGGGATAAAATGCATTAATTCAGGACAGACAGCAGGGAATATTGGAGGAAATAACACAGTGTAGGGTTAAAATGGATTAATTCAGGACAGACAGCAGGGATTATTAGAGGAAATAACACAGTGTAGGGATAAAATGGATTAATTCAGGACAGACAGCAGGGAATATTGGAGGGAATAACACAGTGTAGGGATAAAATGGATTAATTCAGGACAGACAGCAGGGATTATTGGAGGAAATAACACAGTGTAGGGATAAAATGGATTAATTCAGGACAGACAGCAGGGAATATTGGAGGAAATAACACAGTGTAGGGATAAAATGGATTAATTCAGGACAGACAGCAGGGATTATTGGAGGAAATAACACAGTGTAGGGATAAAATGGATTAATTCAGGACAGACAGCAGGGAATATTGGAGGAAATAACACGGTGTAGGGATAAAATGGATTAATTCAGGACAGACAGCAGGGATTATTAGAGGAAATAACACAGTGTGGGGATAAAATGCATTAATTCAGGACAGACAGCAGGGATTATTGGAGGAAATAACACAGTGTAGGGATAAAATGGATTAATTCAGGACAGACAGCAGGGATTATTGGAGGGAATAACACAGTGTGGGGATAAAATGGATTAATTCAGGACAGACATCAGGGATTATTGGAGGAAATAACACAGTGTAGGGATAAAATGGATTAATTCAGGACAGACAGGAGGGATTATAGGTGGAAATAACACAGTGTAGGGATAAAATGGATTAATTCAGGACAGACAGCAGGGAATATTGGAGGAAATAACACAGTGTAGGGATAAAATGGATTCATTCAGGACAGACAGCGGGGATTATTGGAGGAAATAACACAGTGTAGGGATAAAATGCAATGGATGTTGTGAAGATGGATTGTTAAAAAGTGTTTGATAAGATGCCGGACAGGAGGCTTGTTGATCAGATTAAAGCTCACGGTATTACAGGGAGTGGGTCAGTGTGGATGGGAAGTTGGATAAAGGGCAGAGTTGTGGTTAATGATTGTTTTTCAGACTATAGGGATGTAAATGGCCATCTCCTCCATTAGCAGTGTTGGGACCATTGCTCTTGTCAATATCGAGTAATGACCTGGGCTTGGGTACAAGGGCATAAGATCAACATTTCCTGACAACACCAAGATAGGGAGCATTAAGAACTGTGAAGAGGAATGTTAGCAACTTCAGTGTGGCATTGGAACACTAGGAACAGGAGTCGGATATTCAGCCCCTCGAGCCTGTTCCACCATTCAGTGAGATTGGTGTCAGTGACTGTGGGGTTGGTTTATATCAGGCAGAATGAGATTGGTGTCAGTGATTGTGGTGTTTTTTTTATCAGAGTGGAGGTGATTGGTGTCAGTGACTGGGTGCAGGATTTGGAATCAGCCATTCAGCCCCACAATCCTGCTCCGCCATTCAATTGGATCAGGACTAATCTGTACCACAACTCCATTTACTCGCCTTTGCTCCATATCATCTTCAGCTGCTTCTTCGACAGCACCTCCCAAACCCGCGACCTCTACCACCTAGAAGGACAAGAGCAGCAGGCGCATGGGAACAACACCACCTGCACATTCCCCTCCAAGTCACACACCATCCCGACTTGGAAATATATCGCCGTTCCTTCATCATTGCTGGGTCAAAATCCTGGAACTCCCTTCCTAACAGCACTGTGGGAGAACCTTCACCACACGGACTGCACCAGTTTAAGAAGGCGGCTCACCACCAGCTTCTCAGAGGAAATTACGGATGGGCAATAAGTGCTGGTCTCGCCAGCGATGCCCACATCCCATGAAGGAATAAAAAAAATCCCTTGCAACCCTCACACAACAAAAACCTTTCGATCTCAATAATGAAAATTTCAGTCGAGCCCCAGCATCCACAGCCTTCCAGGGAAGTGAGTTTGTAATTTCCACAACCCTTTGTGTGAAAAATTGCTACCTTATTTTGCGCATAAATGACCCAGCTCTAATTTTAATATTATCAAGTAGGTGGCAGATGGAGTATAATGTGGGGAAATGTGAAATTATTCCCTTTGGTAGGAAGAATAGAAAAGCAGAATATTATTTAAAAGATGAGAGATTAAGAATTATTGGTGTTCAGAGGGATTTGGATGTCCGTGTACACGGATCACATAAAGTTAACATGCAGATCCAGCAAGCAATTAGGAAAGCAAATAGTACGTTGGCCTTTATTGCAAGGGGTTTGGAGAATAAGAGTAAGGAAGTCTTGCTGCAATTATATCGGGCTTTGGTGAGGCCACACCTGGAGTACTATGTACAGTTTTGGTCTCCTTACCTGAGGAAGGATATACTTGACTTCGAGGGGGTGCAACGAAGGTTCACTCGATTGATTCCTGGGATGAGAGGATTGTTGCATGAGGAGAGAGTGAGCAGAATGGCCCGATATTGTCTGAAGTTTAGAAGAATGAGAGGTGATCTCATTGAAACGTCAAAAATTCTTGGAGGGCTTGACAGGGTAGATGCTGAGAGGATGTTTCTCCTTGCTGAAGAGTCTAGAACTAGGAGGCATCGTCTCAGGATAAGGGGTCGGCCATTTAGGACAGAAATGAGGAAATATTTCTTCACTCAGAGGGTTGTCAATCTTTGGAATTCTCTGCCCCAGAGGGCTGTGGATGCTCAGTTGTTAAGTATTTTCAAGAATGAGATCGAGAGATTTTTGGACACCGAGGCAATCAAGGAATCAGGCAGGAAAGTGGAGTTAAGGTAGAAGATCAGCCAAGTTCTTACTGAATGGCAGAGCAGGCTCGAGGGGCCGTATGGCCCACTCCTGCTCCTATTTCTTATGCCCTCTTGTTCTGAATTCCCCCTCCAGAAGAAATCATTTCTCTGTATTTAACTTATTGAATCCCTTTATAATTTTAAACACCTTCATCAGATCACATCTCAATGTTCTAAACTCATGGGAATAAAAACCAAGTTTATGCCACCCGTCCTCATAATTTAACCCTTTTAACCCCGGCATCATTCTGGTGAATCTGCACTGGACCTTTTCTAAGGCCGATTTATCTCTCCCTCGGTTCGGTGCCCAGTTCTCCAGATGGGGTCTGACCAAGGTTCATTACAACTGAAGCATCACTTCTGTATTCCAACCCCACTCAAGATAAAGGTCAACATTCAATTAGACTTGTTGATTATTGTCAAGATTTGTAAGGTATTTGCAAAGGATTCGAGGGGATCTTAGAGTTGGGATTTTTCTTTATTCTGTCCACTCAAGGAGTTTGATAACAGACTTACTCCTTTGAATTTAGTGCTGGATTATTGGGCCGTGATGTGTTTACTTGTTTGTATTTTGTTAAATACATTTGCTGAGTGTATTTAAATTGAAGACGAGATTCCCAGGCCTGATGCTCTATTCACACATCGAAGGTGAGAGAGATGCTGTGGGACACACGATAAGTCCAGTAGCTGAAAGTGATTCACAGACTGGGTTTTGTGTTTAGTGATCCCGGGTACATTACTGATACCTTCCCTGGATCCCAAGGCTGGGAGAGGCACTCGGGAAGGTCCAGGGAGCTGGGACTTGGCCATGAGAGTAATTGAAGGTATGAGAACTGAAATAATCTGCAGTGAGAAAGGAGAAAAGGCAAAATAATCGGTAATGAGGACATCAATTAGTCTCTTATCTTGAATTCATCAAGTAATTGACCCATTCTGTTTGAAACAAAGTTGATTTATTTGACATCGATCCAGAATATTGAATTTCAGCCCAGTTATAGCGGTTATTAACATCAGCAGAAACAAATCCCAACTTCCAGAATGATGTTCTGCTGCTGAAACCCTCATCCGTGCCTTTGTTTACCTCCAGACTCGACTATTCCAATGCTCTCCAGGCCCGGCCTTCCACTTTACACCCTCCGTAAACTTGAACCCACAATCTCCAGATCAATGATCAGACCCATTATTCATTGTGTCACTGGCCCAGGCTGTGGAGAACACGGAGCAGCTCCCACTCCCACAGCACTGCGGTATGAGCAGGTACCGAGTCAGCCTCAGTCATGAGCACTGGAATCCACGAGTCCGGGTGTGTCAAAGGTGCACGGTGAACAATCACCAAAGTGAAACATTTTTGCCGCTTCCCTTCGATACCTCAGCTGGTCGAGCGACAAGACTGTCGTGGAAAATAAGACAAAGTCATCCTTCCGTCATTTGTTCAATTCCTGCTCGAAGGAGAACGCGTGATTTTGCAATAAGCAGCAATTAGTTCAAGGTCGCTCTCTTAACTTTACAGGCACCTCACAGATTAACATGTTGCCATGAAGGCACAGGACGCCTCTTTTCCTTTCTCAAACCTGAAAACTTTCTGTGTCTGCCCAAACAAGGCTGCTCTGCCTCTGCTCACCAGCAGGGAGCGCTTTTGAGCAGCAATACTTCAAAACACTCAGCTCTCGCTTTCAGGCAAAAGAAGTCTTCGATCAGCACCGGACTCCACGAGTCTGAACGTGTCAACAGGCGCACGGTGAACAATCACCAAAGACAGCACTGTTTATCACTTCCCTTCGATAGCTCAGCTGGTAGAGCGGAGGACTGTAGTGAATAAAACAAAATAAAGTCATCCTTAGGTCGCTGGTTCAATTCCGGCTCGAAGGAGTGAGTGTGATTTTGGAATAAGCAGCAATTACCTCAAGGTCACTCTCTGAACTTTACAGGCAGCTCACAGATTAACATGTTGCCACTCAGGCACAGGACACCTCTTCTCCTTTCCAAAACCTGAAAGCTTTCTGTGTCTGCCCGAGCACGGCTGTTTCACTCGAACATTTCCCTCTGCTCACCAGCAGGGAGTGCCTTTGAGCAGCAACACTTCAAATCGCCCTCAATTTCAGGCAAAATGGTCTTCGATCAGTCAGTCAGTCAGGGCTCTCGCTGCTCCTCGAGCTCGGGCGGCTGTTGCTTTCCGGTGACCTCGTCTTCCTTCCGAAGGCTCGGGCTCTTCTCAGCATCACTTCATGATTACTGTGGCTTCCCGTTCTGCTGTTCCTCACTTGCTGATGCTCGATACCGCCGATTGGAGCAAAGTATTTAATATATTCAGGGAGCGGCAACCCAAGGCAAGATTTCTCTGCTGGTCTTGGAGCAGCTTGAAGGCGAGTGAGAGGCAGGAACTGTGAGGGGCGATTTACAAACAGCAAACGAGGAATTAGCTCAACTGGTGGAGTGCTCACTTGGCCTGTGAGAAGTAGCGGGATCGTTGATTATATTGCCACTCACCGTTTGTCTTGGGGCAATTATACAGAAACAAGAGTGTTGTCAGTGAGTCCATCGCCCATGGACTTCCTAAACTTCACTGTGTGTTTGGGTACAGAGAGATCATGGGGCAGCTAATCTTTTGATGTGCTGCAGTAAGCAAAAGTTCTTGATTTTGCTATGCAGCAAAGATGGAAAGATGAGGTGAGAGATGGAAAAAAAGCTTCGTAATCCTTGATGCCTTCTCTGAAGATTGAATTCAAGCCCTTCAGATTATGACACTGATGCACTGCTTGCTGCACTGAGAAGGCACTTACCAGGTATGGAGCCAGGCAGCACCACCAAGTTGGACAGCTTGCAAGGTATTGAAGGCCATAAAATTTTGCATTAAAAAATCCAAGCCAGGTAGGAGTCGAACCTAATGCATTATCCATTGCACCACTGGCCCAGATTATAACGAATTAGTAGCAGTGGGAGGCAGTGGGCATGGCGGAGGTACTAAATAAATACATTGCATCTGTCTTTCCCAAGGAAGAAGATGCTGCCAGAGTGTCAGTGAAGGAAGATGTTGCAGAGATACTGGATTGGCTAAAAATTCATAAAGAGGAGGTACTGGAAAGGCTGACTGTACTTAAAGTAGATCCGTCATCTGGTCCGGATGGGATGCATCCTCGGTTGCTGAGGGAAGTAACGGTGGAAATTGCAGAGGTACTGGCAAAAAACCTCCAAACATCCTTAGATATGGGGGTGATGCCAGAGGACTGGAGAATTGCAAATGTTACACCCCTGTTCAAGAAAGGGTGAAAGAAAAAATCCAGCAACGACTGACCAGTCAGTTTAACCTCGGTAGTGGGGAAAGTTCTAGCAACGATAATCCGGGACAGAATTAGCAGTCACTTGGACAAGGATTAGGGAAAGCCAGCACGGATTTGTTAAAGGCAAATCGTGTTTAATTAACTTGATACAGTTTTTTGATGAGGTAACAGAGAGTAGATGAGGGCAATGCAGTTAATGTGGTGTGTATGGACTTCGAAAAGGCGTCAGATAAAGTGCCGCATAATGGGTTTGTCATCAAGATTGAAGCCCATGGAATAAAAGGGGCAGTAGCAGCATGGATACAGAATTGGCTAAATAACAGGAAACAGTGTGGTGGTGAACGGTTGTTTTTCGGAATGGAGGGAGGTGTACAGTGGTGTTCCCCAGGGGTCGGTGCTGGGACCACTGCTTTCCTTGATATACATTAATGACTTGGACTTGGGGATACAGGGCACAATTTCCAAATTCTTCCTCCCAAAATGCTCCACTTCACTGTCATCTGCATTAAAATTCATCGGCCAATTATACACCCATTTTGCAAGTTTATTAATGTATTTTGTATTTGGTCGCAATCTTCATCAATATTATCCAAACTCCACCCCACCCCGCCAATCTGGTGTCATCTGTAAATTTTGAAATTGTACTTCCGATTCCCGAGTCCAATTCGTTGATGTGAATTGTGAACAGTGGTCCCAGAACCAATCCTTGTGGAGCCCCACTTTCCACCTTATACAGTGTGAGTCGCTACAATTAACCCCACTCTCTGTTTTAGAGCAGGAGTCAAGAGAAACTTCTTTACATAGGGAGTAGGCAGTCTGTGGAATTCACTTCCACGGTTCGTGTTTGGGGCACACAGTTCTGTAATGACAAGTGGTCCTCATGTTTTTATCCAAGACAGGCCTCAGCCCAGTCATTTACTCTAAATGTTGGTGCAATAGTTCAAGCTCAGAGGTGCCAGGTATCGGGAGCAGCAGCAGCTGTCAATAAAATCTAAATGTAAGTAAATACCAATACAGTTCATCTTCATCTATTTCTAGTTTAATAACGTTTGCTGAATGTGGCCCAGGCCAAGTGCCAGGATATCGGGTCAGGTTCACCATAGGAAATGAGTTTGACATCCCTGAGATAGACAATGTGAACCGGATTACCCTCATCCACGAACCCAGCAACTTCTTCAAAAAACTCAAGCAAGTTTGTAAGACACCATTTTCTTTCCCAGAAGCCGTGTTGAGTATCTCTAATGGCTCCCTCTCTTTCCCCGTGATCATAAACAGCATCTCTTAGGATCCCTTCAAGCATCTTCCCTCTGATCGAGGTCACACTGATGGGCCTGTCATTCCCCGGCTCTGATTTGTCCCCTTTAATGAAAATGGGAACTACGTGAGCTCCCTTCCAATCTCAGGGGACAATCCCTGACTCTATTGAGCTGTTGAAGATACAGGCAAGGGGCTCACAGAGCACCCGTCCCATCTCTTTAAACACCCGGGGGTGGATATCATCTGGACCTGGAGCACAATGCATTTTGAGAGTTCATATTTTATCCAAAGTGACATCCCATTCTATTTTAATATTTATGATGTTATTGTTGACAGCACATCCCACAGCTGGAATCTGAACATCATCCACAGGAGTGCAGACTGATGAGAAATAGTCATTCAACAGCTCTGCCACAGCCCGGGAATCTGTCCTGAACTGTCTTTCAGTGGCCCTAAAGCATCTTTAATGGTCTTCTGACTCCTGACGGAGCTGGAAAGACATTTGCTATTATTCTCAGAATTGGGCACCATCTTCTTTTCCAAAGATCTCTGAACTTCTCTAATGGCTGCTTTTGTCTCCCTCGATTGTGGGTGATATTTGACCCAATTCTCCTGTAAACTGAATTCATCCTGATCCGATCTGGGTTAAATGTAAGACAGTTCGGGGAGTCAGGAATCATTCACTGCTAGACCCACACTGAGAGGTAAAACCCCAGATGGTTCCTTAGTAAGGATTCCTCTGGTACCTCAGCATATCTTTGTCAGCTATCTCACAGTCCACTCCTGGAGGCCCCACTCCCTGAGCCTGCAACCTTCAGCAGGGTCAGAGATGGAGTTCCGCAGTGGGAGTGATCCCAGAGTAACTGTCGGGATTGCCCCCACCCTGTGGATGGTCCGGATCGTGTATTTTTAGTGATCCTGGTGTCTGACACGCACACATCAATAAAACCGGGAATTCTGGAAACACACTGCAGGTCCTTCTTTATCTGGAGATCGAATGACTGTTGTATAATTGTACCAGCAGTTAACAGGCTCCTGTGAACTCCTCCCTCTGCTATTTTGATGCAGACTTTAACCCATTTATTTTAAATGGGTTTATTTTAAATGAGTTAACGCCTGCCTTAAATGGTAGACTCAGGACTGTCACACAAACAGGTTAAATCTTCATAGAATAATTACCACAGTCATTTTTAAACTGGACGCCGCACGGTGACTTTGCTGTCAGTGAAGAGAGACGAGAAAGACCAAAGTGCCGTTTGCCCCTCTCAGTGTGGCCCTGAAGGACTGTGTCCAGGCTGAAGTTCTGTTCCCACCGGACGATCCTCCCCCCAGATTGTCCTTTCTGAGCTCCAGTCAGGTGATGCTCAACACTCAGGTGGGAAAGACCAAAATCTACAACAAGGGTTTAAAACAAAGCTGATTTATTTAACAGATATCCAGAATATTAAACTCCAGCCCAGTTATAGGGGTCATGAACATCAGGAGAAACAAACCCCAACTGTCAGAATGAACATGGTTCAGTCCTGGATGGGATTAACAGCAGAATCCAACCCCTGCAGTCATATGTGAACTCGCTGGTGTCTCAGCACGTGTGATGACTGAGTGAATCCCTTCCCACACACGGAGCAGGTGAACAGTCTCTCAACCAATCGGCATGAGTTGATGTGTCAGCAGTTCATTTCTGCTTTTAAAGCTCTTCTCACAGTCACTGAGTTAAAAGGTCACTCAATAGTGTCAACAAGTGGATGTTTCAGAAGGTGGGATGAATTAGTGAATCCCTTCCCACACACGGAGCAGGTGAACAGTCTCTCCCCAGTGTGAGTGCGTCGATGTCTCAGCAAATCATTTCTGATTTTAAATCTTTTCTCTCAGTCAGAACATTTAAAGGTCTCTTATCAGTGTGAACTCGCTGGTGTGACAGAAGGAGGGATGACCGAGTGAATCTCTTCTTTCACACAGAGCAGGAGAACGGCCTCTCCCTAGTGTGAACTCGCTGGTGAGTGCGTTGGTGTTTCAGCAGATTAAATTTGCTTTTAAACCTCTTCTCACAGTCAGAACATTTAAAAGGTCTCTCCCCAGTGTGAACTCGCTGGTGTGTCAGCAGGGCGGATGACTGAGTGAATCCTTTCCCACACACGGAGCAGGTGAACGGCCTCTCCCCGGTGTGGGTGCGTTGGTGTCTCATCAGATCAATTTTGCTTTTAAACCTCTTCTCACAGTCAGAACATTTAAAAGGTCTCTCATCGGAGTGAACTCGCTGGTGTTTCAGCAGGTCGGATGACTGAGTGAATCTCTTCCCACACACGGAGCAGATGAACGGTCTCTCCCCAGTGTGACGGCGTCGATGAGTTTCCAGCTCTGAAGGGTAATTGAATCCCTTCCCACAGTTCCCACATTTCCACGGTTTCTCCATGGTCTGGGTGTCCTTGTGTCTCTCCAGGTTGATGATCAGTTGAAGCCTCGTCCACACACAGAACACGTGTACGGTTTCTCCCCGCTGTGAATGGTGCGATGTTTTTTCTGGCTGTGTAACTGGTTAAAGCTCTTTCCACAGTCAGTGCACTGGAACACTCTCACTCGGGTGTGTGTGTCTCGGTGCTTTTCCACTCACACTGATGTTTGAAATCTTCTCCCACGGATAGAACAGACAAACATTTCTCCTTCCACATTCAAAGGCCGATGATATTCAGGTCCTGATGAATCGAGTGACTCTGTCAGATCTTGACGTGATCTTTGGTTTGAGTTTCCCTCTGCAAATCCACCCCTGTAAAAGGAGTTTATAAAAGTCATCACTGTAAGTACAGGATAGAAATTCAGATCAGATAACTCTACTTTCTATGGAACATTATTTCCTCTCTCATTCCTCAAAGCTGTAAATCCCCATCCCACACACTCTCCCTCCTCCCTGTGCTGAAATCCAAACCCATCACATCATCTTTCAGTGGCACGAAACCATGAGTGAAAGGGTGAGAGAGTGAGTGAGTGTGAGAGAGTGAGTGTGAGAGAGTGAGTGTGAGAGAGTGAGTGTGAGAGAGTGAGTGTGAGAGAGTGAGTGTGAGAGAGTGAGTGTGAGCACAGCAGTGGGCTCGGTGTGGAGAATGAAGTGGAGCAGGTGGAGCATGTTTCAGTGGGGCAGCAGTGATCATAATCTCATTAGGTTTAGAACAGTTATGGAAAATGACAGGGGACAGTCAAATGTGAAAATTCTTAACTGGAGGAGGGCTAATTCCGGTGAGTTAAAAAGGGATCTTGTCCAGGTTGATTGGAATCAAAAATTGGCAGGCAGAACAGTCATTGAACAATGGGAGGCCTTCAAGGAGGAGTTGGTTTGGGTGCAGAGTAGACAGATTCCCACGAGGAGGAAAGGAACGGCATCCAAAGCTCAAGCTCCCTGGATGACTGAAGATATGGAGATGACCGATCACCATTTCTCCTTCATTTACAGACGCTCCCTGACCGATCACCAATTCTCCATCATTTACAGACGCTCCATGTCCGATCACCATTTCTCCTTCATTTACAGACGCTCCCTGACCGATCACCATTTCTCCTTCATTTTCAGACGCTCCCTGACCGATCACCATTTCTCCTTCATTTACAGACGCTCCCTGACCGATCACCATTTCTCCTTCATTTACAGACGCTCCCTGACCGATCCGATTTCCCCTTCATTTACAGACGCTCCCTGACCGATCTCCATTTCTCCTTCATTTATAGACGCTCCCTGACGATCACTATTTCTCCTTCATTTACAGACGCTCCCTGACCGATCACCCTTTCTCCTTCATTTACAGACGCTCCCTGACCGATCACCCTTTCTCCTTCATTTACAGACGCTCCCTGACCGATCCGATTTCCCCTTCATTTACAGACGCTCCCTGACCGATCTCCATTTCTCCTTCATTTACAGACGCTCCCTGACCGATCACCATTTCTCCTTCATTTACAGACGCTCCCTGACCGATCAACATTTCTCCTTCGTTTGCAGACGCTCCCTGACCGATCACCATTTCTCCTTCGTTTACAGACGCTCCCTGACCGATCTCCATTTCTCCTTCATTTACAGACGCTCCCTGACCGATCACCCTTTCTCCTTCATTTACAGACGCTCCCTGACCGATCACCATTTCTCCTTCGTTTGCAGACGCTCCCTGACCGATCACCATTTCTCCTTCGTTTACAGACGCTCCCTGACCGATCACCATTTCTCCTTCGTTTGCAGACGCTCCCTGACCGATCACCATTTCTCCTTCATTTACAGACGCTCCCTGACCGATCACCATTTCTCCTTCATTTACAGACGCTCCCTGACCGATCACCATTTCTCCTTCATTTACAGACGCTCCCTGACCGATCACTATTTCTCCTTCATTTACAGACGCTCCCTGACTGATCACCATTTCTCCTTCATTTACAGACGCTCCCTGACCGATCCCCATTTCCCCCTCATTTCCCGGCGGGTAGTGAGGGGGGGATAATGTTCACTGTTTTATATTCGGGTCTGGGGCCGCACTCGGGGTTTGTAAAGCCTGAGCCTGGGCCTGAGCCCGGACCCGGGCCCCGGGGTTTATTGAGCCTCTTGCTCCGATCCTCTGACCTGCACCGAACGCGCTCCTCCCGCAGCCTCGACTGGCCGCGCATGCTCAGGACACACTGCCCGATAATGAGTCACTACTGCGCCTGCGCACTGGGCTCCACTGATTCAGATAGGGCACAATCAGAACCGCGCTGCATGCTGGGTGATGCAGCCGCCATTGATGATCTTACTATCAGGCCGGAAAACAAAGACATTGGAAGCAGATAATTCAAGTGTTTAATTTATTTTCTAAATAATTGAATCGTTCAATTCATTAAATAATCAATTGTTTAATTTATTACATAAACAATTCAATAGTTTAATTCATTATACAAATATTCCTTCGTTTAATTTATTATATAAAGAATTCAATATTTCGTTGAATTATTTATATAATAAATTAAAGACGAGACTTCTTTATGTAATAAAGTAAACAATTGATTATTTATATAATAAATGAAACACTTGATTATTTATATAATAAATGAAACACTTGATTATTTATATAATAAATGAAACACTTGATTATTTATATAATAAATAATGTTTTGAAAGTCTTCATTCAATAAATTAAATAATGGTTATTGATATGATTAAATAAACACTTGAATCTTTGTATGATAAGTTAAACCTGTGAATTAATTATATAATTTAAACACGACCTCTTTATATAATAAATTTAACACGTGTGATTTATGTAATAAATTAAGCTGTTGAATTATTTATATAATAAATTAAACAATTGATTTTTTATATAATAAATTAGACATGCATTATTATATAATAAATTAAACTATTGAATTATTTGGATACTTAATTTATTATGAAAATAATTCAATAGTTTAATTTAACAACTGACGTAGTTATGTAAGAAATTAAACAATTGATTATTTATATAATTCAATAGTTTAATTCATTATATAAATAATCAATTGTTTAATTTCTTACATAACTACGTCAGTTGTTAAATTAAACTATTGAATTATTTATATAATAAATGAAACAGTTGAATTATTTAAATAATAAATGAAACAAATGAAGTATTTACATAATAAATTATACACTTGAATGCTTCATATAATAAATTAAACACTTGTTTATTTGTATAATAAATTCACAAATTGAATTATTTATACAATAAATTAAACAACGGAGCTATTTACATAGTAAATTATACACTTCAATTATTATATAATTAAACTACTGAATTATTTATCAAATATATTAATCAATTTAATTATTCATATCATAAATTAAACAATTCAATAATTTACATAAAAATTAAACACTTGAATTATTTATAAAATATTAAACAATTGAACTATTTACATAATAAATTTAGCTATTGAATTTTTTATACAATAAATTAAACTCTTGGTTATTTACATAATAAATTAATCAATCGAATAATTTAAACTATTGAATTCTCTTTATAATAAATGAAACATTTGAAGTATTCATATAATAAATTAAACACTTGAAAACAATTAAATTATTGATATAATAAAATAAGCAATTCATTATTTATTTAATGAATTAAAATATTGAGTTATTTATATTACATTTTAAACTTTTCAATTATTTATATAATAAATGAAGCCAGCTTGGACAAAATGGAGGCAAGCGCAGAGTCCGTCTTGGACAAAATGGCGGCCGGCGCGGCCACCATCTTGGAAAAAATGGCAGCAAGCACGGCAGTCATCTTGGAAAACATGGCGGCAGGCGCAGCCGCCATCTGGGATAAAATGGCGGCAAGCACGGCCACCATCTTGGCACAAATGGCCGCCGCCGCCGCCATCTTATCAGATGGCGGCAAGCGGCCGACAGAGTGTCCCCAGTGATCCCGCAGTGACCCCAGAATGTCCCAGTGACCCCAGAGTGATGCCGGGGTCCCAGCGTGCACCCAGTCAGCCCAGAGTGAGGCCAGGGTGCAGCCGGGGATCCCAGAGCGATGCCAGAGCGGCGGCCTTTGCGTTTGGGCCGCCACAACAACCACCACCACACCTGTACTGTACGTGTACAGCACAGAGTGGGTAAAAGGGAACGATTCACTCCTGTCTGGTACTGTACGGCCCGTGTGTGTCTCAGTGTCAGCTCCTGTACATGTACAGCACAGAGTGGGTAAAAGGGAACGATTCACTCCTGTCTGGTACTGTACGGCCCGTGTGTGTCTCAGTGTCAGCTCCTGTACGTGTACAGCACACGGTGGGTAAAAGGGAACGATTCACTCCTGTCTGGTACTGTACGGCCCGTGTGTGTCTCAGTGTCAGCTCCTGTACATGTACAGTACACAGTGGGTAAAAGGGAACGATTCACTGAGAGATTGCAATGTTGAGTGTAACGGTTATTTGAGGGGTTCAGTCCCTTAACGGGCTGTGTTTTGACAGACACTTTTTACAGTAAGGAGTTGAGTTTAGTTTAGGGAGGTGGGTACAATCCGTGTCTGGGACTCACTGGCCCTGTGAAATATTGAATTTTGCTCACAATATGGTGTGTTTGGATTAATAGGGGACAAGGTTTAACTGCACTGGGCTGGATTGTTTTTATAAATCTCTCATTGACTGGGTCCTTCAGACCAGGATGGGAGCTGCTTCTCTCTCTCTCTCTCTCTCTGTAAACACCCTGAGGCAGTGAAACACTCTCTGACAAACTGTTGATGTGGAGATTTTCACATCGTTCGCCTGACGAAGGAGGAAGCCTCCGAAAGCTTGTGAATTTAAAATAAAATTGCTGGACTATAACTTGGTGTTGTAAAATTGTTTACAATTGACAAACTGTTCACAGGAACCAACCCATCAGACATGGGGAATATACAAAAATCTGGGACTGGAAATGAGCCTCCCACCAACAGAGCAGAGAGAAGAAGGAAATCATCACACCTTCAAGATCTGGATCGGTTTTGTCTTTGGAGCAGGTTCTGGTTAATTTTACTGCTTTAAAGTTATGTTATGGGACCAGTGAGACTGAGACACACACACACACACACACACACAGACTGTACAGTCAGGAGCCACGTGGTCCTTGTACAGACATTGGGTTTGAATTGAGCTGAGCTGTGCCACAAATGAATATGGGATTAAAATCTCAAATTCCAATCAGTTTGCTCCCGAGCTTCCCCATGTGTCTGTGTGGTTCCATTACAATACAATTTCACATGGGGGCCCAAAATGGCTTCGGAATTAACACGATTTCTTTCTGAGTTGTCAGTGACCTTTTCAAAAATTAAACTTCAAACTCAGAAAACATTTGGAGGCTGTTTTCACATTTGGGCCCTCTGGGTGCTGCAGGACGCTCCCTGAAAGAGCTTTTAATTTCAATTAAGACCCCAGATATGTCACATTGTCAGCCTCTGAATAATAGTTTGATCCACTTTGTGTTATTTCTGAAAAGTTGCACTTGCAATGAACGAAGGGAGGAATTTGGGCTCGAACAGATGGTGATATTCTGGCATGACGGAGCTGGGCAGAGATGAGCTATTGGATCCACAGCATTCCTGCCCTCCCCACCATCTAATTTAAATTATATTTTTGTATTGCTAGAAACAGCATGTAAGGGGTTAACTCCTGATACTATATAAAGTTTGTTACTGTGTGTCTCAGTGTCAGCTCCTGTACATGTACAGCACATGGTGGGTTAAAGGGAACGATTCACTCCTGTCTGGTACTGTACGGCCTGTGTGTGTCTCAGTGTCAAAGGTGTGAGAGGCCGAGACAGAGAGAGGGTGACAGAGATAGAGAGAGAGAGAGAGAGTAACAGCGAGAGAGAGAGAGAGAGAGAGAGAGACAGATTGCGAAAAACACAGCGGGAGAGTGGGAGATAGGCAGAGAGACAGCGAGGGGGACAGATAGGTCGTGAGAAAAACAGAGAGAGAGAGAAAGAGAGCGAGGGGGGAGAGAGAGAGAGAAAAAGTCAGAGAGGGGAAGAGAGGCCGAGAGAGAGAGAGGGGGATAGAGAGGGAGAGGAGGAGAGAGAGAGAGAGAATGATGGAGAGAGAGATAGAAAGAGAGCGAGAGAGAGACAGAGAAAAAGGCAAAGACAGGGCGAGAGAGGCAGAGAGAGAGAGACAGAGAGAGGGGTAAAGAGGCAGAGGGAGAGAGAGGGACAGAGAGAAGGGGAGAGAGGCAGAGAGAGACAGAGGCAGAGACAGAAAAAGACAGAGAGAGTGGGGGGAGAGAGAGAGAATAACAGAGAGAGGCAGAGAGATAGAGAGAGAGAAAGAGAGAGAGAGAAAATGACAGAGAGGGGAGAGAGGCAGAGAAAGACAGCGAACAGAGGGTGAGAGAAAAAGACAGAGCGAGGGGGAGAGAGAGTGTGAGGGGGTCTCCTGCCAGAAAGCGGGACTTGTGTCGGTGAGGGTCCTGCAGGGTGTTTGGGTGATGTGCCTGTCATGGTTGAATAGCTGCCAGTGTGTGTGACCTGTGAGTTGTGGGTGTGCGGCTTGCAACAGTGGTAATGTGTGAGGGTGAGAGGAAGCATCTGATTGAAAGAGTTTTTTGGTGGGTGGGAGATGGGGGCCCCCCTTGCTGTTGAGAAGCCATTAAACAGCCCAGAGAGGCCTGGCTGCTCGCAGGAATCGGGTAAATCACCAGGCAGTACCAATTCACTCTCTGCCTCTCTCTCGCCCTGTCTCCATCTTTTTCTCTCTCTCTCTGCCTCTCGCCTCCTCTCTCTCTGTCTCCCCGCTCTGTCTTTTTCTCTCTCTCTCTCTCTCTCTCTGCCTCTCACCCCCTCTCTCTCTGTCCCTCTCTCTCTGTTGTCTTTCCGAATTTCTCTTGTTAGGAAAGTACTCGGGTACTGTACGGCCTCAGTGTGTGTCTCAGTGTCAGCTCCTGTACATGTATAGTACACAGTGGGTAAAAGGGAACGATTCACTCCTGTCTGGTACTGTACGGCCCGTGTGTGTCTCAGTGTCAGAGGGTGTGAGAGGCCGAGAGAGAGAGAGAGGGGGAGAGAGAGAAATGGACAGAGAGAGAGAGGGGGAGAGAGAGAGAGAGAGAGAGAGAGAGAAAAAGACAGAGGGAGAGGGGGAGATAGGCAGCGAGAAAGCGAGGGGGACAGATAGATAGAGAGTAAAACAGAGAGAGAGAGGGGGAGAGAGAGAGAGAGAAAAGGTCAGAGAGAGGAGAAGAGAGGCTGAGAGAGGGAGGGACAGAGAGAGTGGAGGAGAGAGGCAGAGAGAGAGAGAGAATGATGGAGAGAGGGATAGAGAGAGAAAAAGACAGAGAGAGCGGGAGAGAGGGATAGAGAGAGAGAAAAGGACGGAGAGACGAGGGAGAGAGGCAGAGAGAGAGAGACACACACAGAGAAAGAGAGAAACAGAGAGAGAGGGGGAAAGAGGCAGAGGGAGAGAGAGGGACAGAGAGACAGAGAAAAAGACAGAGAGAGAGAGAGACAGAGGAAGAGGGGGAAAGAGGCAGAGAGAGAGAGCGAAAACGACAGAGGATGGGGGAGAGACAGAGAATAAGACAGAGAGAGAGGCAGAGAGAGATAGAGAGAGAGAGAGAGAGAGAGAAAAAGACAGAGAGAGGAAGAGAGGCAGCGAAAGAGAGGGGAAGAGAGAGAGACAGAGTGAGAGCAGGAGAGAGGCAGAGAGAGGGGGGGTGAGAGAGAGGGGGAGAGACAGAGAGAGAGAGAAAAAGACAGAGTGGGAGGGGTGAGAGAGAAAGAGAGAGGGGTGAGAGGGACAGAGAGAGAGAAAAAGACAGAGAGACAGAGAGAGAGAGGGGCAAAGAGGCAGAGGGAGAGAGAGGGACAGAGAGACAGAGAAAAAGATAGAGAGAGAGAGAGAGAGAGAGAGAGAGAAAAAGACAGAGAGGGGAGAGAGGCAGCGAGAGAGAGAGAGAGAGAGAGAGACAGGGGGAGAGAGATAGGGACAGAGAGAGGAAGAGCGGCAGCGAGAGGGGGGGGGGGGAGAGAGAGAGAGAGAGAGAGAGAGGGACAGGTGGAGAGAAAAAGAAAGAGAGAGATGGGGACAGAGAGAGGGATGGAGAGAGGGAGTCACAAAGAGAGAGGGGAAGAGAGAGAGAGAGAAAAAGACAGTGAGAGGGCTGAGGGAGAGAGAGAGAGTGACAGAGATAGCGGTAGAGAGAGAGAGTGGGAGAGAGAGAGAAAAAGACAGAGAGAGAAAAAGACAGAGAGAGAAAAAGACAGAGAGAGAAAAAGACAGAGAGAGAAAAAGACAGAGAGAGAAAAAGACAGAGAGAGAAAAAGACAGAGAGAGAAAAAGACAGAGAGAGAAAAAGACAGAGAGAGAAAAAGACAGAGAGAGAAAAAGACAGAGAGGGGGGACAGAGAGAGGGGGGACAGAGAGAGGGGGGACAGAGAGAGGGGGACTCCCTGCAAGAAAACGGGACGTGTGTCGGTGAGGGACCTGGTGGTTGTTTGGGTGATGTGCCTGTCATGGTTGAATAGGTGCCAGTGTGTGTGACCTGTGAGTTGTGGGTGTGCGGCTTGCAACAGTGGTAATGTGTGAGGGTGAGAGGAAGCATCTGATTGAAAGAGTTTATTGCGAGGTGGGAGATGGGGCCCTCCCTTGCTGGTGAGAAGCCATTAAACAGCCCAGAGAGGCCTGGCTGCTCGCGGGAAATGGGTAAATCACCAGGCAGGACCAATCCACTCTCTGCCTCTCTACCACACTCTCTGCCCCTCTCTCTCTCTTTTTCTTTCTCTCTGTCCCCCTCTCTCCTTCTGCCTCTCGCTCCTCTCTCTCTCACCCTCTCTGTCTTTCTCTCTCTGACTCTCTCCCCGCTCTGCCTTTTTCTCTCTCTCTCTCTGCCTCTCTCCCCCTCTCTCTCTGTCCTTTTCTCTCTCTCTGCCCCTCTCTCTGTTGTCTTTCTGAATTTCTCTTGATTGAAAAGTACTCAGGTACTGTACGGCCCGTGTGTGTCTCAGTGTCACTTCCTGTACATGCACAGCACACAGTGGGTAAAAGGGAACGATTCACTCCTGTCTGGTACTGTACGGTCCGTGTGTGTCTCAGTGTGAGCTCCTGTACATGTACAGCACACAGTGGGTAAAAGGGAATGATTCACTGAGAGATTGCAATGTTGAGTGTAACGGTTATTTGAGGGGTTCAGTCCCTAAACGGGCTGTGTTTTGACAGACACTTTACAGTAAGGAGTTGAGTTTAGGGAGGTGGGTACAATCTGTGTCTTGGACTCACTGGCCCTGTGAAATATTGAATTTTGCTCACAATATGGTGTGTTTGCATTAATGGGGGACAAGGTTTAACTGCACTGGGCTGGATTGTTCATAAATCTCGCATTGACTGGGTCTTTCAGACCAGGATGGGAGCTGCTTATCTCTCTCTCTGTAAATTCTAAACAATTTTACAACACCAAGTTATAGTCCAACAAATTTATTTTAAATTCCACAAGCTTTCGGAGGCTTCCTCCTTCCTCAGGTGAACGGTGTGGAAAAAAACTGTAAACACCCTGAGGCACTCTCTGTAAACACCCTGAGGCAGTGAAACACTCTCTGACAAACTGTTCACAGGAACCAACCCATCAGACATGGGGAATATACAAAAACCTGGGACTGGAAATGAGCCTCCCACCAACAGAGCAGAGAGAAGGAGGAAATCATCACACCTTCAAGATCTGGATCGGTTTTAGCCATGATGTGGAGATGCCGGTGATGGACTGGGGTTGACAATTGTAAACAATTTTACAACACCAAGTTATAGTCCAACGATTTTATTTGAAATTTACAAGCTTTTGGAGGCTTCCTCCTTCCTCAGGTAAATGTCAGGAACTCCTCGAAGCCTATGCATTTATAAATCACAGAACAATACATGGTGATTACAGATAGTCTTTGCAACTGCCCGTTGCCAAGGCAATCACAGTGTTCAGACAGAGAGGTGTTACCTACAGAGCCCCCGAATATACAGTCAACACAAATAAAAACAGAAAAGAGAGAGGCAGAAACATCCAGAAGGCAGAGAAAGCCAGCATATGACCCGTTATATTAAAAACAGATAGCTTTTGTTCGCTGGTGGGGTTACGTGCAGCGTGACATGAACCCAAGATCCCGGTTGAGGCCGTCCTCATGGGTGCGGATCGGTTTTGTCTTTGGAGCAAGTTCTGGTTAATTTTACTGCTTTAAAGTTATGTTATGAGACCAGTGAGACTGAGACACAGACACACACACACACACACACACACACACACACAGACTGTACAGTCAGGAGACACGTGTCCCTTGCACAGACATTGGGTTTGAATTGAGCTGAGCTGTGCCACAAATGAATATGGGATTAAAATCTCAAATTCCAATCAGTTTGCACCCGAGCTTCCCCATGTGTCTGTGTGGTTCCATTACAATACAATTTCACATGGGGGCCCAAAATGGCTTGAGAATTAACACGATTTCTTTCTGAGTTGTCAGTGACCTTTTCAAAAATTAAACTTCAAACTAAGAAAACATTTGGAGGCTGTTTTCACATTTGGGCCCTCTGCGTGCTGCAGGACGCTCCCTGAAAGAGCTTTTAATTTCAATTAAGACCCGAGATATGTCACATTGTCAGCCTCTGAATAATAGTTTGATCCACTTTGTGTTATTTCTGAAAAGTTGCACTTGCAGTGAACAGATGGTGATATTCAGTTGGACGGTCGGTACTGAGGGAGCGCTGCACTGTCAGACGGTCAGTGTGTGTCTCAGTGTCAGCTCCTGCACAATGTCCCAGTGAACCCCCAGTGTCCCCAGAATGTCCCAGTGATCCCCAGAATGTCCCAGTGACCCCAGAGTAACCCAGACATGACTCACGTGGCCCCCATCGGGTCCAGGCTGCGGTGAAGGTCTCAGTCAGTCAGTCCCCAGCGGAGAGAACGATTCTTGGCCCAGGATTCCCCCTCATCCTCCTCCTTCTCACAAAATGTCTCTTTCCTGGATCATCTCCTTGCAGCATTTCATCGAAAAGTTTCCTGAGGGGAGAGAGGGAATTGATTACAACACAAAAGCAAGGGATTAAAAAGGCACAGCAAGAGCCCAGAGCTTCCTCTCCTCCCACTCCCCCTCTCTCTCCCCCCCTCCCTCCCACTCCCTCTCCCAGTTACACCAACAATCCCTCAGCACCAACACTGAAACACAAATCCCGGTTACAAACAAGAGAATCTGAAGAGAGAGAAAAGTTGGGAGAGAGACAGAGAGAGAAATACACTCAGGACAGGCTGGAGGACCCCGGCAGACTGAGAGATTGTCCCCGCCCCTGGGGAGGGTTTGGGACGAGACACACAGCCATCCCCTCCCCCCGGGGAGCTCCCTGCTTCAGCCTTTGAGATATTATGTAAGGAATCTTACAACACCAGGTTATAGTCCAACAGTTTTATCTGAAAATCAGAAGCTCTCGGAGGCTTTCTCCTTTGTCAGGTGAGTGTGGGATTCCATAGTCAGAGCACAATGCCTGGTGATTACAGATAATCTTTCCAACTGCCCGTTGTCAAGGCAATCAAAGGATTCGAATAGTGTTCAGACAGAGAGACGTTACATACGGGACTACTTAATATACTGATTGTCCCGTATGTCGTGTCTCTCTGTCTGAACACTATTCGAATCCTTTGATTGCCTTGACAACGGGCAGTTGGAAAGATTATCTGTAATCACCAGGCATTGTGCTCTGACTATGGAATCCCACACTCACCTGACAAAGGAGAAAGCCTCCGAGAGCTTGTGATTTTCAAATAAAACTGTTGGACTATAACCTGGTGTTGTAAGATTCCTGACATTTGTCCACCCCAGTCCATCACCGGCATCTCCACATCATTTGAGATATTAGACTGAATCTCAATGTGTCTCCCTCAGGGACCTGTCCGTTCTCATGTTAATCCAGGGACAGCCCAGGGCAGGACTGGTTTGACCAGGAGACCTGTCTGCTGGAAGGAGCCACATTTCAAGGATCTATTTTACTGATTTGAAACCCTCACAGCCTGTCTCCCCCTCTTCCCTCACCCCAAACCGAGTCCCCCCCACCCTCAGCCTGTCTCCCCCTCTTCCCTCACCCCAAACCGAGTCCCCCCCACCCTCAGCCTGTCTCCCCCTCTTCCCTCACCCCAAACCGAGTCCCCCCCACCCTCAGCCTGTCTCCCCCTCTTCCCTCACCCCAAACCGAGTCCCCCCACCCTCAGCCTGTCTCCCCCTCTTCCCTCACCCCAAACCGAGTCCCCCTCCACCCTCAGCCTGTCTCCCCCTCTTCCCTCACCCCAAACCGAGTCCCCCCCACCCTCAGCCTGTCTCCCCCTCTTCCCTCACCCCAAACCGAGTCCCCCCCACCCTCAGCCTGTCTCCCCCTCTTCCCTCACCCCAAACCGAGTCCCCCCCACCCTCAGCCTGTCTCCCCCTCTTCCCTCACCCCAAACCGAGTCCCCCCCACCCTCAGCCTGTCTCCCCCTCTTCCCTCACCCCAAACCGAGTCCCCCTCTTCCCTCACCCCGTCTCCCCCTCTTCCCTCACCCCAAACCGAGTCCCCCCACCCTCAGCCTGTCTCCCCCTCTTCCCTCCCCCCAAACCGAGTCCCCCCCACCCTCAGCCTGTCTCCCCCTCTTCCCTCACCCCAAACCGAGTCCCCCCCACCCTCAGCCTGTCTCCCCCTCTTCCCTCACCCCAAACCGAGTCCCCCCCACCCTCAGCCTGTCTCCCCCTCTTCCCTCACCCCAAACCGAGTCCCCCCCACCCTCAGCCTGTCTCCCCCCTCCCCTCACCCCAAACCGAGTCCCCTCCACCCTCAGCCTGTCTCCCCCTCTTCCCTCACCCCAAACCGAGTCCCCCCCACCCTCAGCCTGTCTCCCCCTCTCCCCTCACCCCAAACCGAGTCCCCCCCACCCTCAGCCTGTCTCCCCCTCTTCCCTCACCCCAAACCGAGTCCCCCCACCCTCAGCCCGTCTCCCCCTCTTCCCTCACCTCAAACCGAGTCCCCCCCACCCTCAGCCTGTCTCCCCCTCTTCCCTCACCCCAAACCGAGTCCCCCCCACCCTCACCCCGTCTCCCCCTCTTCCCTCACCCCAAACCGAGTCCCCCCACCCTCAGCCTGTCTCCCCCTCTTCCCTCATCCCAAACCGAGTCCCCCCCACCCTCAGCCTGTCCCCCCCACCCTCAGCCTGTCTCCCCCTCTTCCCTCACCCCAAACCGAGTCCCCCCCACCCTCAGCCTGTCCCCCCCACCCTCAGCCTGTCTCCCCCTCTTCCCTCACCTCAAACCGAGTCCCCCCCACCCTCAGCCTGTCTCCCCCTCTCCCCTCACCCCAAACCGAGTCCCCCCCACCCTCAGCCTGTCTCCCCCTCTTCCCTCACCCCAAACCGAGTCCCCCCCACCCTCAGCCTGTCTCCCCCTCTTCCCTCACCCCAAACCGAGTCCCCCCCACCCTCAGCCTGTCTCCCCCTCTTCCCTCACCCCAAACCGAGTCCCCCCCCACCCTCAGCCTGTCTCCCCCCCCACCCTCAGCCTGTCTCCCCCCCCACCCTCAGCCTGTCTCCCCCCCCACCCTCAGCCTGTCTCCCCCCCCACCCTCAGCCTGTCTCCCCCCCCACCCTCAGCCTGTCTCCCCCCCCACCCTCAGCCTGTCTCCCCCCCCACCCTCAGCCTGTCTCCCCCCCCACCCTCAGCCTGTCTCCCCCCCCACCCTCAGCCTGTCTCCCCCCCCACCCTCAGCCTGTCTCCCCCCCCACCCTCAGCCTGTCTCCCCCCCCACCCTCAGCCTGTCTCCCCCCCCACCCTCAGCCTGTCTCCCCCCCCACCCTCAGCCTGTCTCCCCCCCCACCCTCAGCCTGTCTCCCCCTCTTCCCTCACCCCAAACCGAGTCCCCCCTCCACCCTCAGCCTGTCTCCCCCTCTTCCCTCACCCCAAACCGAGTCCCCCCCACCCTCAGCCTGTCTCCCCCTCTTCCCTCACCCCAAACCGAGTCCCCCCCCACCCTCAGCCTGTCTCCCCCCTCACCCTCAGCCTGTCTCCCCCCTCACCCTCAGCCTGTCTCCCCCCCCCACCCTCAGCCTGTCTCCCCCCCCACCCTCAGCCTGTCTCCCCCCCCACCCTCAGCCTGTCTCCCCCCCCACCCTCAGCCTGTCTCCCCCCCCACCCTCAGCCTGTCTCCCCCCCCACCCTCAGCCTGTCTCCCCCCCACCCTCAGCCTGTCTCCCCCCCCACCCTCAGCCTGTCTCCCCCCCCACCCTCAGCCTGTCTCCCCCCCCACCCTCAGCCTGTCTCCCCCTCTTCCCTCACCCCAAACCGAGTCCCCCCCACCCTCAGCCTGTCTCCCCCCTCCCCCCGTGACCCAAACACCCCGGGGACCTCCGACACATCCCACCCTGCCCGGCGTCCACATTGAAAGAACTAAAGTTGGGGACAGGCCTCTCCCTCCATCCCATAATACCAGGCCGCCCATAGTAACGGTCGCTGGGCCTTGACCCGGAATCCGTTGCCCCTGGAAACCGCGCAGGAACCGAGCGACCCGAGAGCGGCCTCAGGCCCGACTCCCAGTCCCCGGCCTCAGGCCCCTCCCCGACTCCCAGTCCCCGGCCTCAGGCCCCTCCCCGACTCCCAGTCCCCGGCCTCAGGCCCGACTCCCAGTCCCCGGCCTCAGGCCCTCCCCGACTCCCAGTCCCCGGCCTCAGGCCCGACTCCCAGTCCCCGGCCTCAGGCCCTCCCCGACTCCCAGTCCCCGGCCTCAGGCCCTCCCCGACTCCCAGTCCCCGGCCTCAGGCCCCTCCCCGACTCCCAGTCCCCGGCCTCAGGCCCCTCCCCGACTCCCAGTCCCCGGCCTCAGGCCCCTCCCCGACTCCCAGTCCCCGGCCTCAGGCCCCTCCCAGTCCCCGGCCTCAGGCCCTCCCCGACTCCCAGTCCCCGGCCCGACTCCCAGTCCCCGGCCTCAGGCCCGACTCCCAGTCCCCGGCCTCAGGCCCTTACCTCCTTCCTCGCCGCCCTGAACCAGCTGCCGTCCAACGCCAGGAAGTGTCTGCGGGAGGAGATCCACAAGGACAGGCTGGTGAGCGGAGAGTCCGAGCTGAGCGAACAGCCGGCCGCCCGCCCCCACCTCAAGGGGGGAGGAGGGGGGGGGGGGAGGGGGGGGCGGGGAGGGGGGGCGGCGGGCGGCGGTAGCTTGTCCCCCATTCAGTCCGACCATGTCCCCCCATTCAGTCCGACCTTGTTCCCCATTCAGTCCGACCTTGTTCCCCATTCAGTCCGACCATGTCTGATTTGTATTTCACTCCATTTCCCCCCTTGGTTCCATTCCCTTTAATCCCCTCACCCAACAAAAATCCATCAATCTCAGTTTTGAAATTTTCAATTGACCCCCGGCCTCCCCCTTTTCCGGGGGAGAGAGTTCCAGATTCCCACTCCCCTTTGTGTGAGGAAATGCTTCCTGACATCACCCCTGAACGGCCGGGCTCTCATTTTAAGATTATTCCCCCTTGTTCTGGACTCCCCCCACCAGAGGAAATAGTTTCTCTCTATCGACCCCATCAAATCCTTTAATCATCTTAAACCCCTCGATTCGATCACCCCTTAATCTTCGACACTCGAGGGAATACAAGCCTCGTCTCTGCAACCTGTCCTCGTAATTTAACCCTTTTAGCCCCGGTATTATTCTGGTGAATCTGCACTGCACCCCCTCCAAGGCCGATATATCCTTCCTGAGGGGACGGTGCCCAGAACTGGACGCAATGTCTCCAGATGGGGTCTGACCAGAGCTCTGTCCAGCTGTAATATAACTTCCACCTCTTTGTATTCCAGCCCTCGAGATAAAGGCCAACGTTCCATTATCCTTTTTAATGATCTTTTTGTACCTTTCCACCATTGGGAGGGTGGTGTGGGGAGGGAGCTGTGGGGGACAGTTCCGGGCTGGAGCCAGGGTGTAACCTCTCTGTTTCCCCTCCCCCAGGTGACGGACTCCTCCGGCCACATCCTGTACTCGAAGGAGGAGGCGACTAAGGGCAAATTCGCCTTCACCACTGACGACTACGACATGTTCGAGATCTGCTTCGAGAGCCGCCTGCCCCCGGGTGAGTGAGTCCGAGGGGGGGGTCCTGGGGTACGGGGAGGGCTCGGGCAGAAATAATAATAAAAGGGAAAATAGCTCACTGATAAGAAAAAGGGATGAGAACAAAGTCCAGGTCACAAATAGTGTCACAGTTAATATAAATACTTCAGGTTCATAAAAAAAATACAGGAAATAATAAAATAACTGATTAAAAAATAATACAGCAGTGATGAAAAACAAGTGTGATATTTTTAAGAAGTGAGAAAAACAGCATCAGAACCTACGAATTAAGAGCAGGAGTCGGCCATTCGGCCCCTCTGCCATTTGATAAGATCAAGGCTGATCCGATTGTGACCTCAACCCTACTTTCCCGTCTATCTACTATAACCTTTGACTCCCCTGTTAATCAGGAATCTATCTAACTCAGCCTTAAAAATATTCACTGACCCGGCCTCCACCGCTCTCTGGGGAAGGGAGTTCCACAGACTCACCATCCCCTGAGAGAAAAAGTTTCTCCTCATCTCCGTCTTAAATGGGAGACCATTTATTTTTAAACTGTGGTCCCCGAGTTCTCGTCTCTCCCACAAGGGGAAACATCCTCTCAGCATCTGCCCCTTCTTTTCTCCTCAGGATCTTATATGTTTCAATAAGATCACCTCTCATTCTTCTAAACTCCAGCCTGTCCAGGCCCAACTTGTCCAACCATTCCTCATAAGATAACCCCCTCATCCCAGGAATCAGTCGAGTGAACCTTCTCTGAACCGCCTCCAAAGCAATTATGTCCTTCCTTAAATAAGGAGACCAAAACTGCACACAGTATATTCTAGATGTGGTCCAGTAGGTCTGTTGCCCAAATAAGAGTTCTACACACAAGTGCAGATAGCATAAGGAATAAAACAAGTGAATCAGACAGTTAAAACAAGTATAAAAGGACTGTTAGCAACACAGCTGCCAGACTGGGCCTGCGGCAGGTGATGAGCAAACCAACACGAGGGAAAAACCTACTTGACTTTGCCCTCACCAATCGACCTGTCGCAGATGCATCTGTCCATGACAGTATTGGTAGGAGTGACCACCGCACAGTCCTCGTGGAGACGAAAACCCGTCTTCGCACTGAGGACACCATCCAACGTGTTGTGTGGCACTATCACCGTGCTAAATGGGATAGATTCAGAACAGATCTAGCAGCTCAAAACTGGGCATCCATGAGGCGCTGTGGGCCATCAGCAGCAGCAGAATTGTATTCCAGCTCAATCTGTAACCTCATGGCCCGACATTTTCCTCACTCCACCATTACCAACAAGCCAGGGGATCAACCCTGGTTCAATGAGGAGTGTAGAAGAGCATGCCAGGAGCACCACCAGATGTATCTAAAAATGAGGTGCCAACCTGGTGAAGCTACAACACAGGACTACATGCATGGTAAACAGTGGAAGCAACATGCTTTAGACAGAGCTAAGCGATTCCACAACCAACGGATCAGATCAAAGCTCTGCAGTCCTGCCACATCCAGTCGTGAATGGTGGTGGACAATTAAACAACTAACGGGAGGAGGAGGCTCTGTAAACATCCCCATCCTCAATGATGGCAGAGTCCAGCACGTGAGTGCAAAAACAAGGCTGAAGCGTTTGCAACCATCTTCAGCCAGAAGTGCCGAGTGGATGATCCATCTCGGCCTCCTCCCGATATCCCCACCATCACAGAAGCCAGTCTTCAGCCAATTTGATTCACTCCATGTGATATCAAGAAACAAGATTGGGAGTGTTAAGAACCTCGCCCCTCTCTACAACTCCTCCCCTCGCCTCCAGTGCTTCAATATCCTTTCTGTCGTGTGGGTCTCTCAAGTCAACAATGGATTTACTACATCTTTGTCCGATCTTACAGACCGTCTCTCTCTCTCTCCCTGCCCAGATCGCCAAGGCGGAGAAGCTGAAGCCACTTGAGGTGGAGCTGCGACGATTGGAGGATCTGTCAGAGTCGATCGTCAATGACTTTGCCTACATGAAGCAGCGAGAGGAAGAGATGAGGGACACCAATGGTCGGAGCACCCAGCACAGGCTTCAGTCTGCAACACCCGCCCCTTCTCCACTTACTGCTCTCGGTCTCGGGGACCCTATCTCGTTCCTCGGTCAGCGTCACTCACCCCTCCGAGTCAGAAGTTTGTGGGTTTTAGCTCCCTCCACCTCCCGGGACATAAGCCCCTCTCCCCTTCTCCCCCCCCATAGCACGAGCCTCAGCTTCATACGGTTATCCAGTCGTCCTGTGAAAGATGCAGTGGGCTCTGCTTCAGGCACTTTGTGGCAAAGCATCCCTTGCCCCAACTGCCCTCCACTAGCCCTCGGAGTAAAGAGGGGTGGTCTAGGGCTTGGGTACCAGGGGCCAGGGGTTAAAAGGACTGCAGGACTGATCCCCAGTGTCAAAGGGACTTAGTTTTTAAAAACGTACATTTATTTCGCTCCTTCCACGACCTCGGGACGTCCCAGATCACTTTATAGCCAGTAATGTACTATTTTGAAGTGTAGTCACTGTTGCAATTTAGGGAACAGGCAGCCAACTTGCGCACAGCAAGATCCCACAAACAGCGTTGTGATAATGACCAGATAATCTGTGTTTTAGTGGCGTTGGTTGAGGGATAAATATTGGCCAGAACGCCCAGGAGAGAATTCTGCTCTTCTCCCATTAGTGGCCGTGGGATCTTTTACGTCCACCTGAGAGGGGCAGGCAGGGACTCAGTTTAACGTCTCATCGGAAAGACGGCACCTCCGACAGTGCGGCACTCCCTCAGTACTGCACTGGGAGTGTCGGCCTGGATTAGGTGCTCGAGTCTCTGGAGTGGGGCTCGAACCCACCATCTTCTGACAAGGGGGCCTTGTAGAGGCAGATAAGATTCTGCATATTTTCATTCCAAGTTTGACTGCAGGATAAGGGAACGTGTGTACAAACTGGGGCGAGTGTGGGCAGGATGGAACACCCGGAGGGGAGGCTCTCAGTCGGGTAGCGGAGGGAAAACACAGAGTCCTTTCATGGGCCGTTAGATGGGGTGCTCCATGGGCTGGAGGCCTCCATTCATCTAAACCAGGGAGTTGGAGTCAGAGGGCTGGGACCTTTCTACACCAGAGGGCAGAGTTGTGGAATAAGTTTTTGGGGAAGGACGGTATAAACGGGGTCCAGAGACAGAAGGGATCATTTGAAGCCCCTGGGATTAAAGGGACAGTGGCTGCATGGTTACAAAATTGGCTAAAGGACAGAGAGTAGTGGTGAACGGTTGTTTTTCAGACTGGAGGGAAATATACAGTGGTGTTCCCCAGGGGTCAGTATTAGGACCACTGCTCTTTTTGATATATATTAATGACTTGCACTTGGGTATTCAGGGTATTTCAAACTTTGCAGATGATACGAAACTCGGAAATGTAATAAACAATGTGGAGGATAGTAACAGACTTCAGGAGGACATAGACTGGTGGAATGGGCAGACACATGGCAGATGAAATTTAACACAGAAGTGGGAAGTGATGCATTTTGGCAGGAAGAATGAGGAGAGGCAATATAAACTAAATGGTACAATTTTAAAGGGAATGCAGGAACAGAGAGACCTGGGGAGTGCACAGACACAAATCCTTGAAGGTGACAAATTGAGAAGGCTGTTAAAAAAAGCATACAGGATCCTGGGCTTTATTAATAGAGGCATCGAGTACGAAAGCAAGGAAGTTATACTGAACCTTTATAAAACACTGGTTAGGCCTCAGCTGGAGTATTGTGTCCAATTCTGGGCACCACACTTTAGGAAGGATGTCAAGGCCTTGGAGAGGGTGCAGAGGAGATTTACTAGAATGGTACCAGGGATGAGGGATTTCAGTGATGTCGAGAAACTGGGATTGTTCTCTTTAGAGCAGAGAAGGTTACGGGGAGATTTAATAGAGGTGTTCAAAATTATGAAGAGTTTTAATAGATTAAATAAGGAGAAACTATTTCCAGTGGCAGAAGGGTCGGTAACCAGAGGACACAGATTTAAGGTAATTGGCAAAAGAACCAGATGGCGATGAGGGTTTTATTTTACGCAGCGAGTTATGACCTGGAATGCGCTGCCTGAAGCAGATTTAATAATAACTTTCAAAAGGGAATTGGATAAACACTGAAAGGAAACATTTGCAGGGCTATGGGGAAAGGGCAGGGGAGTGGGACTAATGGGACAGCTTTTTCAAAGAGCCAGCACAGGCACGATGGGCCGAGAGGCCTCCTGTGCTGTAAGATTCCAGGTGGTGGGATTGACCTGTTAGAAAGGGACAGGGTGTCAGTTGTGGACAGAGTGACGCTCCCATGAAAGGCCTGCCATGTCCCTGCTCTCACCTGAGTTGTTTAGCGAGAGAGGATCCAGGATGGGGATTCGGGGGAGGGAGTGACCCCAGGCATCGACCAAAGGCCAGACTCGGAGCAGCAGTGACCCAGGAGCAGGGAAACGGTGCTCGGGGCAGCAAGGTGAAAGGAAGAGGGAGGGCTGCCTTCAGTGAAGTGATCTTAGTGCAGATTGAATCCACTCCTCCAACATGTTTGATGAGCCCCTCTCCCTCCCTCCCTCCGTGCAGAGTCCACCAGTGCTCGTGTCCTGTATTTCAGCATCTTCTCCATGTGCTGCCTCGTCGGCCTGGCCACCTGGCAGGTCTTCTACCTGCGACGCTTCTTCAAAGCCAAGAAGCTCATTGAGTAACGACGATGTGTGTGTGTGTGTGTAAAACGTTGGCCCGTGTGTGTGTGTGTCTGTGCCTGGAGAGTGTTCAGTGGGTGGGGTTAATTTACAATAATGTCTCTTTATATTAAATGGGGTGCTTTGAATGTTTAAACTGTAGGTTGTGTTTTAATTCGTAGCATTGCAGTCAGTAATTGGCCCCCGGTCGGTGTTTCAGACCAGTCTGAGGGAGTCCTGGAAACAATCAGTATCCTCAGACATTCCCTGGATCAGGAGGTGGGACCAATAGTGTTCGCTGCCCTGAGCTTTCGATGATTGATTGATTGTTTTCGGAAGGTACTGGGATTAATTCCACCCGGCCCCGTTGCTCCCCAGGAGAGAGAGAGACAAACGTCCGAACTTCTTTGGGAAAAATCTGACGTTTGTAGAAGTTCCTCTCCAACTCATTTGCCAGTGTGATGCTGCACAGTGTCGAGTGGATTCCTGGAGGAATGCTGCAGGGAGGGAGAGTGCACTGGGGGCTGCATTTCCTTCACTGTGTTGGACTTCACCTGATGGTCATCAGGCAGAGCTGGTGACAGCCGCTCCACCCTGACCCCGCTGCACCTTGAACCTCATAGGATCTTACAGCACAGGAGGAGGCCGTTCGGCCCATCGTGCCTGTGCCGGCTCTTTGAAACAGCTGTCCAATTAGTCCCACTCCCCCCTGCTCTTTCCCCGCGGTCCTGCAGATTTCTCCCCTTCAAATATTTGTCCAGTTCCCTTTTGAAAGTTATTACTCAATCTGCCTCCACCGCCCTTTCAGGCCGCGCATTCCAGATCAGAACAACTCGCTGCGTAAAGAGAGAATTCTCCTCCTCTCCCATCTGGATCTTTCGAAAATTACAGTAAATCTGTGTCCTCTGATCGAACCTTGCTCCCCTCTAACCCTCGCCCCCCCCTCGACTCCCCCCGGGCCTGCCCCTCGATTCCCCCCAGGCCTGCCCCTCGCCCCCCGGGCCTGCCCCTCGCCCCCCGGGCCTGCCCCTCGATCCCCGGGCCTACCCCTCAATCCCCCCCCAGGCCTGGCCCCTCGCACCCCCACCTTAGGCTAACATTCTGCGGGCCGCGATTATCCCCGCTATCAAACCTCGCATCATCCGAGGGCCCCCGGTGGTCCTGCTCCCCCTGGGTGAGGCCACAGCAGCTCGACTGGTTATTTAAGGCAGGGCCGTGTCCTTGTGACAGTCAGTCCAGAATAGTTTCAGTGAGCAAAATGGGGTTCACTTTTCCCCTCTGTGTTGATCCACCAGCACCAAGTTAAATGGCTGCATCAAACACTCTGTGAGAATGTGATGTGAGGGTTCGGGACTGTTTTGACAATGAATCCGGGTGGGTAATTTGGGGCCTGTATCTGACATTGGAGACTCCAGTTTGATCAGTGCCCGTTCACAGTCTGTCCAACACCCTGATTTAAATGTGCTGCTCGTGTGAAGGTTGCCAGTCAGACCTGCTGTGTGATGCCCATCTTGACCAGGGGCTTTACGTGCTTTTAATAAGTTCTCTGCCGCGAGCAAGTGCAGCTCTCCTCGTGTCTTTCAACACCGCATGGCGTGGGCCCACTGCAGGCCCAGGGGAGGTGCGGAGCCCGAGCAGTTCGACCCTCGGAGGTTCGAGGCAGGGACAGAGTGAAACTTGGACCGTTTGGGCGGCTCAAACTTTGAAAACTCGCCTCTCCTCCTCCTGCTCCCTGCGTGAGTGGCCAGAGACTGCGGCCTCTCCCTGTCCCTGTCTAAACCATTCCAGTCTTTGGGAATCTTTACAAACTCATTCCAAGAATAAAATTAATTTTCAACTGAAAGCTGGAGTCGGGAGTGTGTTGTGTCAGAACAGGGCTTGGAATTTAATCCGGAGAAGTGTGAGGTAATGCATTTGGGACCGGCAAATAAGGCAAGGGAGCACACAATAAATGGGAGGATACTGAAAGGTGTAGAAGAAGTGAGGGACCTTGGAATACATGTCCACAGATCCCTGAAGGTCGCAGGACAGGTAGATAAGGTGGTTAACAAGGCAAATGGAATTCTTTCCTTTATTAGACACGGCATAGAATATAAGACCAGGGAGGTTATGCTGGAACTGTATAAAACAATGGTTCGGCCCACAACTTGAGTACTGTGTACAGTTCTGGTCACCACATTACAGGAAGGGTGTAATTGCACTAGAGAGGGTACAGGGGAGATTTACGAGGATGTTGCCAGGACTGGATAATTTTAGCTATGAAGAAAGATTGGATAGGCTGGGATTGTTCTCTTTGAAACTGAGGAGGCTGAGGATTGATTTAATTGAGGTGTACAAATTTATGTGTGGCCGAGATAGGCTGGACAGGAAGGACCGATTTCCCTTAGCAGAGAGGTCAACAAACAAGGAGCAGGGCATAGATTTAAAGTGATTGGTGGAAGGATTATTGAGGAGCTGAGAAATCATTTTTCACCCAGAGGCTGGTAGGTGTCTGGAACTCACTGCCTGAAAGGGTGGTAGAGGCAGAAACCCTCAACTCATTTAAAAGGTACCCGGATATGCACCTGAAGTGCCGTGACCGACAAGGCTATGGACCAAGTGCTGGAAACTGGGATTAGGCTGGGTGGCTCATTTTCGGCTGGCGTGGACACAATGGACTGAGTGGCCTCCTTCTGTGCTGTAAATTTTCTATGATTCTAATTAACACTAAGCAGGGTAGTTCAGGGATCATGAGAACACTACTGAAGAAAAGTAACTGCTGGGAACCAAGCAATGTGTCCTTGTAAACCACAGATTAGGGAAGTTCCAGCTTCAGGAACAGAGATGGATCACAACAGGGTATAAAAGTGAGGGGATACTGAAGTAAGGGGCAGTTGGGACTGGAGACACCGGAGATCAAGCTCAGGGAGTCCGTGGTTCCATCCAGAGGGCTGATCTCGTCTACACGGGGGATTTGCATGTTTACTCTGGTATGGGAGAGGAAAGAGAATTTGCTCATATATTTCTTAATGAGGTATTAAAGTTGCTGACTCTCAGACTTGTTAATTAATAAGACAATGCATTATTTAGAACCTTCCATCCCTAAGTCTCTCTGCTGCTCTACTTTTAAACTTTGACCATTTAGTTTACATTTCATCTCATTTTTCTTCCTCTCAAAATGCATCACGTCACATTTCTTTGCATTAAATTTCACCTGGCCCATTTACTAACCCGTGGACGTCACAATGAAGTCACTGACTCCTCTTCACAGTTCCCCACGCTGCCAATTTTGGCGTCATCTGGAGATTTTCACCTTGTGTCCCACATACCCAAGCTCAGATCATTCTCTATATTGAGGTTAGCAATGGTCCAAACACTGACCCTGGGGGACACCACTGTTTACATCCCTCCAGTCTGGAGAACATCCATTAACCACTACTCTCTGTTTTCTGCCCTTTACACAACTTCCTATCCACACTGCCTCATTCCTTTTAATGCGGTAAGTACTAATTTTATCAACAAGCCTCCTGTCCGGCATCTTACCAAACACCCTTTCACAATCAATGTTGACTACATTCCCTTTATCAGTGGACTTGAGTTATCTCAAATGATCCATGTTGGCTGTTCTTAATTAATGTGTTTTTCTAACAAATGTTGAAATGTTTGCTCCACCTCATCTAGTTTGATCTGTTTCAAGACGCAACAGAAAGGTCGAGTTGTCTCCTGGAGTTTAAGATAAATTAGGATTTAAAAATTATGTTTCAGACAATGAGGGACATCTGGGTTGAAACCCGCCCATTCGGTGCCGCACTCACACACTCCGATTCGTTGGAGGACCAACTCACCCTGTCACCCCTCCAGTCAATTTGCGCTCCTCCTATTGGTCCGGAACTCTCCTTAATCACCAGGGCGGGATTAGTGGTGAGACTGACATCCTGAGGTGCAGTTCGAAAATAAACCTGAATTGAACCCGTCGGTTGCAACATTTAAAAAAACGAATTTAATAAAAGTTACCAAAAAATATTTTCTGGAGTTCACCAAAGTGGTGGAGCGTCTGCGCTGTGTGTTTGTGCCGGTTTCAATGACACGAAGAGCTGGGGTTTCAGTTTATTTTATTATCCTTGGTCCAAACGCGCTCTTCCTGCTTCCAATGTCTTTGTTTTCCGGCCTGATATTAAGATCATCAATGGCGGCTGCATCACCCAGCATGCAGCGCGGTACAGATTGTGCCCTATCTGAATCAATGGAGCCCAGCACGCAGGCGCAGTAGTGACTCATTATCGGTCAGTGTGTCCTGAGCATGCGCGGCCAGTCGAGGCTGCGGGAGGAGCGCGTTCGGTGCAGGTCAGAGGATCGGAGCAAGAGGCTCAATAAACCCCGGGGCCCGGGTCCGGGCTCAGGCCCAGGCTCAGGCTTTACAAACCCCGAGTGCGGCCCCAGACCCGAATATAAAACAGTGAACATTATCCCCCCCTCACTACCCGCCGGGAAATGAAGGGGAAATGGGGATCGGTCAGGGAGCGTCTGTAAATGAAGGAGAAATGGTGATCGGTCAGGGAGCGTCTGTAAATGAAGGAGAAATGGTGATCGGTCAGGGAGCGTCTGTAAATGAAGGAGAAATGGTGATCTCCATATCTTCAGTCATCCAGGGAGCTCTCGCTTTGGATGCTGTTCCTTTCCTCCTCGTGGGAATCTGTCTACTCTGCACCCAAACCAACTCCTCCTTGAAGGCCTCCCACTGTTCAATTACTGTTCTGCCTGACAATTTTTGATACCAATCCACCTGGACAAGATCCCTTTTGAACTCACTGGAATTTGCCTTCCTCCAGTTAAGAATTTTCACATTTGACTGTCCCCTGTCCTTTTCCATAACTGTTCTAAACCTAATGAGATTATGATCACTGCTGCCCCACTGAAACATGCTCCACCTGCCCCACTTCATTCTCCACACCGAGCCCACTGCTGTACTCACATTCACTCTCTCACACTCACACTCTCTCTCACACCCTTTCACTTATGGTTTAGGGCCACTGAAAGATGATGCGATGGATTCGGATTTCAGCACAGGGAGGAGGGAGAGTGTGTGGGACGGGGATTTACAGCTTTGAGTAATGAGAGAGGAAATAGTGTTCCATAGAAAGTAGAGCTATCTGATCTGAATTTCTATCCTGTAATTACAGTGATAACTTTTATAAACTCCTTTTACAGGGGAGGATTTGCAGAGGGAAACTCAAACCAAAGATCACGTCAAGATCTGACAGAGTCACTCGATTCATCAGGACCTGAATATCATCGGCCTTTGAATGTGGAAGGAGAAATGTTTGTCTGTTCTGTCTGTGGGAGAAGATTTCAAACATCAGTGTGAGTGGAAAAGCACCGACACATACACACCCGAGTGAGAGTGTTCCAGTGCACTGACTGTGGAAAGTGCTTTAACCAGTTACACAGCCAGAAAAAACATCGCACCGTTCACAGAGGGGAGAAATCATACACGTGTTCTGTGTGTGGACGAGGTTTCAACTGATCGTCCAACCTGGAGAGACACAAGGTCACCCGGACCATGGAGAAACCGTGGAAATGTGGGGACTGTGGGAAGGGATTCAATTCCCCCTCCAGGCTGGAAATTCATCGACACAGTCACACTGGGGAGAGGCCGTTCACCTGCTCCGTGTGTGGGAAGGGATTCGCTCAGTTATCCAACCTGCTGACACACCAGCGAGTTCACTCTGATGAGAGACCTTTTAAATGTTCTGACTGTGAGATGAGGTTTAAAAGCAAAATTAATCTGCTGATACACCAACGCACTCACACGGGGGAGAGGCCGTTCACCTGCTCCGTGTGTGGGAAGGGATTCACTCAGTCATCCACCCTGTTGACACACCAGCGAGTTCACACTGGGGAGAGACCTTTTAAATGTTCTGACTGTGAGAAAAGGTTTAAATGCAAAAGGAATCTGCTGACACACCAATGTACCCACACTGGGGAGAGGCCGTTCTCCTGCTCCGTGTGTGGGAAGGGATTCACTCAGTCATCCACCCTGTTGACACACCAGCGAGTTCACACTGGGGAGAGCCCGTTCACCTGCTCCGTGTGTGGGAAGGGATTCACTCAGTCATCCCTCCTCCTGACACACCAGCGAGTTCACACTGGAGAGAGGCCGTTCACCTGCTCCATGTGTGGGAAGGGATTCACTCGATCATCCCACCTCCTGACACACCAGCGAGTTCACTCTGATGAGAGATCTTTTAAATGTTCTGACTGTGAGAAGAGTTTTAAAAGCAAAAGTAATCTGCTGACACACCAACGCACTCACACTGGGGAGAGACCGTTCATCTGCTCTGTGTGTGGGAAGGAATTCACTCGCTCATCTGAGCTTCTGACACACCAGCGAGTTCACACTGGGGAGAGGCCTTTTAAATGTTCTGACTGTGAGAAGAGGTTTAAAAGCAAAATTGAACTGCTGAAACACCAACGCACTCACACTGGGGAGAGGCCGTTCATCTGCTCTGTGTGTGGGAAGGGATTCACTCAGTCATCTCACCTCCTGACACACCAGCGAGTTCACACTAATGAGAGACCTTTTAAATGTTCTGACTGTGAGAAGAGGTTTAAAAGCAAAATTGAACTGCTGAGACACCAACGTACCCACACTGGGGAGAGGCCGTTCATCTGCACCGTGTGTGGGAAGAGATTCACTCAGTCATCCATCCTGCTGACACACCAGCGAGTTCACTCCGATGAGAGACCTTTTAAATGTTCTGACTGTGAGAAGAGGTTTAAAAGCAAATTTAATCTGCTGACACACCAACGCACTCACACTGGGGAGAGGCCGTTCACCTGCTCAGTGTGTGGGAAGGGATTCGCTTGGTCATCAAACCTTCTGAAACACCAGCGAGTTCACACTGAGAGACCTTTAAATGTTCTGACTGTGGGAAGAGATGTAAAATCAGAAACGAACTGCTGAGACATCGACGCACTCACACTGGGGAGAGACTTTTCACCTGCTCCGTGTGTGGGAAGAGATTCACTTGATCATCTCACCTTCTGAAACATTAACTTGTTCACACTATTGAGTGACCTTTTAATCCAGTGACTGTGAGAAGAGCTTTAAAAGCAGAAATGAACTGCTGACACATCAACGCATGCCCATTGGTTGAGAGACTGTTCACCTGCTCCGTGTGTGGGAAGGGATTCACTCAGTCATCACACGTGCTGAGACACCAGCGAGTTCACGAAATGAGCAGGTCCAACGAGCCGGTCTGTAACACAGGCCAATGACTCAGTGCAGCTTGTTACCCAGTCACTGGGCTCCGTTATAGCCTCTCCTGTCAGTGACACACAAAGAGAAATTGTAAATCTGAAACAGAAAGAGATAATGTATAACACTTCATATCAACCACCAGTTTTTCCCTCTTTCCGGCTTTTAAAACAATCTGTTTCACAGTTTGTCAAACCCGAAACAGCCTCTGGGATTTGCTGATTGAGAATTTCAGTGGAAATTGGGACCGTCATTAAGTATCAGAACAAATATCCCCGCTGAGGTTTCGGGGTTGTTACTGGTTTATTTATATCAGTGAGTGACCAATTTTAAACTAGGTGAGGGTCGAAACCTACGGTAAGAGCCTGGGATAGACAAGAGATTCTTCAATGTATCAAGTTAAATTACACTGATTCCACCAACACGACATCACATCCCTCAAACATTGTTACCTGTTACTGTATAAAACTGGTGAGGGTGGAAATGGGAAATAACTGAAAAAAACTTCATTGTATCAAAGTTAATTCTGATCATTATTATTATACAAACATTCTACAGCCTATCCCTTAAAAAGGACCCAATATCAAACCAGTCCCCAGTCCTTGGGCCTGTGCCTATGTTGTGATTTGCACCCGCTTCTGACTGACTTGGTATCAGACGCACTCCCGTCAACAGTAAACGGATGGAGCCGGATCCATAAGAGAAAAATGAGGACCGAGCTCCGCAGTTCTCCCAGAGTGCGGGAGGCGGAGTAACAGCAGCAGACAGAGAGATCTCTCTAAACCAGCCGCTGCTGCCGGAGAGAAGCGAGTCCCGTTCCGAGCCGTGTCTGTCAGGCGCCCGCTGACCCTCTCTTCACTGAAGGGGACCGATTCAGCACCAACTCACACACCCACCATTGGATCATTGAATCACCTTCAACACCTGAATTACATCACCACTTAATCCTCTATACACGAGGAAATACAAACCTTGTCCACACAACTTGCCCTCATAATGTTACCATTTTAGCCCCGGTATCATTCTGGTCTTTCTGCGCTGCACCTCCTGCAAGGCCAATATATCCTTCCTGAGGTCTGGTGCCCAGGACTGAATGCCGTACTCTAAATGTGGCCTTAACAGAGTTTATAGAATTCCCTTGAGATAAAGGCCGACATTCCATTAGCCATTTTAATTATTTTTTGCACCTGTCTGCCAACTCTTCGTGATTTCCCGAAGGATCTCTGCTCACCCACAGTTCCTGGCTTCTCACCATTTTGAAAATACTCTGATTTATCTTGCTTCGGGCCAAAGTGGATGGCCTCACATTTCCCCAGATTGAAACTTTGAACAGTCTGGGGCTCTTTTGTATCGAAAATAGAAGTCCTGATATGGGACTTTAAGATTATGCAAGGGTTTGATAGGTCAGATGTAGATAAGGTGTTTGTACTTTTGGGAGTGGGGACGTCAGAACTTAGGGCCATGAATATAATAGTCATCAATAAATCCAATCTGGCATTCAAGAGAAACATATTTATCCAGAGAGGCGTTAGAATGTGCAGCTCGCTCCCACACGGAGTAGTTAAGGCGAATATCATGGATGCATTTACGGTGAAGTGAGATAAACACATGGAGGAGAAAGGAATATTCGGGTTTGCTCATAGGGTTAGATGAAGAGGGGTTGGAGGAGGCTCGTCTGCAGCATAAACACCGGTATAGTCTAGTTGGGCCGAATTGCCTGTTTCTGTGATGTACATTCGATGTAATTCTATGTAAGCTCCATCTGACACAGTTTTACCAACTCACTGAATCTATCAATTTCCTTTTACAACTTTATGCTCCCATCTACACTACTCACTGTGCCTCCTAACTTGGTGTCATCAACAAACCTGGATATACCACTCTCTATTCCTTTATCTGCCTCATTTATACAGATCCCTGGGGGACACCACTAATCAAATCCTGTCAATTTGAGTACATACCCATTAACCCTACTCTCTGTCTCCGACCTCCAAACCAACTCCCTCCCAATGTCAATGGGTTGCTTTGAATTCCACATGTCAACAGAAATGAGAATAGTCTCTGATGTTAAACCTTAACGAATGCCTCTGGAAGTCAATATACACATAACCCCCATAGACACTCCATCATTTACCACGTTAGTTACATCTTCAAAAAGTTCAACTATTTTCGTTAGACTTGACTTACCCTTTACAAATCCATGCTGGCTCTCTCTGATCAATTCATGTTTATCCAAGTGCTCAGTCATTCTTTCCCCAATAACAGATTCTGGTAACTTCCCCACAACAGACGTCAGACTAATCGGTCTATAATTTCCTGTTTTATCTCTCCTACCCTTCCTAATTAATGGAATGATATTTGAATTTTTTCAATCCATGGAACAATTCCTGAATCAAGAGAGTTTTGAACGATCATGACTGAAGCATGTCCAATTTCCTCACCTATTCCCCTTCGTCCCCTGGGATGGTAAACATCAGGTCCTGGAGATTTGTCTATCTTTAGTCTGATTATTTTCTCCATTACCATTATTTTACTTACACTGAATCCCCTTGATTTATTTTCAGTTTTCCTCGTGTCTCTGGTTTATTATCCTCATGCTTTTCTGTGAGGATTTAGCAAGTCTGCCATTTCCTGATTTTCAATTACAATATCACCTCCATCTGTCTTTAAGGGGCCCACATTACTCTTAGTCACCCTTCTTTCTCTTAATATACGTGTAAAAACCTTGAAAGTTGTCCTTAATTTCATTCACAAGTTTTTCTCGTTTTCCCTCGTTGCACCTTTTACGATTTTTTTTAGTTTCAGCACCACAATAAACAACACTTCACTGTGAAATTTGCTCAATTAGTTCTTTAGTGTCAGAGCGAGAATTGTCCATCCCTAATTTATTTAAAGTAACAAACAAACACAAGCACAAATATTCATTCGTCTATCAAAGCACTGATGGACACAGAAAGATAAACACAGCTTGAAACGCAGTCAGTATCGGGATTCACAGGGAAACTGGCAAGTGAAATAGACAAAGATCAAACAGTCTGAACCCACAACAGAATGTGACGTGTAGCTGATAGATATTAATGAGAGGAGGTGGGAAACGCTACCATGAATTGGCACCGTGGCTTAGTTGGTTAAAACACTTGTCTGGTAAACAGGAGATCCTGGGTTCAACTCCCAGCGGTGCCTTTGTGTAATTCGTGGTGTTTCGTGAATTTGAGAAGCACACAGTGCTGTGTTTTGTTCAGGATCCAACACGGAACTGATCAGGAGGTCTTTTCAAAAATGCCTTTTCATCATACAGACAGCCCTCTCATCGAATGTGTCCGTGACACGTTCTTGTTTCTGGGCTCGTTGAGGTCGGGGTATAATTCTTGATTCGATGTTTCATACCCTGGAGAAACCCTAATTTAGCCCTGGACTTTGGATCTTGATCTGCGGTTCAAAGTTTTGCGAAGAGGGAAAAGGAGTCCCCAAATCACTCCACCTGAATCTCAAGCGCTTTTGAAAGAAATTCAGTTCAAACAATCAGGACTTTAAAGGCACCTCAATGACCTGCACTTTCATTGAACGAGCTTTGCTTCCAATTACATTCAACCTTGAAACCGCTCTGGGTTTTCCCCTCACTGAAGCAGAGTGTGGCCGCTCTGTATCTGTGATCATGTCGGTGACGAGGTTCGCTCTGATATTGGTCGCTTTCAATTTTTAAGATCTCGCCAAGCTCAGGGAAAAGAAACCGGGTATCGAATTGTCCCTGTAAGTGATGAATTGAAGGGATTGGTGCTCCAAGCAGATCTGGAAAATTCACAGTGCGGTCACTCAGGAATTCCAAATCCACCCTCTCGCCACTCCCCCCGTCTCAGTCTTTCCATCTTTACCCTTCACTGCCGGTGTTCCAGGTTCGATCATCCGTGGCCGTTCAACGAAGCCTGAGAAGTCCATGAGGGAAAAACACAGCGAGTCAAGAGACAGAGACAAGGTGGGATCAAAGTATAGGAAGAAATAGGATCAATGTCAAGTTCTGCGAACGGGCAGAATTTAAGATGGAGCTTGGGAGAGATTCCTTCACGTGTCTTGCAATTTTGCAAGAGACCATTGGGCTCCGAATTAAAAGCATGAGCCGCGCTGGAGAGTCTCTGAGAGAGGGAATGCGGTTCGTCAACTCCAGTTCATCGTTATTTGAGCAGTAAACATAACTTTAAGAAGTATCACTGCGAGGAGGATTCGAACGTACGCAGGAAATCCCCAGGGGATTCCGAGTCCAACGCCTTAACCACTCGGCCATCGCAGCTACAAACATCTGTTATGCACGGCTGTAAATCAGAATGTGTCGGTTTATCACAAGCGATCTGTGATACAATGTTCTCTCCGACAGGTGAAAGGCCCTGATCCCTGGTCTGTGCTGATTCTCTGATAGTTCACTGGGTAAAGGCCCTGATCCCTGGTCTGTGCTGATTCTCTGATAGTTTACTGGGTAAAGGCCCTGATCCCTGGTCTGTGCTGATTCTCTGATAGTTTACTGGGTAAAGGCCCTGATCCCTGGTCTGTGCTGATTCTCTGATAGTTTACTGGGTAAAGGCCCTGATCCCTGGTCTGTGCTGATTCTCTGATAGTTTACTGGGTAAAGGCCCTGATCCCTGGTCTGTGCTTATTCCCTGATAGTTTAGTGGGATTCATTCTGTATCTCTCAGTCTCTGGTACTGTGTGTGAGTGTGGGATTCATTTTGTGTCTGTCAGTCTCTGGTACTGCATGTTAGTGTGGGATTCATTCTGTATCTGTCACTCACTGATACTGTGTGTGAGTTTGGGATTCATTCTCTGTCTTGTCAGCAGTGTGTGTGAGAGTTTGTGATTCATTCTTTACAGGCAGTCTCTCATACTGTGTGTTAGTGTGGGATTCTTTCGGTATCTGTCAGTCTCTGTTTCTCCATGTGAGTGTGGGACTCATTCTTTATATACAGTCCCCAGTACTGTATGTGGGAGTTGAATTCATCCTAAATATGCAGTTACTCATACTGCATGTTAGTGTGGGATTCATACTGTACCTATCAGTCCCTGGTACTTGATGAGAGTGTGGGATTAACTCTGTGTCTGTCAGTCTCTAGTACTGTATGTGAGTTTGGGATTCCTTCTGTATCTGTGAGTGTTGGATTCATTCTGTGTCTGTGTGTCTCTGGTACTGTATCTGAATGTGAGTTTCATTCTGTATCTGTACATAATTATTCTCTCAGATTACATTATTGCGTTCAATACTTCAGCTTTAATATCTTAATGTTTGAAGAGTTTTACTCCTTATTTAATTTGTAAATATGGACGAACTTTAGGATTTAATGTTGGAGGTTTTAATCAGATAATTTGTGTGCTTTTTGGACTACTATTAAATCTGCATCTCTGTGAGTAATATTGTGGATGATAATGAATCTTTCAAACTGATAAGGTGACATTTTTGAATTGGTTTGTAATGTGTAGATCAGTCTGTAGAAATGGAATTGATACTGTATCTTTCAGTCTAATATTGTATGAGATTTTTGGACTGGTATATAATGTGTATCTCAGTCTGCACTAATAGAATTGATACTCTATCTTTAAATTTCATTCTACGAGTGCATTCTGAACAGGTATCTAATTTGTTTCTCAGGTTTACTATCTTTCAGTATTTCTCAATCGATACTGTACGTGAAGTTTGGATTTGTTTGCAATTTGTAGCAAATGGTTCACTTTTCGAATGGATATTTCATGTATTAAAGTCATGTGTGAGAGAGTTCTGGGATAGTATTCAATTGGAATCTCAGGTACATTATTGGGATTCATTCTGTCCCTTTCAATCGGATACCATGTGTGATTTCTCTCTGGTATTTAATTCGTAGCTATGTTGCCCGATTGTGAGATTGACACAGTGCCTTTCAATCTGAGAGTGTGATTTTGGACTGGGATTTTTGTATCGACCTGTCAGCGGGACTGAGTTCGGGGGAAATGGAACAGTGTCTGCCTCACCCGCTCTGTTTGAATGTTGGATTGAAAGTGTGTCTCTGGAACTTGGGATCAGTGTGGGACTGACTACTTCTACTGTCTGAGACTGTGGAACTGATGACCTCTCTGTGCTCTGTGGGTGATAATGTACCTCCTGTGTGTGAGAAGGAGCTGGCTGCACTCCTCCTTGTGCCTCGGGTGGAGGAAACATCACATTCATTCTGGATCATTCAAGGATTCGCCTGTGGAAAGAAAAATGATCTGTTGTAACTCAAGAAACGGTGAGGTTGAAAATAGAATAGAGATCAGTTTAATATCTCTGCTAATGATCATTTTGAATATCCACAAATGAAAACCAGTGATACAAACAGTGTCAGTGTCTGACTCCACTGCAGCACTCAGCTTCTGCACACCAGGTGTGTTGGGCTATTTTACAACAATTTAGTGACATCCAGACACAACCCAACCCCTGCACTGATCCATGAATGGGACTACCCGATGGGGCAGGGACCTTTGTCCAGGTCAGGTTTCTAATCCCCTCTTCCATGGGACTAACCGTTCAACCCAAATATAACAGTCGCTGTTTAAATTGTGTCCTTCACACTTCTCACCTGATGCCTGCAATAGATGCTCTTTGTATAACTCCCCACATCCTTACTGTCCGGCTCTGTTTCCACTCTTCACTGTCCAATAACAATAAACAGGGTGAGACTGGAACTAAACCAGGACCATTCACTCCTGGTTTGGGGAGAGAAAGCAGCAATGGTTTTAATAGCAGGTTCTTCCCATTCTCTCTCCCTTCCCCTGGACACACCCTGTCCACACACAGCCCGAGAATGACCTCTCCCTTCCCCCCTCTCACTCCATGTTCCGGGACCAGTTCCTGATCCACTCCGCCTCTTACAAACAGCCCCCGGACTCCCCCTGCCCTTCCCCCAGACTCAATGCCGATCTCTGAGCCCATCTGCGGACACGGTCCCGGAGCGATGAGCTGCTGTAACGAGGCTGCTCTTTGCTCCCTTCCCCCGGGGGCCGTGATCTCTCCATTCCCGCCTGTCTGAGCAAAGGAAGTGGGTCTGGGGGAAAAGTCAGAGGGAATGGGCTCCACAGGCAGTGCAGGAACAGGCACCAGAATGGGAAACAGATGGGATTCCACCAGTGCCTAACGCTGGAATCCAGACTGACTTTACAATCTCCAACTATTAAACTCGAGGTTTCCATCCCTGCTGTTTCTCTCGGGCTCTTTTGATGGGAAAGAGTCTTTCAGAGATAAAGTGAGCGGCTGTGGAATGAGCCAATGGGTTCTGTTCATTCTTGGCTCCCTCACTGATAAAGTGACGTTTGACTCCGAAACTGGAGGGAGGATTCCTCAAACCAATCCTGGAGAAACGGGGGAGGAAAGTGGGAGTCGGTGTATTTGCTGGGACCGTGTAGGATCAATATCAGGCAGCAACAGTCCCAGTTTATTTCAATCGGAGTGAAACTCTCGGTCACTGAGAGTAACACAGAACGGCCCTGAGCTGCAAGATTGCAGAGGGGACAACAGGCAAGAGAGGGTTAAATGTGTGACACTGTCCCTGAGAGTGGGATTAATAATGTGTCTGTCTCTGAAATAATATCAGTGAGAGATGAGACTGCATCTTCTGTCACTCCATCTTGGAATAGCATTTGGAATGAAATATTTTCCAATTTGTTCCTGGGTGAAAATGGGACATTACAGGTCAGTTTCTCTCTCTCTCTCTTTTGTACAGCTTATGAAGGTGGGATACTGTTACTGAGATACAGAGACACTGATAGGAAGTGTAATTCTGATACTGTGCCTGTCTGTTTTTATCTCTCTCTAGCGCTGTAAATGAAGGTGGAATATTGTTACTGAGTGTGAAACGGACACACTGATGGGAAGTGTGAGACTGATACTGTGTCTGTTTGTCTGTGTGTCTCTCTCTGTCTTTCTCTCTCCCCAGTGCTGTACAAGGAGGCGGGATACTGTTACTGAGCGTAATATAGACACACTGATAGAAAGGGAAAGACTGATTCTGTGTCTGTGAACAGACCTCCGGTGCTATTGGTGAGACGGTCACTGTCCCTTTTACTGTATATCAACCGGTCTGACGGGGCATTCATCATTCGCCAGTCCTGTAAGAAAAGGTGGAGAGAAACCGTCTGTAACTGTCTGACACTGGACTGTCTGTGAGTGTTGAATTTATTCAGTAAGTAGTCGTGTCTGGGTGTTGAGAACGGGATGGAGAGGACACCAGTTACTATTATCTGACAGTCAGTCAGTTTAGCAGGAGAGAGAAACACAGAGAGACTGGAGGAGCCCAGAGCGGATAATTTGTATTTTCATCTTAACCAAACATATCACTGTGTGCGGACAATATAATAATGTAAAAGGAGGAGGACAAGGTGAGGCCCAGACAGCATTGAGTCTCATTTCACTTTCGACGGACGCAGGACTTGTCCCAGGTGAGGGTTTTGTGTTTCAAGATCACTTCACTAAAAACACCTTGACGATCTGGGGTGACAGACGGACATGACGGGCAGGAAAAGACCAGCTCGTTCATCAATCCTGCCCCACATGCCTGGAGCATCGTGACTGGACACTTCCTACACACCACCAGCCCCACCCACCGGGAACATGGAATCTCCTGGGAGCGGTCACAAACCAGAAAAAAAACAGAAAAAAGGAGAGAGAGAGAGAAAAAGAGAGAGAGAGCGAGGGAGAGAGAGAGGAGGTGAGAGGCATTCACCTGAGGAAGGAGGAAGTCTCCGAAAGCTTGTGAATTTAAAATAAAATTGCTGGACTATAACTTGGTGTTGTAAAATTGTTTACAATTGTCAACCCCAGTCCATCACCGGCATCTCCACATCGTGAGAGGCAGAGGGAGAGAAGGGGACAGAGAGAGAGGGGGAGGGAGGCAGAGAGTGGATTGGAACTGCCTGGTGATTTAACCGATTTCTGCGAGCAGCCAGGCCTCTCTGGGCTGTTTAATGGCTTCTCACCAGCAAGGGAGGGCCCCCAACTCCCACCTCGCAATAAACTCTTTCAATCAGATGCTTCCTCTCACCCTCACATATTACCACTGTTGCAAGCCGCACACCCACAACCCACAGGTCACACACACTGGCACCTATTCAACCATGACAGGCACATCACCCAAACAACCACCAGGTCCCTCACCGACACACGTCCCGTTTTCTTGCAGGGAGTCCCTCTCTCTCTTTCTCTCTCCCCTCTCTCTGTCACTCTCTCTCTCTCTCTCCCTCAGCACTCTCACTGTCTTTTTCTCTCTCTCTGCCTCTCTCCCGCTCTCTCTCTGCCTCTCTCTCTTCCCCTCTCTCTTTGTGACTCCCTCTCTCTTTGTGACTCCCTCTCTCTGTCCCCATCTCTCTCTGTCCCCATCTCTCCACCTGTCCCCTCCTCTCTCCAGCTGTCCCCCTCCTCTCTCCAGCTGTCCCCCTCCTCTCTCCAGCTGTCCCCCTCCTCTCTCCAGCTGTCCCCCTCCTCTCTCCAGCTGTCCCCCTCCTCTCTCCAGCTGTCCCCCTCCTCTCTCCAGCTGTCCCCCTCCTCTCTCCAGCTGTCCCCCTCCTCTCTCCAGCTGTCCCCCTCCTCTCTCCAGCTGTCCCCCTCCTCTCTCCAGCTGTCCCCCTCCTCTCTCCAGCTGTCCCCCTCCTCTCTCCAGCTGTCCCCCTCCTCTCTCCAGCTGTCCCCCTCCTCTCTCCACCTGTCCCCCTCCTCTCTCCACCTGTCCCCCTCCTCTCTCCACCTGTCCCCCTCCTCTCTCCACCTGTCCCCCTCCTCTCTCCACCTGTCCCCCTCCTCTCTCCACCTGTCCCCCTCCTCTCTCCATCTGTCCCCCTCCTCTCTCCACCTGTCCCCCTCCTCTCTCCACCTGTCCCCCTCCTCTCTCCACCTGTCCCCCTCCTCTCTCCACCTGTCCCCCTCCTCTCTCCACCTGTCCCCCTCCTCTCTCCACCTGTCCCCCTCCTCTCTCCGGCTGTCCCCCTCCTCTCTCCGGCTGTCCCCCTCCTCTCTCCGGCTGTCCCCCTCCTCTCTCCAGCTGTCCCCCTCCTCTCTCCACCTGTCCCCCTCCTCTCTCCACCTGTCCCCCTCCTCTCTCCACCTGTCCCCCTCCTCTCTCCACCTGTCCCCCTCCTCTCTCCACCTGTCCCCCTCCTCTCTCCACCTGTCCCCCTCCTCTCTCCACCTGTCCCCCTCCTCTCTCCAGCTGTCCCCCTCCTCTCTCCAGCTGTCCCCCTCCTCTCTCCAGCTGTCCCCCTCCTCTCTCCAGCTGTCCCCCTCCTCTCTCCAGCTGTCCCCCTCCTCTCTCCAGCTGTCCCCCTCCTCTCTCCACCTGTCCCCCTCCTCTCTCCACCTGTCCCCCTCCTCTCTCCACCTGTCCCCCTCCTCTCTCCACCTGTCCCCCTCCTCTCTCCACCTGTCCCCCTCCTCTCTCCACCTGTCCCCCTCCTCTCTCCACCTGTCCCCCTCCTCTCTCCACCTGTCCCCCTCCTCTCTCCACCTGTCCCCCTCCTCTCTCCACCTGTCCCCCTCCTCTCTCCACCTGTCCCCCTCCTCTCTCCACCTGTCCCCCTCCTCTCTCCACCTGTCCCCCTCCTCTCTCCACCTGTCCCCCTCCTCTCTCCACCTGTCCCCCTCCTCTCTCCACCTGTCCCCCTCCTCTCTCCACCTGTCCCTCTCTCTCTCTCTCCACCTGTCCCTCTCTCTCTCTCTCCACCTGTCCCTCTCTCTCTCTCTCCACCTGTCCCTCTCTCTCTCTCTCCACACCTGTCCCTCTCTCTCTCTCTCCACCTGTCCCTCTCTCTCTCTCTCCACCTGTCCCTCTCTCTCTCTCTCTCCACCTGTCCCTCTCTCTCTCTCTCTCTCCACCTGTCCCTCTCTCTCTCTCTCTCTCTCCACCTGTCCCTCTCTCTCTCTCTCTCTCTCCACCTGTCCCTCTCTCTCTCTCTCTCCACCTGTCCCTCTCTCTATCTCTCTCTCTCCACCTGTCCCTCTCTCTATCTCTCTTTCTCCACCTGTCCCTCTCTCTATCTCTCTCTCTCCACCTGTCCCTCTCTCTATCTCTCTCTCTCCACCTGTCCCTCTCTCTATCTCTCTCTCCACCTGTCCCTCTCTCGATCTCTCTCTCCACCTGTCCCTCTCTCTATCTCTCTCTCCACCTGTCCCTCTCTCTATCTCTCTCTCCACCTGTCCCCCTCCTCTCTCCACCTGTCCCCCTCCTCTCTCCACCTGTCCCTCTCTCTATCTCTCTTTCTCCACCTGTCCCTCTCTCTATCTCTCTCTCTCCACCTGTCCCTCTCTCGATCTCTCTCTCTCCACCTGTCCCTCTCTCTATCTCTCTCTCTCCACCTGTCCCTCTCTCGATCTCTCTCTCTCCACCTGTCCCTCTCTCTATCTCTCTCTCCACCTGTCCCTCTCTCGATCTCTCTCTCCACCTGTCCCTCTCTCTATCTCTCTCTCCACCTGTCCCTCTCTCTATCTCTCTCTCCACCTGTCCCCCTCCTCTCTCCACCTGTCCCCCTCCTCTCTCCACCTGTCCCCCTCCTCTCTCCACCTGTCCCCCTCCTCTCTCTCTCCACCTGTCCCCCTCCTCTCTCTCTCCACCTGTCCCCCTCCTCTCTCTCTCCACCTGTCCCCCTCCTCTCTCTCTCCACCTGTCCCCCTCCTCTCTCTCTCCACCTGTCCCCCTCCTCTCTCTCTCCACCTGTCCCCCTCCTCTCTCTCTCCACCTGTCCCCCTCCTCTCTCTCTCCACCTGTCCCCCTCCTCTCTCTCTCCACCTGTCCCCCTCCTCTCTCTCTCCACCTGTCCCCCTCTCTCTGTCTCTCTCTCCACCTGTCCCTCTCTCTGTCTCTCTCTCCACCTGTCCCTCTCTCTGTCTCTCTCTCCACCTGTCCCTCTCTCTATCTCTCTCTCCACCTGTCCCCCTCCTCTCTCCACCTGTCCCCCTCCTCTCTCCACCTGTCCCCCTCCTCTCTCCACCTGTCCCCCTCCTCTCTCTCTCCACCTGTCCCCCTCCTCTCTCTCTCCACCTGTCCCCCTCCTCTCTCTCTCCACCTGTCCCCCTCCTCTCTCTCTCCACCTGTCCCCCTCCTCTCTCTCTCCACCTGTCCCCCTCCTCTCTCTCTCCACCTGTCCCTCTCTCTCTATCTCTCTCTCCACCTGTCCCTCTCTCTATCTCTCTCTCCACCTGTCCCTCTCTCTATCTCTTTCTCCACCTGTCCCTCTCTCTATCTCTCTCTCCACCTGTCCCTCTCTCTCTCTCCACACCTGTCCCTCTCTCTCTCTCTCTCTCCACACCTGTCCCTCTCTCTCTCTCTCCACCTGTCCCTCTCTCTCTCTCTCTCTCCACCTGTCCCTCTCTCTCTCTCTCTCTCTCCACCTGTCCCTCTCTCTCTCTCTCTCTCCACCTGTCCCTCTCTCTATCTCTCTCTCCACCTGTCCCTCTCTCTATCTCTCTCTCCACCTGTCCCTCTCTCTATCTCTCTCTCCACCTGTCCCTCTCTCTATCTCTCTCTCCACCTGTCCCCCTCCTCTCTCCACCTGTCCCCCTCCTCTCTCCACCTGTCCCCCTCCTCTCTCCACCTGTCCCCCTCCTCTCTCCACCTGTCCCCCTCCTCTCTCCACCTGTCCCCCACCTCTCTCTCTCCACCTGTCCCCCTCCTCTCTCTCTCCACCTGTCCCCCTCCTCTCTCTCTCCACCTGTCCCCCTCCTCTCTCTCTCCACCTGTCCCCCTCCTCTCTCTCTCCACCTGTCCCCCTCCTCTCTCTCTCCACCTGTCCCCCTCCTCTCTCTCTCCACCTGTCCCCCTCCTCTCTCTCTCCACCTGTCCCCCTCCTCTCTCTCTCCACCTGTCCCCCTCCTCTCTCTCTCCACCTGTCCCCCTCCTCTCTCTCTCCACCTGTCCCCCTCCTCTCTCTCTCCACCTGTCCCCCTCCTCTCTCTCTCCACCTGTCCCTCTCTCTGTCTCTCTCTCCACCTGTCCCTCTCTCTGTCTCTCTCTCCACCTGTCCCTCTCTCTGTCTCTCTCTCCACCTGTCCCTCTCTCTATCTCTCTCTCCACCTGTCCCCCTCCTCTCTCCACCTGTCCCCCTCCTCTCTCCACCTGTCCCCCTCCTCTCTCCACCTGTCCCCCTCCTCTCTCCACCTGTCCCCCTCCTCTCTCCACCTGTCCCTCTCTCTATCTCTCTCTCCACCTGTCCCTCTCTCTATCTCTCTCTCCACCTGTCCCTCTCTCTCTCTCTCTCCCCACCTGTCCCTCTCTCTCTCTCTCCCCACCTGTCCCTCTCTCTCTCTCTCCCCACCTGTCCCTCTCTTTCTCTCACCCCACCTGTCCCTCTCTTTCTCTCACCCCACCTGTCCCTCTCTCTCTCTCTCTCCACCTGTCCCTCTCTCTATCTCTCTCTCCACCTGTCCCTCTCTCTATCTCTCTCTCCACCTGTCCCTCTCTCTATCTCTCTCTCCACCTGCCCCTCTCTCTATCTCTCTCTCCACCTGTCCCTCTCTCTCTCTCCACACCTGTCCCTCTCTCTCTCTCTCTCTCTCCACACCTGTCCCTCTCTCTCTCTCTCTCTCTCTCCACCTGTCCCTCTCTCTCTCTCTCTCTCTCCACCTGTCCCTCTCTCTCTCTCTCTCTCTCCACCTGTCCCTCTCTCTCTCTCTCTCTCTCCACCTGTCCCTCTCTCTCTCTCTCCACCTGTCCCTCTCTCTCTATCTCTCTCTCCACCTGTCCCTCTCTCTCCACCTGTCCCTCTCTCTCTCTCCACCTGTCCCTCTCTCTCTCTCCACCTGTCCCTCTCTCTCTCTCCACACCTGTCCCTCTCTCTCTCTCCACACCTGTCCCTCTCTCTCTCTCCACTTGTCCCTCTCTCTCTCTCCACACCTGTCCCTCTCTCTCTCTCCACACCTGTCCCTCTCTCTCTCTCCACTTGTCCCTCTCTCTCTCTCCACACCTGTCCCTCTCTCTCTCTCTCTCTCCACCTGTCCTCTCTCTATCTCTCTCTCCACCTGTCCCTCTCTCTATCTCTCTCTCCACCTGTCCCTCTCTCTCTCTCTCCACCTGTCCCTCTCTCTATCTCTCTCTCCACCTGTCCCTCTCTCTATCTCTCTCTCCACCTGTCCCTCTCTCTATCTCTCTCTCCACCTGTCCCTCTCTCTCCACCTGTCCCTCTCTCTCTCTCCACCTGTCCCTCTCTCTATCTCTCTCTCCACCTGTCCCTCTCTCTCTCTCTCTCTCCACCTGTCCCTCTCTCTATCTCTCTCTCCACCTGTCCCTCTCTCTATCTCTCTCTCCACCTGTCCCTCTCTCTCCACCTGTCCCTCTCTCTCTCTCCACACCTGTCCCTCTCTCTCTCTCTCTCTCCACACCTGTCCCTCTCTCTCTCTCTCTCCCCACCTGTCCCTCTCTCTCTCCCCACCTGTCCCTCTCTCTCTCTCTCCCCACCTGTCCCTCTCTCTCTCTCTCCCCACCTGTCCCTCTCTTTCTCTCACCCCACCTGTCCCTCTCTCTCTCTCTCTCCACCTGTCCCTCTCTCTCTCTCTCTCCACCTGTCCCTCTCTCTCTCTCTCTCTCTCTCTCCACCTGTCCCTCTCTCTCTCTCTCTCCACCTGTCCCTCTCTCTCTCTCTCTCCACCTGTCCCTCTCTCTCTCTCTCTCCACCTGTCCCTCTCTCTCTCTCTCTCCACCTGTCCCTCTCTCTCTCTCTCTCCACCTGTCCCTCTCTCTCTCTCCACCTGTCCCTCTCTCTCTCTCTCTCCACCTGTCCCTCTCTCTCTCTCCACCTGTCCCTCTCTCTCTCTCTCTCCACCTGTCCCTCTCTCTCTCTCTCTCCACCTGTCCCTCTCTCTACCCCACCCTCTGTCATTTTCTTTCTCTCTCTCTCTCTCTCTGTCTCTGCCTCTTTCCCCCTCTCTCTCTGTTTCTCTCTTTCTGTGTGTGTGTCTCTCTCTCTCTCTGCCTCTCTCCCCCGTCTCTCTATCCTTTTCTCTCTCTCTATCCCTCTCTCTCTCCCTCTGATGTGGAGATGCCGGTGATGGACTGGGGTTGACAATTGTAAACAATTTTACAACACCAAGTTATAGTCCAGCAATTTTATTTTAAATTCACAAGCTTTCGGAGGCTACCTCCTTCCTCAGGTGAACGATGTGGAAATGAAGTCCTCGAAATGAAGTCGCATTTATAATTCACAGAACAATGCTGGTGATAACAGACAGTTTTTTCAACTGCCCGTTGCCAAGGCAATCAGTGTGCAGACAGACAGGTGTTACCTGCCAGGTCTCAGAATATACAAATCACCAAAAAAAACAACAAACAAAAAAAAAAGAGATAGAGAGGTAGAAACATAGAAAAGACAGCAACTGACCCGTTATATTAAAAACAGATAACATTTGTTCGCTGGTGGGGTAACGTGTAGCGTGACATGAACCCAAGATCCCGGTTGAGGCCGTCCTCATGGGTGCGGAACTTGGCTATCAATTTCTGCTCTACGATTTTGCGTTGTCGTGTGTCTCGAAGGCCGCCTTGGAGTACGCTTACCCGAAGGTCGGTGGCTGAATGTCCTTGACTGCTGAAGTGTTCCCCGACTGGGAGGGAACCCTCCTGTTTGGCGATTGTTGCGCGGTGTCCGTTCATCCGTTGTCGCAGTGTCTGCATGGTCTCGCCAATGTACCATGCTCCGGGGCATCCTTTCCTGCAACGTATGAGGTAGACAACGTTGGCCGAGTCACAGGAGTATGAACCATGCACCTGGTGGGTGGTGTCCTCTCGTGTGATGGTGGTATCTGTGTCGATGATCTGGCATGTCTTGCAGAGGTTACCGCGGCAGGGTTGTGTGGTGTCGTGGACGCTGTTCTCTTGAAAGCTGGGTAATTTGCTGCGAACGATGGTCTGTTTGAGGTTGGGTGGCTGTTTAAAGGCGAGTAGTGGAGGTGTGGGGATGGCCATAGCGAGGTGTTCGTCGTCATTGATGACATGTTGAAGGCTGCGGAGAACATGGCGTAGTTTCTCCGCTCCGGGGAAGTACTGGACGACAAAGGGTACTCTGTTGGTTGCGTCCCGTGTTAGTCTCCTGAGGAGGTCTATGCGATTTTTTGCTGTGGCCCGTCGGAACTGTCGATCGATGAGTCGAGCGTCATATCCCGTTCTTACTAGGGCGTCTTTCAGCGTCTGTAGGTGTCCATCGCGTTCCTCCTCGTCTGAGCAGACCCTGTGTATTCGCAGGGCCTGTCCATAGGGGATGGCCTCTTTGACGTGGTTAGGGTGGAAGCTGGAAAAGTGGAGCATCGTGAGGTTGTCCGTGGGCTTGCGGTAGAGTGAAGTGCTGAGGTGCCCGTCTTTGATGGAGATTCGTGTGTCCAAGAAAGAAACTGATTCTGAGGAGTAGTCCATGGTGAGCTTGATGGTGGGATGGAACTTGTTGATGTTATCGTGTAGTCTCTTCAGTGATTCCTCGCCGTGGGTCCATAGAAAGAAAATGTCGTCGATGTATCTGGTGTATAGTGTTGGTTGGAGGTCTTGTGCAGTGAAGAAGTCCTGCTCGAACTTGTGCATGAAAATGTTGGCGTATTGGGGTGCGAATTTGGTCCCCATGGCTGTTCCGTGTGTTTGGGTAAAGAACTGGTTATCGAAGGTGAAGACATTGTGATCCAGGATGAAGCGGATGAGTTGTAGGATGGCGTCCGGAGATTGGCTGTTGTTGGTGTTGAGTATTGATGCTGTCGCAGCGATGCCGTCATCGTGGGGGATACTGGTGTAGAGTGCCGAGACGTCCATCGTGGTGAGAAGTGTTCCTGGTTCAACTGGTCCGTGGGTACTGAGTTTTTGTAGGAAGTCTGTAGTGTCGCGACAGAAGCTGGGGGTTCCCTGTACGATGGGTTTCAGGATGCCCTCGATGTATCCAGAGAGGTTCTCACACAGGGTTCCGTTGCCTGATACGATAGGACGTCCAGGTGTGTTGGCTTTGTGTATCTTTGGGAGGCAGTAGAAGTCTCCCACGCGGGGATTACGTGGGATGAGAGTGCGTAGGATGCTTTGAAGGTCTGGATCGAAGGTCTTGATCAGTTTGTTGAGCTGGTGGGTGTGTTCTTTGGTCGGGTCTGCGGGTAACCGTCTGTAGTGTTCCTGGTTGTCCAGTTGTCGGTATGCTTCTTTGCAATAGTCCGTTCTGTTCTGTATGACTATGGCTCCTCCTTTGTCCGCTGGTTTGATGACGATGTTGCGGTTGGTCTTGAGAGCGTTGATGGCGTTGCGTTGTGCTCGGGTGACATTCTGGACTGTCTTCTGAGTGCGGCTGATGAATCTGGCATTGACGCATTTCCTGACAGCTTGAGCATACATGTCCAGCTGAGGGCAGTGACCCTCTGGAGGAGTCCAGTTTGACTCTTTCCTCTTCGGTTGCTGTACCGCGGATCCCTCTGTCTGCTGTTCCGGATCGTCGATTGTCTCATTGGGTTCGCTGCTGAAATTTTGTGGTTTGTGGTAGAATTCCCGGAGCCTCATTCTCCTGATGAATTCCTCTGTGTCCGCCGCGAGACTCGTGGGGTCCATTTTGGTAGTGGGGCAGAAATTGAGCCCTCGGCTGAGAACTTCGATTTCGTCTGGTTGAAGGGTGTGGTCGGACAAATTGACGATAGACTTCCCTGTGGTTGCAACCGTGGTACCGGGGGAAGCTTGGTCGATGCTGGTGGTGATGCCGAGTTTCTCAAGCTTCCTGCTCTTGGTTTTCATGTAGGCAGCGTAGTTCCGTTGCCTCGTCTGTTTGGCGGTATAACGTAGCTGGTCTGCTGTGTCCTGAGTACAGGTTGAGAGTATGGACTCTATCTTGGTTTCGAGGTTGTGGCGTCTGCTGTAGAGTTGGTGTATGAGATGGTTGCGGAGTGTGCGAGAGGTACGGCGGCAGAGTCTCTCAGCATAATCCGAGTTGTATGTGGACCTGAGTGGGTTCGTGATCTGGAGTCCTTTCGGGATCTTGTCTGCTTTCTTGCAGCTCTGTAAAAACTTGATGTCTGTGTCTAAATGCGCGATCTTCTTGGATATCCTTTCCACTGTGAGCCGGCAGTTTGTGGTGTCGATGGTAGTCATGATGTGGAGATGCCGGTGATGGACTGGGGTTGACAATTGTAAACAATTTTACAACACCAAGTTATAGTCCAGCAATTTTATTTTAAATTCACAAGCTTTCGGAGGCTACCTCCTTCCTCAGGTGAACGATGTGGAAATGAAGTCCTCGAAATGAAGTCGCATTTATAATTCACAGAACAATGCTGGTGATAACAGACAGTTTTTTCAACTGCCCGTTGCCAAGGCAATCAGTGTGCAGACAGACAGGTGTTACCTGCCAGGTCTCAGAATATACAAATCACCAAAAAAAACAACAAACAAAAAAAAAAGAGATAGAGAGGTAGAAACATAGAAAAGACAGCAACTGACCCGTTATATTAAAAACAGATAACATTTGTTCGCTGGTGGGGTAACGTGTAGCGTGACATGAACCCAAGATCCCGGTTGAGGCCGTCCTCATGGGTGCGGAACTTGGCTATCAATTTCTGCTCTACGATTTTGCGTTGTCGTGTGTCTCGAAGGCCGCCTTGGAGTACGCTTACCCGAAGGTCGGTGGCTGAATGTCCTTGACTGCTGAAGTGTTCCCCGACTGGGAGGGAACCCTCCTGTTTGGCGATTGTTGCGCGGTGTCCGTTCATCCGTTGTCGCAGTGTCTGCATGGTCTCGCCAATGTACCATGCTCCGGGGCATCCTTTCCTGCAACGTATGAGGTAGACAACGTTGGCCGAGTCACAGGAGTATGAACCATGCACCTGGTGGGTGGTGTCCTCTCGTGTGATGGTGGTATCTGTGTCGATGATCTGGCATGTCTTGCAGAGGTTACCGCGGCAGGGTTGTGTGGTGTCGTGGACGCTGTTCTCTTGAAAGCTGGGTAATTTGCTGCGAACGATGGTCTGTTTGAGGTTGGGTGGCTGTTTAAAGGCGAGTAGTGGAGGTGTGGGGATGGCCATAGCGAGGTGTTCGTCGTCATTGATGACATGTTGAAGGCTGCGGAGAACATGGCGTAGTTTCTCCGCTCCGGGGAAGTACTGGACGACAAAGGGTACTCTGTTGGTTGCGTCCCGTGTTAGTCTCCTGAGGAGGTCTATGCGATTTTTTGCTGTGGCCCGTCGGAACTGTCGATCGATGAGTCGAGCGTCATATCCCGTTCTTACTAGGGCGTCTTTCAGCGTCTGTAGGTGTCCATCGCGTTCCTCCTCGTCTGAGCAGACCCTGTGTATTCGCAGGGCCTGTCCATAGGGGATGGCCTCTTTGACGTGGTTAGGGTGGAAGCTGGAAAAGTGGAGCATCGTGAGGTTGTCCGTGGGCTTGCGGTAGAGTGAAGTGCTGAGGTGCCCGTCTTTGATGGAGATTCGTGTGTCCAAGAAAGAAACTGATTCTGAGGAGTAGTCCATGGTGAGCTTGATGGTGGGATGGAACTTGTTGATGTTATCGTGTAGTCTCTTCAGTGATTCCTCGCCGTGGGTCCATAGAAAGAAAATGTCGTCGATGTATCTGGTGTATAGTGTTGGTTGGAGGTCTTGTGCAGTGAAGAAGTCCTGCTCGAACTTGTGCATGAAAATGTTGGCGTATTGGGGTGCGAATTTGATCCCCATGGCTGTTCCGTGTGTTTGGGTAAAGAACTGGTTATCGAAGGTGAAGACATTGTGATCCAGGATGAAGCGGATGAGTTGTAGGATGGCGTCCGGAGATTGGCTGTTGTTGGTGTTGAGTATTGATGCTGTCGCAGCGATGCCGTCATCGTGGGGGATACTGGTGTAGAGTGCCGAGACGTCCATCGTGGTGAGAAGTGTTCCTGGTTCAACTGGTCCGTGGGTACTGAGTTTTTGTAGGAAGTCTGTAGTGTTGCGACAGAAGCTGGGGGTTCCCTGTACGATGGGTTTCAGGATGCCCTCGATGTATCCAGAGAGGTTCTCACACAGGGTTCCGTTGCCTGATACGATAGGACGTCCAGGTGTGTTGGCTTTGTGTATCTTTGGGAGGCAGTAGAAGTCTCCCACGCGGGGATTACGTGGGATGAGAGTGCGTAGGATGCTTTGAAGGTCTGGATCGAAGGTCTTGATCAGTTTGTTGAGCTGGTGGGTGTGTTCTTTGGTCGGGTCTGCGGGTAACCGTCTGTAGTGTTCCTGGTTGTCCAGTTGTCGGTATGCTTCTTTGCAATAGTCCGTTCTGTTCTGTATGACTATGGCTCCTCCTTTGTCCGCTGGTTTGATGACGATGTTGCGGTTGGTCTTGAGAGCGTTGATGGCGTTGCGTTGTGCTCGGGTGACATTCTGGACTGTCTTCTGAGTGCGGCTGATGAATCTGGCATTGACGCATTTCCGCAGTCAAGGACATTCCGCAGTCAAGGAACACTTCAGCAGTCAAGGACATTCAGCCACCGACCTTCGGGTAAGCGTACTCCAAGGCGGCCTTCGAGACACACGACAACGCAAAATCGTAGAGCAGAAATTGATAGCCAAGTTCCGCACCCATGAGGACGGCCTCAACCGGGATCTTGGGTTCATGTCACGCTACACGTTACCCCACCAGCGAACAAATGTTATCTGTTTTTAATATAACGGGTCAGTTGCTGTCTTTTCTATGTTTCTACCTCTCTATCTCTTTTTTTTTTGTTTGTTGTTTTTTTTGGTGATTTGTATATTCTGAGACCTGGCAGGTAACACCTGTCTGTCTGCACACTGATTGCCTTGGCAACGGGCAGTTGAAAAAACTGTCTGTTATCACCAGCATTGTTCTGTGAATTATAAATGCGACTTCATTTCGAGGACTTCATTTCCACATCGTTCACCTGAGGAAGGAGGTAGCCTCCGAAAGCTTGTGAATTTAAAATAAAATTGCTGGACTATAACTTGGTGTTGTAAAATTGTTTACAATTGTCAACCCCAGTCCATCACCGGCATCTCCACATCATGACTACCATCGACACCACAAACTGCCGGCTCACAGTGGAAAGGATATCCAAGAAGATCGCGCATTTAGACACAGACATCAAGTTTTTACAGAGCTGCAAGAAAGCAGACAAGATCCCGAAAGGACTCCAGATCACGAACCCACTCAGGTCCACATACAACTCGGATTATGCTGAGAGACTCTGCCGCCGTACCTCTCGCACACTCCGCAACCATCTCATACACCAACTCTACAGCAGACGCCACAACCTCGAAACCAAGATAGAGTCCATACTCTCAACCTGTACTCAGGACACAGCAGACCAGCTACGTTATACCGCCAAACAGACGAGGCAACGGAACTACGCTGCCTACATGAAAACCAAGAGCAGGAAGCTTGAGAAACTCGGCATCACCACCAGCATCGACCAAGCTTCCCCCGGTACCACGGTTGCAACCACAGGGAAGTCTATCGTCAATTTGTCCGACCACACCCTTCAACCAGACGAAATCGAAGTTCTCAGCCGAGGGCTCAATTTCTGCCCCACTACCAAAATGGACCCCACGAGTCTCGCGGCGGACACAGAGGAATTCATCAGGAGAATGAGGCTCCGGGAATTCTACCACAAACCACAAAATTTCAGCAGCGAACCCAATGAGACAATCGACGATCCGGAACAGCAGACAGAGGGATCCGCGGTACAGCAACCGAAGAGGAAAGAGTCAAACTGGACTCCTCCAGAGGGTCACTGCCCTCAGCTGGACATGTATGCTCAAGCTGTCAGGAAATGCGTCAATGCCAGATTCATCAGCCGCACTCAGAAGACAGTCCAGAATGTCACCCGAGCACAACGCAACGCCATCAACGCTCTCAAGACCAACCGCAACATCGTCATCAAACCAGCGGACAAAGGAGGAGCCATAGTCATACAGAACAGAACGGACTATTGCAAAGAAGCATACCGACAACTGGACAACCAGGAACACTACAGACGGTTACCCGCAGACCCGACCAAAGAACACACCCACCAGCTCAACAAACTGATCAAGACCTTCGATCCAGACCTTCAAAGCATCCTACGCACTCTCATCCCACGTAATCCCCGCGTGGGAGACTTCTACTGCCTCCCAAAGATACACAAAGCCAACACACCTGGACGTCCTATCGTATCAGGCAACGGAACCCTGTGTGAGAACCTCTCTGGATACATCGAGGGCATCCTGAAACCCATCGTACAGGGAACCCCCAGCTTCTGTCGCGACACTACAGACTTCCTACAAAAACTCAGTACCCACGGACCAGTTGAACCAGGAACACTTCTCACCACGATGGACGTCTCGGCACTCTACACCAGTATCCCCCACGATGACGGCATCGCTGCGACAGCATCAATACTCAACACCAACAACAGCCAATCTCCGGACGCCATCCTACAACTCATCCGCTTCATCCTGGATCACAATGTCTTCACCTTCGATAACCAGTTCTTTACCCAAACACACGGAACAGCCATGGGGACCAAATTCGCACCCCAATACGCCAACATTTTCATGCACAAGTTCGAGCAGGACTTCTTCACTGCACAAGACCTCCAACCAACACTATACACCAGATACATCGACGACATTTTCTTTCTATGGACCCACGGCGAGGAATCACTGAAGAGACTACACGATAACATCAACAAGTTCCATCCCACCATCAAGCTCACCATGGACTACTCCTCAGAATCAGTTTCTTTCTTGGACACACGAATCTCCATCAAAGACGGGCACCTCAGCACTTCACTCTACCGCAAGCCCACGGACAACCTCACGATGCTCCACTTTTCCAGCTTCCACCCTAACCACGTCAAAGAGGCCATCCCCTATGGACAGGCCCTGCGAATACACAGGGTCTGCTCAGACGAGGAGGAACGCGATGGACACCTACAGACGCTGAAAGACGCCCTAGTAAGAACGGGATATGACGCTCGACTCATCGATCGACAGTTCCGACGGGCCACAGCAAAAAATCGCATAGACCTCCTCAGGAGACTAACACGGGACGCAACCAACAGAGTACCCTTTGTCGTCCAGTACTTCCCCGGAGCGGAGAAACTACGCCATGTTCTCCGCAGCCTTCAACATGTCATCAATGACGACGAACACCTCGCTATGGCCATCCCCACACCTCCACTACTCGCCTTTAAACAGCCACCCAACCTCAAACAGACCATCGTTCGCAGCAAATTACCCAGCTTTCAAGAGAACAGCGTCCACGACACCACACAACCCTGCCGCGGTAACCTCTGCAAGACATGCCAGATCATCGACACAGATACCACCATCACACGAGAGGACACCACCCACCAGGTGCATGGTTCATACTCCTGTGACTCGGCCAACGTTGTCTACCTCATACGTTGCAGGAAAGGATGCCCCGGAGCATGGTACATTGGCGAGACCATGCAGACACTGCGACAACGGATGAACGGACACCGCGCAACAATCGCCAAACAGGAGGGTTCCCTCCCAGTCGGGGAACACTTCAGCAGTCAAGGACATTCAGCCACCGACCTTCGGGTAAGCGTACTCCAAGGCGGCCTTCGAGACACACGACAACGCAAAATCGTAGAGCAGAAATTGATAGCCAAGTTCCGCACCCATGAGGACGGCCTCAACCGGGATCTTGGGTTCATGTCACGCTACACGTTACCCCACCAGCGAACAAATGTTATCTGTTTTTAATATAACGGGTCAGTTGCTGTCTTTTCTATGTTTCTACCTCTCTATCTCTTTTTTTTTTGTTTGTTGTTTTTTTTGGTGATTTGTATATTCTGAGACCTGGCAGGTAACACCTGTCTGTCTGCACACTGATTGCCTTGGCAACGGGCAGTTGAAAAAACTGTCTGTTATCACCAGCATTGTTCTGTGAATTATAAATGCGACTTCATTTCGAGGACTTCATTTCCACATCGTTCACCTGAGGAAGGAGGTAGCCTCCGAAAGCTTGTGAATTTAAAATAAAATTGCTGGACTATAACTTGGTGTTGTAAAATTGTTTACAATTGTCAACCCCAGTCCATCACCGGCATCTCCACATCATGACTACCATCGACACCACAAACTGCCGGCTCACAGTGGAAAGGATATCCAAGAAGATCGCGCATTTAGACACAGACATCAAGTTTTTACAGAGCTGCAAGAAAGCAGACAAGATCCCGAAAGGACTCCAGATCACGAACCCACTCAGGTCCACATACAACTCGGATTATGCTGAGAGACTCTGCCGCCGTACCTCTCGCACACTCCGCAACCATCTCATACACCAACTCTACAGCAGACGCCACAACCTCGAAACCAAGATAGAGTCCATACTCTCAACCTGTACTCAGGACACAGCAGACCAGCTACGTTATACCGCCAAACAGACGAGGCAACGGAACTACGCTGCCTACATGAAAACCAAGAGCAGGAAGCTTGAGAAACTCGGCATCACCACCAGCATCGACCAAGCTTCCCCCGGTACCACGGTTGCAACCACAGGGAAGTCTATCGTCAATTTGTCCGACCACACCCTTCAACCAGACGAAATCGAAGTTCTCAGCCGAGGGCTCAATTTCTGCCCCACTACCAAAATGGACCCCACGAGTCTCGCGGCGGACACAGAGGAATTCATCAGGAGAATGAGGCTCCGGGAATTCTACCACAAACCACAAAATTTCAGCAGCGAACCCAATGAGACAATCGACGATCCGGAACAGCAGACAGAGGGATCCGCGGTACAGCAACCGAAGAGGAAAGAGTCAAACTGGACTCCTCCAGAGGGTCACTGCCCTCAGCTGGACATGTATGCTCAAGCTGTCAGGAAATGCGTCAATGCCAGATTCATCAGCCGCACTCAGAAGACAGTCCAGAATGTCACCCGAGCACAACGCAACGCCATCAACGCTCTCAAGACCAACCGCAACATCGTCATCAAACCAGCGGACAAAGGAGGAGCCATAGTCATACAGAACAGAACGGACTATTGCAAAGAAGCATACCGACAACTGGACAACCAGGAACACTACAGACGGTTACCCGCAGACCCGACCAAAGAACACACCCACCAGCTCAACAAACTGATCAAGACCTTCGATCCAGACCTTCAAAGCATCCTACGCACTCTCATCCCACGTAATCCCCGCGTGGGAGACTTCTACTGCCTCCCAAAGATACACAAAGCCAACACACCTGGACGTCCTATCGTATCAGGCAACGGAACCCTGTGTGAGAACCTCTCTGGATACATCGAGGGCATCCTGAAACCCATCGTACAGGGAACCCCCAGCTTCTGTCGCGACACTACAGACTTCCTACAAAAACTCAGTACCCACGGACCAGTTGAACCAGGAACACTTCTCACCACGATGGACGTCTCGGCACTCTACACCAGTATCCCCCACGATGACGGCATCGCTGCGACAGCATCAATACTCAACACCAACAACAGCCAATCTCCGGACGCCATCCTACAACTCATCCGCTTCATCCTGGATCACAATGTCTTCACCTTCGATAACCAGTTCTTTACCCAAACACACGGAACAGCCATGGGGACCAAATTCGCACCCCAATACGCCAACATTTTCATGCACAAGTTCGAGCAGGACTTCTTCACTGCACAAGACCTCCAACCAACACTATACACCAGATACATCGACGACATTTTCTTTCTATGGACCCACGGCGAGGAATCACTGAAGAGACTACACGATAACATCAACAAGTTCCATCCCACCATCAAGCTCACCATGGACTACTCCTCAGAATCAGTTTCTTTCTTGGACACACGAATCTCCATCAAAGACGGGCACCTCAGCACTTCACTCTACCGCAAGCCCACGGACAACCTCACGATGCTCCACTTTTCCAGCTTCCACCCTAACCACGTCAAAGAGGCCATCCCCTGTGGACAGGCCCTGCGAATACACAGGGTCTGCTCAGACGAGGAGGAACGCGATGGACACCTACAGACGCTGAAAGACGCCCTAGTAAGAACGGGATATGACGCTCGACTCATCGATCGACAGTTCCGACGGGCCACAGCAAAAAATCGCATAGACCTCCTCAGGAGACTAACACGGGACGCAACCAACAGAGTACCCTTTGTCGTCCAGTACTTCCCCGGAGCGGAGAAACTACGCCATGTTCTCCGCAGCCTTCAACATGTCATCAATGACGACGAACACCTCGCTATGGCCATCCCCACACCTCCACTACTCGCCTTTAAACAGCCACCCAACCTCAAACAGACCATCGTTCGCAGCAAATTACCCAGCTTTCAAGAGAACAGCGTCCACGACACCACACAACCCTGCCGCGGTAACCTCTGCAAGACATGCCAGATCATCGACACAGATACCACCATCACACGAGAGGACACCACCCACCAGGTGCATGGTTCATACTCCTGTGACTCGGCCAACGTTGTCTACCTCATACGTTGCAGGAAAGGATGCCCCGGAGCATGGTACATTGGCGAGACCATGCAGACACTGCGACAACGGATGAACGGACACCGCGCAACAATCGCCAAACAGGAGGGTTCCCTCCCAGTCGGGGAACACTTCAGCAGTCAAGGACATTCAGCCACCGACCTTCGGGTAAGCGTACTCCAAGGCGGCCTTCGAGACACACGACAACGCAAAATCGTAGAGCAGAAATTGATAGCCAAGTTCCGCACCCATGAGGACGGCCTCAACCGGGATCTTGGGTTCATGTCACGCTACACGTTACCCCACCAGCGAACAAATGTTATCTGTTTTTAATATAACGGGTCAGTTGCTGTCTTTTCTATGTTTCTACCTCTCTATCTCTTTTTTTTTTGTTTGTTGTTTTTTTTGGTGATTTGTATATTCTGAGACCTGGCAGGTAACACCTGTCTGTCTGCACACTGATTGCCTTGGCAACGGGCAGTTGAAAAAACTGTCTGTTATCACCAGCATTGTTCTGTGAATTATAAATGCGACTTCATTTCGAGGACTTCATTTCCACATCGTTCACCTGAGGAAGGAGGTAGCCTCCGAAAGCTTGTGAATTTAAAACAAAAATTGCTGGACTATAACTTGGTGTTGTAAAATTGTTTACAATTGTCTCTCCCTCTGGCTCTCTCCCGCTCTCTCTGTCTTTATCTCTCTCTATCTCTCTCTCCATCATTCTCTCTCTCTCTCTGCCTCTCCCCTCTCTCTATGTCCTTTTCTCTCTCTCTGTTGTCTCTGAATTTTTCTTGATTGAAAAGTACTCTGAAATATTTCAGTCTCACTGTTTAAAGTAACAACAATTAAACAGCCCAGAGAGGCCTCTCTCCGTCCCTCTCTCTCTCTCTGTCCCTCTCTCTCTCCCCCTCTCTCTGTTTTTCTATCTCATTTAAACAGAGAGAGTCTGACCGAACCGATCATTTTCTCTCTCTCTCTGTCCCTCACTCTATTCACCTTTCTGCAGCATTTTTATTTATTAAAATGTTTTCTATATTAAAACTTCAATTAGAGGCTGGAAACCTGTCAGTTAAATCTCGTTTCTCAACCTTTGGATGATTTGAGTGTTTGAAATGGTGCTGTGCCCTGAGCTCGGAACCTGTTTGCCATCCAGACCCGGGGAGGTGAGAATGAGATGGAGTCCCTGCTCCCTCCACAGCTCTTTACAGTAAACACACAGAGAGAATGAAATGGTCAAACACTGTCTGAGAAACAGCAGCCATTCCAGCTCTGCAGCCCTTGTGTATTCGGAGCAGATTCCGCCCAACTTTAGTTCTTTAAATGTGGACGCCGGGCAGGGTGGGATGTGACGGAGGTCCCTGGGGTGTTTGGGTCACGAGGGGAGGGGGGAGACAGGCTGAGGGTGGGGGGACTCGGTTTGGGGTGAGGGAAGAGGGGGAGACAGGCTGTGAGGGTTTCAAATCAGTAAAATAGGTCCTTGAAATGAGGCTCATTCCAACAGACAGGTCTCCTGGTCAAACCAGTCCTGTCCTGGGCTGTCCCTGGATTAACATGAGAATGGACAAGTCCCTGAGGGAGACCCATTGAGATTCAGTCTAATATCTCAAAGGCTGAAGCAGGGAGCTCCCCGGGGGTAGGGGATGGCTGTGTGTCTCGTCCCAAACCCTCCCCAGGGGCGGGGACAATCTCTCAGTCTGCCGGGGTCCTCCAGCCTGTCCTGAGTGTATTTCTCTCTCTGTCTCTCTCCCAACTTTTCTCTCTCTTTAGATTCTCTGGTTTGTAATCGGGATTTGTGTCTCAGTGTTGGTGCTGAGGGATTGTTGGTGTAACTGGGAGTGGGAATGGGTGTGGGGGAGTTCTGGGCTCTTGCTGTGCCTTTTTAATCCCTTGCTTTTGTATTTTAATCAATTCCCTCTCTCTCTCTCCCTCCCCTCAGGAAACTTTTCGATGAAATGCTGCAAGGAGATGATCCAGAAAGAGACATTTTGTGAGAAGGAGGAGGAGGAAGAATCCTGGGCCAAGAATCGTTCTCTCGGCTGGGGACTGACTGACTGAGACCTTCACCGCAGCCTGGACCCGATGGGGGCCACGTGAGCAATGTTTAGGTTACTCTGGGGACACTGGGGATCACTGGGACATTCTGGGGACACTGGGGGATCACTGGGACATTCTGGGGACACTGGGGGATCACTGGGACATTCTAGGGACACTGGAGGATCACTGGGACATTCTGGAGACACTGGAGGATCACTGGGACATTGTACAGGAGCTGACACTGAGACACACACTGACCGTCTGACAGTGCAGCGCTCCCTCAGTACCGACCGTCCGACAGAATATCACCATCTGTTCGAGCCCAAATTCCTCCCTTCGTTCATTGCAAGTGCAACTTTTCAGAAATAACACAAAGTGGATCAAACTATTATTCAGAGGCTGACAATGTGACATATCTGGGGTCTTAATTGAAATTAAAAGCTCTTTCAGGAAGCGTCCTGCAGCACGCAGAGGGCCGAAATGTGAAAACAGCCTCCAAATGTTTTCTTAGTTTGAAGTTTAATTTTTGAAAAGGTCACTGACAACTCAGAAAAAAATAGTGTTAATTCCGAAGCCATTTTGGGCCCCCATGTTAAATTGTATTGTAATGGAACCACACAGACACATGGGGAAGCTCGGGAGCAAACTGATTGGAATTTGAGATTTTAATCCCATATTCATTTGTGGCACAGCTCAGCTCAATTCAAACCCAATGTCTGTGCAAAGGACACGTGTCTCCTGACTGTACAGTCTGTGTGTGTGTGTGTGTGTGTCTCAGTCTCACTGGTCCCATAACATAACTTTAAAGCAGTAAAATTAACCAGAACCTGCTCCAAAGACAAAACCGATCCAGATCTTGAAGGTGTGATGATTTCCTCCTTCTCTCTGCTCTGTTGGTGGGAGGCTCATTTCCAGTCCCAGGTATTTGTCTATTCCCCATGTCTGATGGGTTGGTTCCTGTGAACAGTTTGTCAGAGAGTGTTTCACTGCCTCAGGGTGTTTACAGAGAGAGAGAAGCAGCTCCCATCTTGGTCTGAAAGACCCAGTCAATGAGAGATTTATAAAACAATCCAGCCCAGTGGAGTTAAACCGAGTCCCCCATTAATCCAAACACACCATATTGTGAACAAAATTCAACATTTCACAGGGCCAGTGAGTCCCAGACACGGATTGTACCCACCTCCCTAAACTAAACTCAACTCCTTACTGCAAAAAGTGTCTGTCAAAACACAGCCCGTTTAGGGACTGAACCCCTCAAATAACCGTTACACTCAACATTGCAATCTCTCAGTGAATCGTTCCCTTTTACCCACTGTGTACTGTACATGTACAGGAGCTCACACTGAGACACACACGGGCCGTACAGTACCAGACAGGAGTGAATCGTTCCCTTTTACCCACTGTGTGCTGTACATGAACAGGAGCTCACACTGAGTCACACACGGGCCGTACAGTATCAGACAGGAGTGAATCGTTCCCTTTTACCCACTGTGTGCTGTACATGAACAGGAGCTCACACTGAGTCACACACGGGCCGTACAGTATCAGACAGGAGTGAATCGTTCCCTTTTACCCACCGTGTGCTGTACATGTACAGGAGCTCACACTGAGACACACACGGGCCGTCCAGTACCAGACAGGAGTGAATCGTTCCCTTTTACCCACTGTGTGCTGTACATGTACAGGAGCTGACACTGAGACACACACGGGCCGTACAGTACCAGACAGGAGTGAATCGTTCCCTTTTACCCACTGTGTGCTGTACATGTACAGGAGCTCACACTGAGACACACACGGGCCGTACAGTACCAGACAGGAGTGAATCGTTCCCTTTTGCCCACTCTGTGCTGTACACGTACAGTACAGTTGTGGTGGTGGTTGTTGTGGTGGCCCAAACGCAAAGGCCGCCGCTCTGGCATCGCTCTGGGATCCCCGGCTGCACCCTGGCCTCACTCTGGGCTGACTGGGTGCACTCTGGGACCCCGGCATCACTCTGGGGTTACTGGGACATTCTGGGGTCACTGCGGGATCACTGGGGACACTCTGTCGGCCTCTTGCCGCCATGTGACAAGATGGCGGCGGCTGCCATTTTTTCCAAGATTGTGGCCGCGCTTGCCGCCATTTTGCCCAAGATGGCGGCCGCGCCTGCCCCTATGTTTTCCAAGATGGCGGCCGTGCTTGCTGCCATTTTTTCCAAGATGGTGGCCATGCCGGCCGCCATTTTGTCCAAGACGGACTCCGAGCTTGCCTCCATTTTGTCCAAGCTGGCTTCATTTATTGTATGAATAATTGAAAAGTTTAAAATGTAATATAAATAACTCAATAGTTTCATTCATTAAATAAATAATGAATTGCTTATTTTATTATATCAATAATTAAATTGTTTTCAAGTGTTTAATTTATTATATGAATACTTCAAATGTTTCATTTATTATAAAGAGAATTCAATAGTTTAAATTATTCGATTGATTAATTTATTATATAAATAACCAAGAGTTCAATTGTTTAATATATTATAAATAATTCAAGTGTTTGATTTTTTATGTAAATTATTGAATTGTTTAATTTATTATATGAATAATTAAATTGATTAATATATTTGATAAATAATTCAGTAGTTTAATTATATAATTCAAGTGTATAATTTAATATATAAATAGCTCCGTTGTTTAATTTATTGTATAAATAATTCAATTTGTGAATTTATTATACAAATAAACAAGTGTTTAATTTATTAATGAAGCATTCAAGTGTATAATTTATTACATAAATAGTTCATTTGTTTAATTTATTATTTAAATAATTCAACTGTTTCATTTATTATCTAAATAATTCAATAGTTCAATTTATTATATAAATAATTAAAAGGTTTTATTTATTAAATAAATAATTCAATAGTTTAATTCATTATATAAATAATCAATTGTTTAATTTCTTACATAACGACTTCAGTTGTTAAAATAAACTATTGAATTATTTTCATAAGAAATTAAGCATCTAAATAATTCAATTGATGAAATTATTATACAAATAAACAAGTGTTTAATTTATTATATAATGCATGTCTAATTTATTATATAAAAAACAATTGTTTAATTTATTATATAAATGATTGAACTGATTATTTGATTCTCTAAATAATTCAATTGTTTAATTTATTATATAAATAATTCATGTTTAATTCATTATATAAATAATTCAAGTGTTTCATTTATTTATAAAAAATCAATTGTTTAATTTATTATATAAATAACCAATTGTTTAGTTTATTATATAAATAACCAATTGTTTAGTTTATTATATAAATAACCAATTGTTTAGTTTATTATATAAATAATCCAAGTGTTAAAATTATTATATAAAGAGGTCAAGTGTTTAAATTATATAATTAATTCAAAGGTTTAACTTATCATAGAAAGATTCAAGTGTTTATTTAATCATATTAATAATCCATTATTTAATTTATTGCATGAAGAATTTCAAAATGTTATTTATTATATAAATAATCAATTGTTTAATTCATTACATTCATAATGAATTAAACAATTTCATAATGAATTGTTTAATTGATTATATAAATAATTCAAAGGTTTAATTCATTACACATAATAAATTGTTTACTTTATTATATAATGAAGTCTCGTGTTTAATTTATTAGACAAATCATTCAAGTGTTTAATTTATGATATAAATAATTCAACTAAATATTGAATTCTTTATATAATAAATTAAACGAAGGAAAATTTATATAATGAATTAAACTATTGAATTATTTCTACAATAAAATAAACACTTGAATCCTTTATATAATAAATAAACACTAATTGTTTATGTAATAAATTAAACAATTGATTATTTAATGAATTGAACTATTCAATTATTTATGAAATGAATTGAACGATTGAATTATTTATATTATAAATTAAACACTTGAATTATATGCTTCCAATGTCTTTGTTTTTCGGCCTGGTATTAAGATCATCAATGGCGGCTGTAGCACCCAGCATGCAGCGCGGTGCAGATTGTGCCCTATCTGAATCAGTGGAGCCCAGTGCGCAGGCGCAGTAGTGACTCATTACCGGTCAGTGTGTCCTGAGCATGCGCGGCCAGTCGAGGCTGCGGGAGGAGCGCGTTCGGTGCAGGTCAGAGGATCGGAGCAAGAGGCTCAATAAACCCCGGGGCCCGGGTCCGGGCTCAGGCCCAGGCTCAGGCTTTACAAACCCCGAGTGCGGCCCCAGACCCGAATATAAAACAGTGAACATTATCCCCCCCTCACTACCCGCCGGGAAATGAAGGGGAAATGGGGATCGGTCAGGGAGCGTCTGTAAATGAAGGAGAAATGGTGATCGGTCAGGGAGCGTCTGCAAATGAAGGAGAAATGGTGATCGGTCAGGGAGCGTCTGGAAATGAAGGAGAAATGGGGATCGGTCAGGGAGCGTCTGTAAATGAAGGGGAAATGGGGATCGGTCAGGGAGCGTCTGTAAATGAAGGAGAAATGGTGATCGGTTCGGGAGCGTCTGTAAATGAAGGAGAAATGGTGATCGGTCAGGGAGCGTCTGTAAATGAAGGAGAAATGGTGATCGGTCAGGGAGCATCTGTAAATGAAGGAGAAATGGTGATCGGTCAGGGAGCGTCTGTAAATGAAGGAGAAATGGTGATCGGTCAGGGAGCGTCTGTAAATGAAGGAGAAATAGTGATCGGTCAGGGAGCGTCTGTAAATGAAGGAGAAATGGTGATCGGTCAGGGAGCGTCTGTAAATGAAGGAGGAATGATGATCGGTCAGGGAGCGTCTGTAAATGAAGGAGAAATGGTGATCGGTCAGGGGGCGTCTGTAAATGAAGGAGAAATGGTGATCTCTATACCTTTAGTCATCCAGGGAGCTCTCGCTTTGGATGCTGTTCCTTTCCTCCTCGTGGGAATCTGTCTACTCTGCACCCAAACCAATTCCTCCTTGAAGGCCTCCCACTGTTCAATTACTGTTCTGCCTGCCAATTTTTGATACCAATCCACCTGGACAAGATCCCTTTTTAACTCACTGGAATTAGCCCTCCTCCAGTTAAGAATTTTCACATTTGACTGTCCCCTGTCCTTTTCCATAACTGTTCTAAACCAAATGAGATTATGATCACTGCTGCCCCACTGAAACATGCTCCACCTGCCCCACTTCATTCTCCACACCCAGCCCACTACTGTACTCACACTCTCTCACACCCTCTCACACTCACTCTCTCTCTCACACCCTTTCACTTATGGTTTAGGGCCACTGAAAGATGATGCGATGGGTTTGGATTTCAGCACAGGGAGGAGGGAGAGTGTGTGGGACGGGGATTTACAGCTTTGAGGAATGAGAGAGGAAATAATGTTCCATAGAAAGTAAAGTTATCTGATCTGAATTTCTATCCTGTAGTTACAGTGATAACTTTTATAAACTACTTTTACAGGGGAGGATTTGCAGAGGGAAACTCAAACCAAAGATCACGTCAAGATCTGACAGAGTCACTCGATTCATCAGGACCTGAATATCATCGACCTTTGAATGTGGAAGGAGAAATGTTTGTCTGTTCTGTCTGTGGGAGATGATTTTAGACATCAGTGTGAGTGGAAAAGCACCGAGACACACACCGAGTGAGAGTGTTCCAGTGCACTGACTGTGGAAAGAGCTTTAACCAGTTACACAGCCAGAAAAAACATCACACCGTTCACAGCGGGGAGAAACCGTACACGTGTTCTGTGTGTGGACGAGGCTTCAACTGATCATCAACCTGGAGAGACACAAGGACACCCAGACCATGGAGAAACCGTGGAAATGTGGAGACTGTGGGAAGGGATTCAATTACCCGTCCAGGCTGGAAATTCATCAACACAGTCACACTGGGGAGAGGCCGTTCACCTGCTCCGTGTGTGGGAAGGGATTCGCTCATTCATCCACCCTGCTGACACACCAGCGAGTTCACTCTGATGAGAGACCTTTTAAATGTTCTGACTGTGAGATGAGGTTTAAAAGCAAAATTAATCTGCTGATACACCAACGTACCCACACTGGGGAGAGGCCGTTCACCTGCTCCGTGTGTGGGAAGGGATTCACTATTTCATCCAGCCTCCAGACACACCAGCGAGTTCACACTGGGGAGAGACCTTTTAAATGTTCTGACTGTGAGAAGAGGTTTAAATGCAAAAGGAACCTGCTGACACACCAATGTACTCACACTGGGGAGAGGCCGTTCACCTGCTCCGTGTGTGGGAAGGGATTCACTCAGTCATCCCTCCTCCTGACACACCAGCGAGTTCACACTGGGGAGAGGCCGTTCACCTGCTCCGTGTGTGGGAAGGGATTCACTCAGTCATCCCTCCTCCTGACACACCAGCGAGTTCACACTGGGGAGAGGCCGTTCACCTGCTCTGTGTGCGGGAAGGGATACACTCGGTCATCCACCCTGCTGACACACCAGCGAGTTCACACTGGGGAGAGACCTTTTAAATGTTCTGACTGTGAGAAGAGGTTTAAATGCAAAAGGAACCTGCTGACACACCAATGTACTCACACTGGGGAGAGGCCGTTCACCTGCTCCGTGTGTGGGAAGGGATTCACTCAGTCATCCCTCCTCCTGACACACCAGCGAGTTCACACTGGGGAGAGACCTTTTAAATGTTCTGACTGTGAGAAGAGGTTTCAAAGCAAAAGTAATCTGCTGTCACACCAACGCACTCACACTGGGGAGAGACAGTTCATCTGCTCTGTGTGTGGGAAGGGATTCACTTGGTCATCTGAGCTTCTGACACACCAGCGAGTTCACACTGGGGAGAGGCCTTTTAAATGTTCTGACTGTGAGAAGAGGTTTAAAAGCAAAATTGAACTGCTGAGACACCAACGCACTCACACTGGGGAGAGACCGTTCATCTGCACCGTGTGTGGGAAGAGATTCACTCAGTCGTCCATCCTGCTGACACACCAGCGAGTTCACACTGGGGAGAGGCCATTCACCTGCTCCTTGTGTGGGAAGAGATTCACTCGGTCATCCATCCTGCTGACACACCAGCGAGTTCACTCTGATGAGAGACCTTTTAAATGTTCTGACTGTGAGAAGAGGTTTAAAAGCAAAATTAATCTGCTGATACACCAACGTACCCACACTGGGGAGAGGCCGTTCACCTGCTCCTTGTGTGGGAAGAGATTCACTCAGTCTTTCATCCTGCTGAGACACCAGCGAGTTCACTCTGATGAGAGATCTTTTAAGTGTTCTGACTGTGAGAAGAGGTTTAAAAGCAAAATTGAACTGCTGAGACACCAACGCACTCACACTGGGGAGAGACCGTTCATCTGCACCGTGTGTGGGAAGAGATTCACTCAGTCATCCAACCTGCTGAAACACCAGCGAGTTCACACTGGGGAGAGGCCGTTCACCTGCTCCTTGTGTGGGATGAGATTCACTCGGTCATTCATCCTGCTGAGACACCAGCGAGTTCACTCCGATGAGAGACCTTTTAAATGTTCTGACTGTGAGAAGAGGTTTAAAAGCAAATTTAATCTGCTGACACACCAACGCACTCACACTGGGGAGAGGCCGTTCACCTGCTCTGTGTATGGGAAGGGATTCGTTGGGTCATCCACCCTGCTGAAACACCAGCGAGTTCACACTGGAGAGGGGGCGTTCACCTGCTCCGTATGTGGGAAGAGATTCACTCGGCCATCCAACCTGCTGAGACACCAGCGAGTTCACTCCGATGAGAGACCTTTTAAATGTTCTGACTGTGAGAAGAGGTATAAAAGCAAATTTAATCTGCTGACACACCAACGCACTCACACTGGGGAGGGGCCGTTCACCTGCTCAGTGTGTGGGAAGGGATTCACTTGGTCATCCTCCCTGCTGCAACACCAGCAAGTTCACACTGAGAGACCTTCAAATGTTCTGACTGTGGGAAGAGATTTAAAATCAGAAACGAACTGCTGAGACATCGACGCACTCACACTGGGGAGAGACTGTTCACCTGCTCCGTGTGTGGGAAGAGATTCACTCGATCATCCCACCTTCTGAAACATTAACTTGTTGACACGATTGAGTGACCTTTTAATGCAGTGACTGTGAGAAGAGCTTTAAAAGCAGAAATGAACTGCTGACACATCAACGCATGCCCATTGGTTGAGAGACTGTTCACCTGCTCCGTGTGTGGGAAGGGATTCACTCAGTCATCACACGTGCTGAGACACCAGCGAGTTCACGAAATGAGCAGGTCCAACGAGCCGGTCTGTAACACAGGCCAATGACTCAGTGCAGCTCGTGACCCAGTCACTGGGCTCCGTTATAGCCTCTCCTGTCAGTAACACACAAAGAGAAATTGTAAATCTGAAACAGAAAGAGATAATGTATAACACTTCATATCAACCACCAGTTTTTCCCTCTTTCCGGCTTTTAAAACAATCTGTTTCACAGTTTGTCAAACCCGAAACAGCCTCTGGGATTTGCTGATTGAGAATTTCAGTGGAAATTGGGACCGTCATTAAGTATCGGAACAAATATCCCCGCTGAGGTTTCGGGATTGTTACTGGTTTATTTATATCAGTGAGTGACCGATTTTAAACCAGGTGAGGGTCTAAACTTAAGGTAAGAGCCTGGGATAGACAAGAGACTCTTCAATGTATCAAGTTAAATTACACTGACTCCACCAACACTGGACATCACATCCCTCAAACATTGTTACCTGTAACTGTATAAAACTGTTGAGGGTGGAAATGGGAAATAACTGAAAAAAACTTCATTGTATCAAAGTTAATTCTGATCATTATTATTATACAAACATTCGACAGCCGGTCCCTTAAAAAGGACCCAATATCAAACCAGTCCCCAGTCCTTGGGCCTGTGCCTATGTTGTGATTTGCACCCGCTTCTGACTGACTTGGTATCAGACGCACTCCCGTCAACAGTAAACGGATGGAGCCGGATCCAGAAGAGAAAAATGAGGACCGAGCTCCGCGGTTCTCCCAGAGTGCGGGAGGCGGAGTAACAGCAGCAGACAGAGAGATCTCTCTAAACCAGCCGCTGCCGCCGGAGAGAAGCGAGTCCCGTTCCGAGCCGTGTCTGTCAGGCGCCCGCTGACCCTCTCTTCACTGAAGGGGACCGATTCAGCACCAACTCACACACCCACCATTGGATCATTGAATCACCTTCAACACCTGAATTACATCACCACTTAATCCTCTATACACGAGGAAATACAAACCTTGTCCACGCAACTTGCCCTCATAATGTTACCATTTTAGCCCCGGTATCATTCTGGTCTTTCTGCGCTGCACCTCCTGCAAGGCCAATATATCCTTCCTGAGGTCTGGTGCCCAGGACTGAATGCCGTACTCTGAATGTGGCCTTAACAGAGTTTATAGAATTCTAACATAACTTCCACCCTTTTGAATTCCAGTTCCCTTAAGATAAAGGCCGATATTCCATTAGCCATTTTAATTATTTTTTGCACCTGTCTGCCAACTCTTCCTGATTTCCCGAAGTATCTCTGCTCACCCACAGTTCCTGGCTTCTCACCATTTTGAAAATACTCTGATTTATCTTGCTTCGGGCCAAAGTGGATGGTCTCACACTTCCCCAGATTGAAACTTTGAACAGTCTGGGGCTCTTTTGTATCGAAAAGAGAAGGCTGAGGGTGACCTGATACAGGACTTTAAGATTATGCAAGGGTTTGATAGGTCAGATGTAGATAAGGTGTTTGTACTTTTGGGAGTGGGGACGTCAGAACTTAGGGCCATGAATATAATAGTCATCAATAAATCCAATCTGGCATTCAAGAGAAACATATTTATCCAGAGAGGCGTTAGAATGTGCAGCTCGCTCCCACACGGAGTAGTTAAGGCGAATATCATGGATGCATTTACGGTGAAGTGAGATAAACACATGGAGGAGAAAGGAATATTCGGGTTTGCTCATAGGGTTAGATGAAGAGGGGTTGGAGGAGGCTCGTCTGCAGCATAAACACCGGTATAGTCTAGTTGGGCCGAATTGCCTGTTTCTGTGATGTACATTCGATGTAATTCTATGTAAGCTCCATCTGACACAGTTTTACCAACTCACTGAATCTATCAATTTCCTTTTACAACTTTATGCTCCCATCTACACTACTCACTGTGCCTCCTAACTTGGTGTCATCAACAAACCTGGATATACCACTCTCTATTCCTTTATCTGCCTCATTTATACAGATCCCTGGGGGACACCACTAATCAAATCCTGTCAATTTGAGTACATACCCATTAACCCTACTCTCTGTCTCCGACCTCCAAACCAACTCCCTCCCAATGTCAATGGGTTGCTTTGAATTCCACATGTCAACAGAAATGAGAATAGTCTCTGATGTTAAACCTTAACGAATGCCTCTGGAAGTCAATATACACATAACCCCCATAGACACTCCATCATTTACCACGTTAGTTACATCTTCAAAAAGTTCAACTATTTTCGTTAGACTTGACTTACACTTTACAAATCCATGCTGGCTCTCTCTGATCAATTCATGTTTATCCAAGTGCTCAGTCATTCTTTCCCCAATAACAGATTCTGGTAACTTCCCCACAACAGACGTCAGACTAATCGGTCTATAATTTCCTGTTTTATCTCTCCTACCCTTCCTAATTAATGGAATGATATTTGAATTTTTTCAATCCATGGAACAATTCCTGAATCAAGAGAGTTTTGAACGATCATGACTGAAGCATGTCCAATTTCCTCACCTATTCCCCTTCGTCCCCTGGGATGGTAAACATCAGGTCCTGGAGATTTGTCTATCTTTAGTCTGATTATTTTCTCCATTACCATTATTTTACTTACACTGAATCCCCTTGATTTATTTTCAGTTTTCCTCGTGTCTCTGGTTTATTATCCTCATGCTTTTCTGTGAGGATTTAGCAAGTCTGCCATTTCCTGATTTTCAATTACAATATCACCTCCATCTGTCTTTAAGGGGCCCACATTACTCTTAGTCACCCTTCTTTCTCTTAATATACGTGTAAAAACCTTGAAAGTTGTCCTTAATTTCATTCACAAGTTTTTCTCGTTTTCCCTCGTTGCACCTTTTACGATTTTTTTTAGTTTCAGCACCACAATAAACAACACTTCACTGTGAAATTTGCTCAATTAGTTCTTTAGTGTCAGAGCGAGAATTGTCCATCCCTAATTTATTTAAAGTAACAAACAAACACAAGCACAAATATTCATTCGTGTATCAAAGCACTGATGGACACAGAAAGATAAACACAGCTTGAAACGCAGTCAGTATCGGGATTCACAGGGAAACTGGCAAGTGAAATAGACAAAGATCAAACAGTCTGAACCCACAACAGAATGTGACGTGTAGCTGATAGATATTAATGAGAGGAGGTGGGAAACGCTACCATGAATTGGCACCGTGGCTTAGTTGGTTAAAACACTTGTCTGGTAAACAGGAGATCCTGGGTTCAACTCCCAGCGGTGCCTTTGTGTAATTCGTGGTGTTTCGTGAATTTGAGAAGCACACAGTGCTGTGTTTTGTTCAGGATCCAACACGGAACTGATCAGGAGGTCTTTTCAAAAATGCCTTTTCATCATACAGACAGCCCTCTCATCGAATGTGTCCGTGACACGTTCTTGTTTCTGGGCTCGTTGAGGTCGGGGTATAATTCTTGATTCGATGTTTCATACCCTGGAGAAACCCTAATTTAGCCCTGGACTTTGGATCTTGATCTGCGGTTCAAAGTTTTGCGAAGAGGGAAAAGGAGTCCCCAAATCACTCCACCTGAATCTCAAGCGCTTTTGAAAGAAATTCAGTTCAAACAATCAGGACTTTAAAGGCACCTCAATGACCTGCACTTTCATTGAACGAGCTTTGCTTCCAATTACATTCAACCTTGAAACCGCTCTGGGTTTTCCCCTCACTGAAGCAGAGTGTGGCCGCTCTGTATCTGTGATCATGTCGGTGACGAGGTTCGCTCTGATATTGGTCGCTTTCAATTTTTAAGATCTCGCCAAGCTCAGGGAAAAGAAACCGGGTATCGAATTGTCCCTGTAAGTGATGAATTGAAGGGATTGGTGCTCCAAGCAGATCTGGAAAATTCACAGTGCGGTCACTCAGGAATTCCAAATCCACCCTCTCGCCACTCCCCCCGTCTCAGTCTTTCCATCTTTACCCTTCACTGCCGGTGTTCCAGGTTCGATCATCCGTGGCCGTTCAACGAAGCCTGAGAAGTCCATGAGGGAAAAACACAGCGAGTCAAGAGACAGAGACAAGGTGGGATCAAAGTATAGGAAGAAATAGGATCAATGTCAAGTTCTGCGAACGGGCAGAATTTAAGATGGAGCTTGGGAGAGATTCCTTCACGTGTCTTGCAATTTTGCAAGAGACCATTGGGCTCCGAATTAAAAGCATGAGCCGCATTGGAGAGTCTCTCTGAGAGAGGGAATGCGGTTCGTCAACTCCAGTTCATCGTTATTTGAGCAGTAAACATAACTTTAAGAAGTATCACTGCGAGGAGGATTCGAACGTACGCAGGAAATCCCCAGGGGATTCCGAGTCCAACGCCTTAACCACTCGGCCATCGCAGCTACAAACATCTGTTATGCACGGCTGTAAATCAGAATGTGTCGGTTTATCACAAGCGATCTGTGATACAATGTTCTCTCAGACAGGTGAAAGGCCCTGATCCCTGGTCTGTGCTGATTCTCTGATAGTTTACTGGGTAAAGGCCCTGATCCCTGGTCTGTGCTGATTCCCTGATAGTTTACTGGGTAAAGGCCCTGATCCCTGGTCTGTGCTGATTCTCTGATAGTTTACTGGGTAAAGGCCCTGATCCCTGGTCTGTGCTGATTCCCTGATAGTTTACTGGGTAAAGGCCCTGATCCCTGGTCTGTGCTGACTCTCTGATAGTTTACTGGGTAAAGGCCCTGATCCCTGGTCTGTGCTGACTCTCTGATAGTTCACTGGGTAAAGGCCCTGATCCCTGGTCTGTGCTGATTCTCTGATGGTTTACTGGGTAAAGGCCCTGATCCCTGGTCTGTGCTGACTCTCTGATAGTTTACTGGGTAAAGGCCCTGATCCCTGGTCTGTGCTGATTCTCTGATAGTTTACTGGGTAAAGGCCCTGATCCCTGGTCTGTGCTGATTCTCTGATAGTTTACTGGGTAAAGGCCCTGATCCCTGGTCTGTGCTGATTCTCTGATAGTTTACTGGGTAAAGGCCCTGATCCCTGGTCTGTGCTGATTCTCTGATAGTTTACTGGGTAAAGGCCCTGATCCCTGGTCTGTGCTGATTCTCTGATAGTTTACTGGGTAAAGGCCCTGATCCCTGGTCTGTGCTTATTCCCTGATAGTTTAGTGGGATTCATTCTGTATCTCTCAGTCTCTGGTACTGTGTGTGAGTGTGGGATTCATTTTGTGTCTGTCAGTCTCTGGTACTGCATGTTAGTGTGGGATTCATTCTGTATCTGTCACTCACTGATACTGTGTGTGAGTTTGGGATTCATTCTCTGTCTTGTCAGCAGTGTGTGTGAGAGTTTGTGATTCATTCTTTACAGGCAGTCTCTCATACTGTGTGTTAGTGTGGGATTCTTTCGGTATCTGTCAGTCTCTGTTTCTCCATGTGAGTGTGGGACTCATTCTTTATATACAGTCCCCAGTACTGTATGTGGGAGTTGAATTCATCCTAAATATGCAGTTACTCATACTGCATGTTAGTGTGGGATTCATACTGTACCTATCAGTCCCTGGTACTTGATGAGAGTGTGGGATTAACTCTGTGTCTGTCAGTCTCTAGTACTGTATGTGAGTTTGGGATTCCTTCTGTATCTGTGAGTGTTGGATTCATTCTGTGTCTGTGTGTCTCTGGTACTGTATCTGAATGTGAGTTTCATTCTGTATCTGTACATAATTATTCTCTCAGATTACATTATTGCGTTCAATACTTCAGCTTTAATATCTTAATGTTTGAAGAGTTTTACTCCTTATTTAATTTGTAAATATGGACGAACTTTAGGATTTAATGTTGGAGGTTTTAATCAGATAATTTGTGTGCTTTTTGGACTACTATTAAATCTGCATCTCTGTGAGTAATATTGTGGATGATAATGAATCTTTCAAACTGATAAGGTGACATTTTTGAATTGGTTTGTAATGTGTAGATCAGTCTGTAGAAATGGAATTGATACTGTATCTTTCAGTCTAATATTGTATGAGATTTTTGGACTGGTATATAATGTGTATCTCAGTCTGCACTAATAGAATTGATACTCTATCTTTAAATTTCATTCTACGAGTGCATTCTGAACAGGTATCTAATTTGTTTCTCAGGTTTACTATCTTTCAGTATTTCTCAATCGATACTGTACGTGAAGTTTGGATTTGTTTGCAATTTGTAGCAAATGGTTCACTTTTCGAATGGATATTTCATGTATTAAAGTCATGTGTGAGAGAGTTCTGGGATAGTATTCAATTGGAATCTCAGGTACATTATTGGGATTCATTCTGTCCCTTTCAATCGGATACCATGTGTGATTTCTCTCTGGTATTTAATTCGTAGCTATGTTGCCCGATTGTGAGATTGACACAGTGCCTTTCAATCTGAGAGTGTGATTTTGGACTGGGATTTTTGTATCGACCTGTCAGCGGGACTGAGTTCGGGGGAAATGGAACAGTGTCTGCCTCACCCGCTCTGTTTGAATGTTGGATTGAAAGTGTGTCTCTGGAACTTGGGATCAGTGTGGGACTGACTACTTCTACTGTCTGAGACTGTGGAACTGATGACCTCTCTGTGCTCTGTGGGTGATAATGTACCTCCTGTGTGTGAGAAGGAGCTGGCTGCACTCCTCCTTGTGCCTCGGGTGGAGGAAACATCACATTCATTCTGGATCATTCAAGGATTCGCCTGTGGAAAGAAAAATGATCTGTTGTAACTCAAGAAACGGTGAGGTTGAAAATAGAATAGAGATCAGTTTAATATCTCTGCTAATGATCATTTTGAATATCCACAAATGAAAACCAGTGATACAAACAGTGTCAGTGTCTGACTCCACTGCAGCACTCAGCTTCTGCACACCAGGTGTGTTGGGCTATTTTACAACAATTTAGTGACATCCAGACACAACCCAACCCCTGCACTGATCCATGAATGGGACTACCCGATGGGGCAGGGACCTTTGTCCAGGTCAGGTTTCTAATCCCCTCTTCCATGGGACTAACCGTTCAACCCAAATATAACAGTCGCTGTTTAAATTGTGTCCTTCACACTTCTCACCTGATGCCTGCAATAGATGCTCTTTGTATAACTCCCCACATCCTTACTGTCCGGCTCTGTTTCCACTCTTCACTGTCCAATAACAATAAACAGGGTGAGACTGGAACTAAACCAGGACCATTCACTCCTGGTTTGGGGAGAGAAAGCAGCAATGGTTTTAATAGCAGGTTCTTCCCATTCTCTCTCCCTTCCCCTGGACACACCCTGTCCACACACAGCCCGAGAATGACCTCTCCCTTCCCCCCTCTCACTCCATGTTCCGGGACCAGTTCCTGATCCACTCCGCCTCTTACAAACAGCCCCCGGACTCCCCCTGCCCTTCCCCCAGACTCAATGCCGATCTCTGAGCCCATCTGCGGACACGGTCCCGGAGCGATGAGCTGCTGTAACGAGGCTGCTCTTTGCTCCCTTCCCCCGGGGGCCGTGATCTCTCCATTCCCGCCTGTCTGAGCAAAGGAAGTGGGTCTGGGGGAAAAGTCAGAGGGAATGGGCTCCACAGGCAGTGCAGGAACAGGCACCAGAATGGGAAACAGATGGGATTCCACCAGTGCCTAACGCTGGAATCCAGACTGACTTTACAATCTCCAACTATTAAACTCGAGGTTTCCATCCCTGCTGTTTCTCTCGGGCTCTTTTGATGGGAAAGAGTCTTTCAGAGATAAAGTGAGCGGCTGTGGAATGAGCCAATGGGTTCTGTTCATTCTTGGCTCCCTCACTGATAAAGTGACGTTTGACTCCGAAACTGGAGGGAGGATTCCTCAAACCAATCCTGGAGAAACGGGGGAGGAAAGTGGGAGTCGGTGTATTTGCTGGGACCGTGTAGGATCAATATCAGGCAGCAACAGTCCCAGTTTATTTCAATCGGAGTGAAACTCTCGGTCACTGAGAGTAACACAGAACGGCCCTGAGCTGCAAGATTGCAGAGGGGACAACAGGCAAGAGAGGGTTAAATGTGTGACACTGTCCCTGAGAGTGGGATTAATAATGTGTCTGTCTCTGAAATAATATCAGTGAGAGATGAGACTGCATCTTCTGTCACTCCATCTTGGAATAGCATTTGGAATGAAATATTTTCCAATTTGTTCCTGGGTGAAAATGGGACATTACAGGTCAGTTTCTCTCTCTCTCTCTTTTGTACAGCTTATGAAGGTGGGATACTGTTACTGAGATACAGAGACACTGATAGGAAGTGTAATTCTGATACTGTGCCTGTCTGTTTTTATCTCTCTCTAGCGCTGTAAATGAAGGTGGAATATTGTTACTGAGTGTGAAACGGACACACTGATGGGAAGTGTGAGACTGATACTGTGTCTGTTTGTCTGTGTGTCTCTCTCTGTCTTTCTCTCTCCCCAGTGCTGTACAAGGAGGCGGGATACTGTTACTGAGCGTAATATAGACACACTGATAGAAAGGGAAAGACTGATTCTGTGTCTGTGAACAGACCTCCGGTGCTATTGGTGAGACGGTCACTGTCCCTTTTACTGTATATCAACCGGTCTGACGGGGCATTCATCATTCGCCAGTCCTGTAAGAAAAGGTGGAGAGAAACCGTCTGTAACTGTCTGACACTGGACTGTCTGTGAGTGTTGAATTTATTCAGTAAGTAGTCGTGTCTGGGTGTTGAGAACGGGATGGAGAGGACACCAGTTACTATTATCTGACAGTCAGTCAGTTTAGCAGGAGAGAGAAACACAGAGAGACTGGAGGAGCCCAGAGCGGATAATTTGTATTTTCATCTTAACCAAACATATCACTGTGTGCGGACAATATAATAATGTAAAAGGAGGAGGACAAGGTGAGGCCCAGACAGCATTGAGTCTCATTTCACTTTCGACGGACGCAGGACTTGTCCCAGGTGAGGGTTTTGTGTTTCAAGATCACTTCACTAAAAACACCTTGACGATCTGGGGTGACAGACGGACATGACGGGCAGGAAAAGACCAGCTCGTTCATCAATCCTGCCCCACATGCCTGGAGCATCGTGACTGGACACTTCCTACACACCACCAGCCCCACCCACCGGGAACATGGAATCTCCTGGGAGCGGTCACAAACCAGAAAAAAAACAGAAAAAAGGCGGAGAGAGAGTCAGCACCCACCGCACCAGAGAGGGTCAGCACCCACCGCACCAGAGAGGGTCAGCACCCACCGCACCAGAGAGAGTCAGCTCCCACCCCACCAGAGAGAGTCCGCACCCACCGCACCAGAGTCGGCACCCACCGCACCAGAGAGGGTCAGCGCCCACGCCACCAGAGAGAGTCAGCGCCCACGCCACCAGAGAGGGTCAGCACCCACCGCACCAGAGAGAGTCAGCACCCACTGCACCAGAGAGAGTCAGAGTCAGCGCCCACCCCACCAGGGAGAGTCAGCACCCACCACACCAGCCGGGAATACATTCCAGATGCTCAGTCCTCTCTGGGAAAAGAAGAAGCTCCCAACATCCAGACTATTCTTCCCTCTTTGTGGTCGGAACGCCGGTCCGCTGCTTCCCCCCAATCTGTGAAACTGGAAATAATCTATCACTGGGCAAGCTGTTCAACCATGAGATGGGAGCCATTGAAACACCGTGGGCGCTCTCCCATTGAATGATATTCTGTGCGGAGCGTTCGGTTTTTCGCGAGGTGAAGAAACTCTTGTCTCTCCTTGTGTGTAAATGTGAGGCGAGTCTCAGATGATATTCTCACAGTTGAATCTAAAATTTGAAATGTAACTTGTTTGGAGATGCCGGGGATTGAACCCGGGACCTCATACATGCAAAGCATGCGCTCTTCCACTGAGCTACATCCCCACGGGGCAAAAGGAACCTGAGAAATAAACAAGCAGACACTTTAGAAGTGAAGCCGTGAGCTTTCTGCTCCGTCTCTCCAGGATATCGAGATGCCCAGCGGTCCCGCGTGTTCACAATGTTCAACCTCTGCTTCAGTTCACGGGGTTTCTGCTCCTCTTTACTTTGAACTTTCCAAAAAAAAGTCTGTGGAAATAAAAAAACCCAATCGCTAATGGTCAGTGACAAGACTGAAATCGAACCTCTGAATCATAAAGTGAGATGGAAGAATGACAGAGCGTCAAACAGGAACAAGAGCTGGGACTGCTCGCTCGATATTGCACCGTCACACATTCCCCTCAGTCGGCGGCTGCTTTGAGTTGAGCTGTTGAGGGGACCGTGAGATGAAGTCCCGCTCCGGGACAATTTAATGCTTGTGGAGCCTCAGAAGTTGGAACTCGCTGAGCTCAAAAAACGTCATTCAACTTTCCGTGGGTAATTCTGGTGGAAAATTAATTAGGAAGATGCTAAGAGTTGAACCCAGGACCTCAACACATGCGAAACATGCGCTCTATCACTGAACGAAATCCCCAGATTAAAGAAACCTCTCACCAAGGAAAGAAGAACTGATTGTCCTCATTTTATGAGGCCACCCGTGGTGGGTGTGCACTCCACTCTGCATTTTACTGGAGAAATAATCAATTTATATTATGTAACTATGCCCCACTCACTGCATTTTACTGGAGAAATAATCAATTTATATTATGTAACTATCCTCCACTCACTGCATTTTACTGGAGAAATAATCAATTTATTTTATGTAACTATCCCCCACTCACTGCATTTTACTGGAGAAATAATCAATTTATATTATGTAACTATCCTCCACTCACTGCATTTTACTGGAGAAATAATCAATTTATTTTATGTAACTATCCCCCACTCACTGCATTTTACTGGAGAAATAATCAATTTATATTATGTAACTATCCTCCACTCACTGCATTTTACTGGAGAAATAATCAATTTATATTGTGTAACTATCCCCCACCAGGTTTTAGCTGTTGTCAGAAATAGTCCCTTCGTGGTCGCCAATTGTAGGATTTAAACCACTATTTTCAGGATTATAATCTAATCCAATCTCAGGACTGGTTCCTGACAACAACAAGATCACCACTGGTACTGGTATTACGGTTAAAGGCAAAACCGATTTATTAATCACATCACAATTAGTGCAAAAAGGTGATACTGAACAAAGAGAAATAGTGAGTGTTCCTTGAAACCTCAGGAGTGTCCCTCCAAGTGACTACGGTGTGGTCTCTCTCTCTCTCTCTCTATCCCTCCAAGTGACTACGGTGCGGTCTCTCTCTCTCTCTCTCTCTATCCCTCCAAGTGACTACGGTGCGGTCTCTCTCTCTCTGTCCCTCCAAGTGACTACGGTGCGGTCTCTCTCTCTCTCTCTCTCTCTGTCCCTCCAAGTGACTACGGTGCGGTCTCTCTCTCTCTCTCTCTATCCCTCCAAGTGACTACGGTGCGGTCTCTCTCTCTCTCTCTCTCTATCCCTCCAAGTGACTACGGTGCGGTCTCTCTCTCTCTATCCCTCCAAGTGACTACGGTGCGGTCTCTCTCTCTCTCTCTCTCCATCCCTCCAAGTGACTACGGTGCGGTCTCTCTCTCTCTCTCTCTCTCTATCCCTCCAAGTGACTACGGTGCGGTCTCTCTCTCTCTATCCCTCCAAGTGACTACGGTGCGGTCTCTCTCTCTCTCTCTCTCTATCCCTCCAAGTGACTACGGTGCGGTCTCTCTCTCTCTCTCTCTCCATCCCTCCAAGTGACTACGGTGCGGTCTCTCTCTCTCTCTCTCTCTATCCCTCCAAGTGACTACGGTGCGGTCTCTCTCTCTCTCTCTCTCTCTATCCCTCCAAGTGACTACGGTGCGGTCTCTCTCTCTCTCTCCCTCCAAGTGACTACGGTGCGGTCTCTCTCTCTCTCTCTCTATCCCTCCAAGTGACTACGGTGCGGTCTCTCTCTCTCTCTGTCCCTCCAAGTGACTACGGTGCGGTCTCTCTCTCTCCCTCTATCCCTCCAAGTGACTACGGTGCGGTCTCTCTCTCTCTCTATCCCTCCAAGTGACTACGGTGCGGTCTCTCTCTCTCTCTCTCTATCCCTCCAAGTGACTACGGTGCGGTCTCTCTCTCTCTCTCTCTCTATCCCTCCAAGTGACTACGGTGCGGTCTCTCTCTCTCTGTCCCTCCAAGTGACTACGGTGCGGTCTCTCTCTCTCTCTCTCTGTCCCTCCAAGTGACTACGGTGCGGTCTCTCTCTCTCTCTCTCTATCCCTCCAAGTGACTACGGTGCGGTCTCTCTCTCTCTCTCTCTCTCTATCCCTCCAAGTGACTACGGTGCGGTCTCTCTCTCTCTATCCCTCCAAGTGACTACGGTGCGGTCTCTCTCTCTCTCTCTCTCCATCCCTCCAAGTGACTACGGTGCGGTCTCTCTCTCTCTCTCTCTCTATCCCTCCAAGTGACTACGGTGCGGTCTCTCTCTCTCTCTCTCTCTATCCCTCCAAGTGACTACAGTGCGGTCTCTCTCTCTCTCTCTATCCCTCCAAGTGACTACGGTGCGGTCTCTCTCTCTCTCTCTCTCTATCCCTCCAAGTGACTACAGTGCGGTCTCTCTCTCTCTCTCTCTCTGTCCCTCCAAGTGACTACAGTGCGGTCTCTCTCTCTCTCTCTCTCTGTCCCTCCAAGTGACTACGGTGCGGTCTCTCTCTCTCTCTCTCTGTCCCTCCAAGTGACTACGGTGCGGTCTCTCTCTCTCTCTGTCCCTCCAAGTGACTGCGGTGCGGTCTCTCTCTCTCTCTCTCTCTCTCTATCCCTCCAAGTGACTACGGTGCGGTCTCTCTCTCTCTCTGTCCCTCCAAGTGACTACGGTGCGGTCTCTCTCTCTCTCTCTGTCCCTCCAAGTGACTACGGTGCGGTCTCTCTCTCTCTCTCGATCCCTCCAAGTGACTATGGTGCGGTCTCTCTCTCTCTCTCTCTCTATCCCTCCAAGTGACTACGGTGCGGTCTCTCTCTCTCCCTCTGTCCCTCCAAGTGACTACGGTGCGGTCTCTCTCTCTCTCTCTCCCTCTATCCCTCCAAGTGACTACGGTGTGGTCTCTCTCTCTCTCTCTCTCTATCCCTCCAAGTGACTACGGTGCGGTCTCTCTCTCTCTCTCTCTCTCTATCCCTCCAAGTGACTACGGTGCGGTCTCTCTCTCTCTCTCTCTATCCCTCCAAGTGACTACGGTGCGGTCTCTCTCTCTGTCCCTCCAAGTGACTGCGGTGCGGTCTCTCTCTCTCTCTCTCTCTATCCCTCCAAGTGACTACGGTGCGGTCTCTCTCTCTCTCTCCCTCCAAGTGACTACGGTGCGGTCTCTCTCTCTCTCTCTCTATCCCTCCAAGTGACTACGGTGCGGTCTCTCTCTCTCTCTGTCCCTCCAAGTGACTACGGTGCGGTCTCTCTCTCTCCCTCTATCCCTCCAAGTGACTACGGTGCGGTCTCTCTCTCTCTCTATCCCTCCAAGTGACTACGGTGCGGTCTCTCTCTCTCTCTCTCTATCCCTCCAAGTGACTACGGTGCGGTCTCTCTCTCTCTCTCTCTCTCTCTATCCCTCCAAGTGACTACGGTGCGGTCTCTCTTCTCTCTCTCTCTCTATCCCTCCAAGTGACGACGGGGCGGTCTCTCTTCTCTCTCTCTCCCTATCCCTCCAAGTGACTACGGTGCGGTCTCTCTCTCTCTCTCTATCCCTCCAAGTGACTACGGTGCGGTCTCTCTCTCTCTCTCTCTCTCTCTCCAAGTGACTACGGTGCGGTCTCTCTCTCTCTCTCTATCCCTCCAAGTGACTACGGTGCGGTCTCTCTCTCTCTCTCTCTATCCCTCCAAGTGACTACGGTGCGGTCTCTCTCTCTCTCTCTCTATCCCTCCAAGTGACGAGGGTGCGGTCTCTCTCTCTCTCTCTCCATCCCTCCAAGTGACTACGGTGTGGTCTCTCTCTCTCTCTCTCTCTGTCCCTCCAAGTGACTACAGTGCGGTCTCTCTCTCTCTCTCTCTCTCTGTCCCTCCAAGTGACTACGGTGCGGTCTCTCTCTCTCTCTCTATCCCTCCAAGTGACTATGGTGCGGTCTCTCTCTCTCTCTCTCTCTATCCCTCCAAGTGACTACGGTGCAGTCTCTCTCTCTCTCTCTATCCCTCCAAGTGACTACGGTGCGGTCTCTCTCTCTCTCTCTATCCCTCCAAGTGACTACGGTGCGGTCTCTCTCTCTCTCTCTATCCCTCCAAGTGACTACAGTGCGGTCTCTCTCTCTCTCTCTATCCCTCCAAGTGACTACGGTGCGGTCTCTCTCTCTCTCTCTCTCTCTGTCCCTCCAAGTGACTACAGTGCGGTCTCTCTCTCTCTCTCTCTCTGTCCCTCCAAGTGACTACGGTGCGGTCTCTCTCTCTCTCTCTCTCTATCCCTCCAAGTGACTACGGTGCGGTCTCTCTCTCTCTCTCTCTGTCCCTCCAAGTGACTACGGTGCGGTCTCTCTCTCTCTCTGTCCCTCCAAGTGACTGCGGTGCGGTCTCTCTCTCTCTCTCTCTCTATCCCTCCAAGTGACTACGGTGCGGTCTCTCTCTCTCTCTGTCCCTCCAAGTGACTACGGTGCGGTCTCTCTCTCTCTCTCTGTCCCTCCAAGTGACTACGGTGCGGTCTCTCTCTCTCTCTCGATCCCTCCAAGTGACTATGGTGCGGTCTCTCTCTCTCTCTCTCTCTATCCCTCCAAGTGACTACGGTGCGGTCTCTCTCTCTCTCTCTGTCCCTCCAAGTGACTACGGTGCGGTCTCTCTCTCTCTCTCTCCCTCTATCCCTCCAAGTGACTACGGTGTGGTCTCTCTCTCTCTCTCTCTCTATCCCTCCAAGTGACTACGGTGCGGTCTCTCTCTCTCTCTCTCTCTCTATCCCTCCAAGTGACTACGGTGCGGTCTCTCTCTCTCTCTCTCTATCCCTCCAAGTGACTACGGTGCGGTCTCTCTCTCTGTCCCTCCAAGTGACTGCGGTGCGGTCTCTCTCTCTCTCTCTCTCTATCCCTCCAAGTGACTACGGTGCGGTCTCTCTCTCTCTCTCCCTCCAAGTGACTACGGTGCGGTCTCTCTCTCTCTCTCTCTCTATCCCTCCAAGTGACTACGGTGCGGTCTCTCTCTCTCTCTGTCCCTCCAAGTGACTACGGTGCGGTCTCTCTCTCTCCCTCTATCCCTCCAAGTGACTACGGTGCGGTCTCTCTCTCTCTCTATCCCTCCAAGTGACTAAGGTGCGGTCTCTCTCTCTCTCTCTCTATCCCTCCAAGTGACTACGGTGCGGTCTCTCTCTCTCTCTCTCTCTCTCTATCCCTCCAAGTGACTACGGTGCGGTCTCTCTTCTCTCTCTCTCTCTATCCCTCCAAGTGACGAAGGGGCGGTCTCTCTTCTCTCTCTCTCCCTATCCCTCCAAGTGACTACGGTGCGGTCTCTCTCTCTATCCCTCCAAGTGACTACGGTGCGGTCTCTCTCTCTCTCTCTCTCTCTCCAAGTGACTACGGTGCGGTCTCTCTCTCTCTCTCTATCCCTCCAAGTGACTACGGTGCGGTCTCTCTCTCTCTCTCTCTATCCCTCCAAGTGACTACGGTGCGGTCTCTCTCTCTCTCTCTCTATCCCTCCAAGTGACTAGGGTGCGGTCTCTCTCTCTCTCTCTCCATCCCTCCAAGTGACTACGGTGTGCTCTCTCTCTCTCTCTCTCTCTCTGTCCCTCCAAGTGACTACGGTGCAGTCTCTCTCTCTCTCTCTGTCCCTCCAAGTGACTACGGTGCGGTCTCTCTCTCTCTCTCTATCCCTCCAAGTGACTATGGTGCGGTCTCTCTCTCTCTCTCTCTATCCCTCCAAGTGACTACGGTGCAGTCTCTCTCTCTCTCTCTATCCCTCCAAGTGACTACGGTGCGGTCTCTCTCTCTCTCTCTATCCCTCCAAGTGACTACGGTGCGGTCTCTCTCTCTCTCTCTATCCCTCCAAGTGACTACAGTGCGGTCTCTCTCTCTCTATCCCTCCAAGTGACTACGGTGCGGTCTCTCTCTCTCTCTCTCTGTCCCTCCAAGTGACTACAGTGCGGTCTCTCTCTCTCTCTGTCCCTCCAAGTGACTACGGTGCGGTCTCTCTCTCTCTCTCGATCCCTCCAAGTGACTACGGTGCGGTCTCTCTCTCTCTCTCTCTGTCCCTCCAAGTGACTACGGTGCGGTCTCTCTCTCTCTGTCCCTCCAAGTGACTGCGGTGCAGTCTCTCTCTCTCTCTCTCTATCCCTCCAAGTGACTACGGTGCGGTCTCTCTCTCTCTCTCTCTGTCCCTCCAAGTGACTACGGTGCGGTCTCTCTCTCTCTCTCGATCCCTCCAAGTGACTATGGTGCGGTCTCTCTCTCTCTCTCTCTATCCCTCCAAGTGACTACGGTGCGGTCTCTCTCTCTCTCTCTGTCCCTCCAAGTGACTACGGTGCAGTCTCTCTCTCTCTCTCTCCCTCCAAGTGACTACGGTGTGGTCTCTCTCTCTCTCTATCCCTCCAAGTGACTACGGTGCGGTCTCTCTCTCTCTCTCTATCCCTCCAAGTGACTACGGTGCGGTCTCTCTCTCTCTCTCTCTCTATCCCTCCAAGTGACTACGGTGCGGTCTCTCTCTCTCTCTCTCTCTCTATCCCTCCAAGTGACTACGGTGCGGTCTCTCTCTCTCTCTCTCTGTCCCTCCAAGTGACTACGGTGCGGTCTCTCTCTCTCTCTCTCTATCCCTCCAAGTGACTACGGTGCGGTCTCTCTCTCTCTCTGTCCCTCCAAGTGACTACGGTGCGGTCTCTCTCTCTCCCTCTATCCCTCCAAGTGACTACGGTGCGGTCTCTCTCTCTCTCTCTCTCTATCCCTCCAAGTGACTACGGTGCGGTCTCTCTCTCTCTCTCTCTATCCCTCCAAGTGACTACGGTGCGGTCTCTCTCTCTCTCTCTCTCTATCCCTCCAAGTGACTACGGTGCGGTCTCTCTTCTCTCTCTCTCTCTATCCCTCCAAGTGACTACGGTGCGGTCTCTCTTCTCTCTCTCTCTCTATCCCTCCAAGTGACTACGGTGCGGTCTCTCTCTCTCTCCCTATCCCTCCAAGTGACTACGGTGCGGTCTCTCTCTCTCTCTCTCTCTATCCCTCCAAGTGACTACGGTGCGGTCTCTCTCTCTCTCTCTCTCCAAGTGACTACGGTGCGGTCTCTCTCTCTCTCTCTATCCCTCCAAGTGACTACGGTGCGGTCTCTCTCTCTCTCTCTCCCTATCCCTCCAAGTGACTAGGGTGCGGTCTCTCTCTCTCTCTCTCCATCCCTCCAAGTGACTACGGTGTGGTCTCTCTCTCTCTCTCTCTCTCTCTGTCCCTCCAAGTGACTACAGTGCGGTCTCTCTCTCTCTCTGTCCCTCCAAGTGACTACGGTGCGGTCTCTCTCTCTCTCTCTATCCCTCCAAGTGACTATGGTGCGGTCTCTCTCTCTCTCTCTCTATCCCTCCAAGTGACTACGGTGCAGTCTCTCTCTCTCTCTCTATCCCTCCAAGTGACTACGGTGCGGTCTCTCTCTCTCTCTCTATCCCTCCAAGTGACTACGGTGCGGTCTCTCTCTCTCTCTCTATCCCTCCAAGTGACTACAGTGCGGTCTCTCTCTCTCTCTCTATCCCTCCAAGTGACTACGGTGCGGTCTCTCTCTCTCTCTCTCTGTCCCTCCAAGTGACTACAGTGCGGTCTCTCTCTCTCTCTGTCCCTCCAAGTGACTACGGTGCGGTCTCTCTCTCTCTCTCGATCCCTCCAAGTGACTACGGTGCGGTCTCTCTCTCTCTCTCTCTGTCCCTCCAAGTGACTACGGTGCGGTCTCTCTCTCTCTGTCCCTCCAAGTGAATGCGGTGCAGTCTCTCTCTCTCTCTCTCTATCCCTCCAAGTGACTACGGTGCGGTCTCTCTCTCTCTCTCTCTGTCCCTCCAAGTGACTACGGTGCAGTCTCTCTCTCTCTCTCTGTCCCTCCAAGTGACTACGGTGCGGTCTCTCTCTCTCTCTCGATCCCTCCAAGTGACTATGGTGCGGTCTCTCTCTCTCTCTCTCTATCCCTCCAAGTGACTACGGTGCGGTCTCTCTCTCTCTCTCTGTCCCTCCAAGTGACTACGGTGCAGTCTCTCTCTCTCTCTCTCCCTCCAAGTGACTACGGTGTGGTCTCTCTCTCTCTCTATCCCTCCAAGTGACTACGGTGCGGTCTCTCTCTCTCTCTCTATCCCTCCAAGTGACTACGGTGCGGTCTCTCTCTCTCTCTCTCTCTCTATCCCTCCAAGTGACTACGGTGCGGTCTCTCTCTCTCTCTCTCTCTCTATCCCTCCAAGTGACTACGGTGCGGTCTCTCTCTCTCTCTCTCTGTCCCTCTAAGTGACTACGGTGCGGTCTCTCTCTCTCTCTCTCTATCCCTCCAAGTGACTACGGTGCGGTCTCTCTCTCTCTCTGTCCCTCCAAGTGACTACGGTGCGGTCTCTCTCTCTCCCTCTATCCCTCCAAGTGACTACGGTGCGGTCTCTCTCTCTCTCTCTCTCTATCCCTCCAAGTGACTACGGTGCGGTCTCTCTCTCTCTCTCTCTATCCCTCCAAGTGACTACGGTGCGGTCTCTCTCTCTCTCTCTCTCTATCCCTCCAAGTGACTACGGTGCGGTCTCTCTTCTCTCTCTCTCTCTATCCCTCCAAGTGACTACGGTGCGGTCTCTCTTCTCTCTCTCTCTCTATCCCTCCAAGTGACTACGGTGCGGTCTCTCTCTCTCTCTCTATCCCTCCAAGTGACTACGGTGCGGTCTCTCTCTCTCTCTCTCTCTATCCCTCCAAGTGACTACGGTGCGGTCTCTCTCTCTCTCTCTATCCCTCCAAGTGACTACGGTGCGGTCTCTCTCTCTCTCTCCATCCCTCCAAGTGACTACGGTGTGGTCTCTCTCTCTCTCTCTCTCTGTCCCTCCAAGTGACTACAGTGCGGTCTCTCTCTCTCTCTCTCTCTGTCCCTCCAAGTGACTACGGTGCGGTCTCTCTCTCTCTCTCTCTATCCCTCCAAGTGACTATGGTGCGGTCTCTCTCTCTCTCTCTCTATCCCTCCAAGTGACTACGGTGCGGTCTCTCTCTCTCTCTATCCCTCCAAGTGACTACGGTGCGGTCTGTCTCTCTCTCTCTCCCTCCAAGTGACTATGGTGCGGTCTCTCTCTCTCTCTCTATCCCTCCAAGTGACTACGGTGCGGTCTCTCTCTCTCTCTATCCCTCCAAGTGACTACGGTGCGGTCTCTCTCTCTCTCTCTCTCTATCCCTCCAAGTGACTACGGTGCGGTCTCTCTCTCTCTCTCTTGCTGTGATCTGTTGACTGAAAAGTTCTCTTCTTCCTTGCCAGAATCTTGTGCGCCTTCCTCAGCTTTTGAGGTCTCTTCTTATTCCCGTTTTCAGTTTATGAGCATTTCACTCTCACATCCACATCTCTCAGCCTGACCATTATTCATGTCTCTCAACCTTCAGAAGTTACATTCCAAGCATAACTCCTGGTCCCATCCGTGCCTTGTTGTTACAGACTTAACAGAACCTTATTTAGAGTTGACATTGCCAGCCTTCACAGAACCGTTTGTATAAACAGACTTCTGCTCACGAGCTTGTGGAGGCTCGAGATAGAGAGGCCTGAGCCTGAGTGACTCCTTGATTTAATGAACCTTCAGTCCCTGTATCTACATGTCTTTTAGACATTATGCTATGACAGCACATTCCTCCCTTAGGTCTGTCAATTCCCACTTTACTGTTGTCAGCATCGTTTTAGTTTTAACTGCAAACTTGACTATAATAACCATCATGCATCCTTCTCGGCCCACCAGCACTTTCTTATTGAACACACGTTACATGGTTCATTCTATATTAATACACAGTACAGTTTACATTTATAGATACATAGATTCCCAGTACATTTTGTTCCACTTCTAATATTGATTATAATTATACTAAATTCTATCTGTTAATGGGTTAATCCTTACACGTTGTTCGTCCTGACTCTAAACACCATAGTTCAGTCCTGGATGGGATTAACTGCAGAATCCAACCCCTGCCGTCACTTGTGAACTCGCTGGTGTCTCAGCACATGTGATGACTGAGTGAATCCCTTCCCACACACGGAGCAGGTGAACAGTCTCTCCCCAGTGTCAGTGTGTTGGTGTTTCAGATCATTTGTTTTAAAGCCCTTCTCACAGTCAGAACATTTCAGAGGTCTCTTATCAGAGTGAACTCACTGGTGTCTCAGCAGGTGTGATGACCGAGTAAATCTCTTCTTACACAGGGAGCAGGTGAACGGCCTCTCCCTGGCGGGAGTGTGTCAATGTCTTCACAATTTGTATCTGCATTTAGAGCTCTTCGTGCAGTCAGAACATTAAAAAGGTCTCTCCCCAGTGTGAACCAGTTGGTGTGTCAGCAGTTTGGATGAAATAGTGAATCCCTTCCCTCACACGGAGCAGGTGAGCGGCCTCTCCCCAGTGTGAGTGCGTTGGTGTGTCAGCAGATTCCTTTTGCTTTTAAACCTCTTCTCACAGTCAGAACATTTAAAAGGTCTCTCATCGGAGTGAACTCGCTGGTGTGTTAGCAGGGTGGAAGAATGAGTGAATTTCTTCCCACACACGGAGCAGGAGAACGGCCTCTCCCCAGTGTGAACTCGCTGGTGTATCAGCAGGTGGGATGACCGAGCGAATCTCTTCTTACACACGGAGCAGGAGAACGGTCTCTCCCCAGTGTGAGTGCGTTGGTGTGTCAGCAGATTAATTTTGCTTTTAAAGCTCCTCTCACAGTCAGAACATTGAAACGGTCTCTCATCAGTGTGAACAAGTTGATGTTTCAGCAGGGAGGATGAATGAGTGAATCTCTTCTTACACACGGAGCAGGTGAATGGCCTCTCCCCAGTGTGAACTCGCTGGTGTGACAAAAGTTGTGATGACAGTGTGAATCTCTTCCCACACACGGAGCAGGTGAACGGCCTCTCCCCAGTGTGAACTCGCTGGTGTTTCAGCAGGTGGCATGATCGAGTAAATCTCTTCTTACACACGGAGCAGGTGAACGGCCTCTCCCCAGTGTGATTGTGTCGATGAGTTTCCAGCTCTGAAGGGTAATTGAATCCCTTCCCACAGTCCCCACATTTCCACGGTTTCTCCGTGGTCCGGGTGTCCTTGTGTCTCTCCAGGTTGGACGATCAGTTGAAACCTCGTCCACACACAGAACACGTGTACGGTTTCTCCCCGCTGTGAACGGTGCGATGTTTTTTCAGGCTGTGTAACTGGTTAAAGCTCTTTCCACAGTCAGTGCACTGGAACACTCTCACTCGGGTGTGTGTGTCTCGGTGCTTTCCCACTCACACTGCTGTTTGAAATCTTCTCCCACAGACAGAACAGACAAACATTTCTCCTTCCACATTCAAAGGCCGATGATATTCAGGTCCTGATGAATCGAGTGACTCTGTCAGATCTTGGCATGCTGTTTGGTTTGAGTTTCCCTCTGCAAATCCTCCCCTTCTAATACCCTATAAAGGAGTTTATAAAAGTCATCACTGTAAGTACAGGGTAGAAATTGAGAACAGACAATTCTAGTTTCTACAAAACCTTCTTTCCTCTCTTGTGCCTCAAAGCTGTAAATCCCCGTCCCACACACTCTCCCTCCTCCCTGTGCTGAAATCCAAACCCATCGCATCATCTTTCAGTGGCCCGAAACCATGAGTGAAAGGGTGAGAGAGTGAATGTGAGAGAGTGAATGTGAGAGAGTGAATGTGAGTGTGAGAGAGTGTGAGTGAATGTGAGAGTGAGAGTGTGAATGTGAGAGAGAGTGTGAGTGAATGTGAGAGTGAATGTGAGTGAATGTGAGTGAGTGAGAGAGTGAATGTGATTGAGTGTGAGAGAGTGTGAGATCGTGAATGTGAGTGAATGTGTGTGAATGTGAGTGAGTATGAAAGAGTGAACGTGAGGGAGTGAGTGTGAGAGAGTGTGAGTGTGAGAGAGTGTGAGTGTGAGAGAGTGTGAGTGTGAGAGAGTGAGTGTGAGTACAGCAGTGGGCTCGGTGTGGAGAATGAAGTGGGGCAGGTGGAGCATGTTTCAGTGGGGCAGCAGTGATCATAATCTCATTAGGTTTAGAATATTTATGGAAAAGGACAGGTGACAGTCAAATGTGAAAATTCTTAACTGGAGGAGGGCTAATTCCAGTGAGTTAAAAAGGGATCTTTTCTGTGTGGATTGGAATCAAAAATTGTCAGGCAGAAGAGTAATTGAACAGTGGGAGGCCTTCAAGGAGGAGTTGGTTTGGGTGCAGAGTTGACAGATTCCAATGAGGAGGAAAGGAACAGCATCCAAAGCTCGAGCTCGGATGAATAAAGATATAGAGATCACCATTTCTCCTTCATTTGTAGACGCTCCCTGACCAATCACATATCTCCTTCATTTACAGATGCTCCCTGACCAATCACATTTCTCCGTCATTTACAGACGCTCCCTGACCGATCACCAGTTCTTCAATTACAGACACTCCCTGACCGATCTCCATTTCTCCTTCAATTACAGACGCTCCCTGACTGATCACCATTTCTCCTTCATTTACAGATGCTCCCTGACTGATCACTATTTCTCCTTCAATTGCAGACGCTCCCTGACAGATCACCATTTCTCCTTCATTTACAGATGCTCCCTGACCAATCATATTTCTCCGTCATTTACAGACGCTCCCTGACCGATCACCAGTTCTTCAATTACAGACACTGCCTGACCGATCTCCATTTCTCCTTCAATTACAGACGCTCCCTGACCGATCGCCATTTCTCCTTCAATTACAGATGCTCCCTGACTGATCACCATTTCTCCTTCATTTACAGATGCTCCCTGACTGATCACTATTTCTCCTTCAATTGCAGACGCTCCCTGACAGATCACCATTTCTCCTTCATTTACAGACGCTCCCTGACCGATCACCAGTTCTCCTTCATTTACAGACGCTCCCTGACCGATCACCATTTCTCCTTCATTTACAGATGCTCCCTGACCGATCCCCATTTCTTCTTCATTTACAGACACTCACTGACCGATCTCCATTTCTCCTTCAATTACAGATGCTCCCTGACCGATCACCATTTCTCCTTTAATTACAGACGCTCCCTGACCGATCACCATTTCCCCTTCATTTCCAAACGTTCCCTGACCGATCACCATTTCTCCTTCATTTACAGACGCTCCCTGACCGATCACCATTTCTCCTTCATTAACAGACGCTCCCTGACCGATCCCCATTTCTCCTTCATTTACAGACGCTCCCTGACCGATCACCATTTCTCCTTCATTAACAGACGCTCCCTGACCGATCCCCATTTCTCCTTCATTTACAGACGCTCCCTGACCGATCACCATTTCTCCTTCATTTACAGACGCTCCCTGACCGATCACCATTTCTCCTTCATTTACAGACGCTCCCTGACCGATCCCCATTTCTCCTTCATTTACAGACGCTCCCTGACCGATCCCCATTTCCCCTTCATTTCCCGGCGGGTAGTGAGGGGGGGATAATGTTCACTGTTTTATATTCGGGTCTGGGGCCGCACTCGGGGTTTGTAAAGCCTGAGCCTGGGCCTGAGCCCGGACCCGGGCCCCGGGGTTTATTGAGCCTCTTGCTCCGATCCTCTGACCTGCACCGAACGCGCTCCTCCCGCAGCCTCGACTGGCCGCGCATGCTCAGGACACACTGACCGATAATGAGTCACTACTGCGCCTGCGCACTGGGCTCCACTGATTCAGATAGGGCACAATCTGAACCGCGCTGCATGCTGGGTGATGCAGCCTCCATTGATGATCTTAATATCAGGCCGAAAAACAAAGACATTGGAAGCAGGAAGAGCGCGTTTGGACCAAGGATAATAAAATAAACTGAAACCCCAGCGCTTCGAGCCATTAAAACCGGCACAAACACACAGCATAGAAGCCCTCCCCCCTCCACCCCGAATTTGGTGAACTCCAGAAAAAAAATTTTCAGTGACTTTTATTAATTTCGTTTTATTAAATGTTGCAACTGAAGGGTTCAATTAATGTTTATTTTCCAAATGCACCTCGGGACCGCCAGTCTCACAATTAATCCCGCCTGGCGATTAAGGAGAGTTCCGGACCAATAGGAGGAGCGGAAATTTATAGGCATTTCATATAACTCTTGGGGTGTTGCAGGGATCAGTACTGTGGCCTCAATTATTTACAATGTATGTCAATGACTTGGATGAAGGAACAGAGTGTCTTGTGGCCAGATTTGCTGACGGTACAAAGATAGGTGGAAAAGCAAGTTGCAATGAGGACACAACGTGTCTGCGAAGGGATATTGACAGGTTAAGCGAATGGGCAAAAAATTGGCAGATGGAATATAATGTGGGAAAATGTGAAGTCATTCACTTTGGGAGGAAAAAAATATTTTGCTTTTTTATTTGAATGGAGAAATACTACAAAATGCTGCAGTACGGAGGGATCTGGGTTTCCTCGTGCAAGAAGGACAAAATTCAACATACAGGTGCAGCAGGTAATCCGGAAGGCAAACGGAATATTGGCTTTTATGTCTAGGGGGATGGAGCATAAAAGCAGTGAAGTCATGCTACAAATGTGCAGGGTGCTGGAAATGTACAGGAACCTAAAGCAATTAAGATTAGTAAAGAAAAAGTACTGGTGGAATTAATGGGACTAAAAGCTGACAAATTCTTTGGACCTGATGGCTGACATCCTTGGGTTTAAAAAGAGGTGGCTGCAGAGAAAGTGGATGCACTGGTTTTATCTTCCAGAGTTCCCATGATACTAGAAAGATCCCCATGGATTGGAAGGTACCAAATGTAACCCCGTTATTCAAGAAAGAGGGAGAGAGAAAACAGGGAACTACAGAACCTTTAGCCTGACAATAGTAGTAGGGAAATTGCGAGAATCTATTACTAGGGACGTGGTAACAGGGCACTTAGAAAATCATAATATGATTAGGCACATGCAACACGGTTTTATGAAAGGGAAATCGTGTTTGACAAATCTATTAGAGGTTTTGAGGGTTTAGATAGCAGGGTAGATAAGGGAGAACCAGTGCATGTCGTACATTTGGATTTTCAAAAGGCATTCGATAAGGTGCCACACAAAAGTTTGTTGAACAAGATTAGGGCTCATGGGATTGTGGGTAATATATTAACATGGATTGGGGATTGGTTGACGGACAGAAAACAGAAAGTCGGAATAAACAGGTCATTTTGGGGTTGGCAGGTTGTAACTAGTGGGGTGCCGTGAAGATCAGTGCTTGGGTCTCAGATATTTACAATCTATATCAATGACTTAGATGAGGAACCGAGTGTAATGTATCCAAGTTTGCTGACGATACAAAACGAGGTGGGAAAGTAAGCTGTGAGGAGGACACAAAGAGGATGAAAAGTGATACAGACAGGTTAAGTGAGTGGGCTAGAAGTTGGCAAATGAAGTATAAAGTGGGGAAATGTGAGGTTATTAACTTTGGTCGGAAGAATAGAAAAGCAGAATATCTTTTAAAAGGTGAGAGAGTATGAAATGTTGGTGTTCAGAGGGATTTGTGTGTCCTTGTACACGGATCACAGAAAGTTAACATGCAGATGCAGCAAGCAATTAGGAAAGCAAATGGTATGTTGGCCTTTATTGCGAGGTGGTTGGAGAACAAGGATAAGGAAGTCTTGCTGTAATTATATAGGGCTTTGGTGAGACCACATCTGGAGTACTGTGTACAGTTTTGATCTCCTTACCTGCGGAACGATACACTTGCCTTAGAGTGGGTGCAACAAAGGTTCACGAGATTGATTCCTGGGATAAGAGGGTTGTCCTGTGAGGAGAGATTGAGCAGAATGGGCCTATATTCTCTGGAGTTTACAATAATGAGGTGTTCTCATTGAAACATGTAAAATTGTTAGAGGGCCTGGCAGGGTAGATGCTGGGATGCTGTTTCCCCTGGCTGGAGAGTCCAGAACTAATGGTTATAATCTCAAGATAAGGGGCTGGCCATTTGGTACAGAGATGAGGAATAATTTCTTCACTGAGAGGGTTGTGAACCATTGGAATTCTCCACCCCAGAGGGCTGTGGATGCTGAGCCATTGAATAGATTCAAAACTGAGGGAGATCGAATTTTGGACACAAAGGAACTCAAGGGATATGGGGATAGGTCGGGAAAGTGGAGTTGAGGCCGAAGATCAGCGATGACGTTATCAAATGGCGAAGCAGGCTTGAGGGACTGAATGGCCAACTCTTGCTCCTTTCGCTGATGTTGGTCCACTGGAAAAGCAGAACTTGCCAGCTGTTTTAAAACTTTTAGCCTGAACAGGGACTTGAACCCTGGACCCTCAGATCACTACCTGTTTTAAAAGTCTGATGCTCTACCGACTGAGCTATCTAGGCTCGCTGTTGGATTGGTTTCCATCATACAGATTCATGGTGGGACTCTGAATTATCCCTGTCGATGGAGAAGAAGGGGAGAATTCCTGTTTACAATTTTCAGCAACGTGTTGAGGAGAATCCTTGTTTCTGTTGAACATGATGTAAGAAACATGGACAGCGAACTTGTGATTTTACAATTCTTCTTGTTTGTACAAAATGTTTTGTCATTCGTTCGCAGCAATTAAAAAATACACTTTACCCAATGGCTCAAAAGCTGAACTTGTTCCACACGGGAGCTGGGAAAGGCCTCTCGACATTTCAGCCGATCAACAATTGAAAGCTGAATAATTTCACCCGTTACACCGTGACACCAGGCAGCAGATTTGCCTCCCGAATTTTCCCAACACGACACTTCAAACCGATGAATACCTGCTTCACGGAAAGAAGAATTGTGTTTTTGGTTCTTTAGATTTAAAGATGTCGTGCCGGCGGCTTTACCATTTCAGCTCTCGCCAATCGCCCCCTCTCCCTCCTATAAACAAATAAACTCTCACCTGCTATTGCAAGACGGGAGGTCAGAGGAGCCTCAGTGCCCACATGGGGACATGAAGAAGTCGATGTGTTATGGAACCGGTTGTACCTTGAACTCCAGTCAAAATGTTTAGATGGTTCAACTACTTTAGATGGCGCTGAAACTCACAACCCCAGCATTTCTCGAGTGTATAATTATTGTAGAAATAACGCGCGCTGACCGATTGCTCCACTGGAGCCGCGCACGGTCTGTGTCCCCAGTGCTCCCATCAAACAGCTTCATCCTCGGTCTCTCAATTATCACTTCCTGATCTTTCCCACACAGAAGCCTCCAAACAAGAGGCGATTCGTTAAACATCAGCAGATCTTTAAAAGCCGTGAAATCTTAAACAATGCCCCTGAAGACAATAACATTTCATTATATTATTATTGACTAAAGGCCAATTTTTTCACGGTACTTTAAGGAGGATTTGGGCAAAGTGGGAGCTGAAATTATGAAACTCTCTCTGGGCTGTCGTTGATTGGAGAGATGGGCGTTATTTCATTTGAAAACCGAGGTTCGGAACTTCCTGATGATGAAGTGTGAGAGAAGATTGTGGTTAGTGGCAGTTGCCGGGGAGATCGAGAGGAGAGGGAGAAAAGTCAAAGTCACAGCTGTGACAGCTCAAGTGCTCTGCTTATCTGTAATATTTAGACAGTAATGTACAGTACAGGGCAAACCAGTTTAGAATGTGACCGTGACACGTAAATGTGACGACACGTTCTTGTTTCTGGGCTCATTGAGGTCGGGGTATAATTCTCGATGCGAGGTTCATATCCCGGCGAATCCCTCATTTAGCCCGGGACTTTTGATCTTGAGCTGCGGTTCAAACTTTTGCAAAGAGGGAAAGGAAGTCCCCAAATCACTCCACCTGAATCTGAAGCGCTTTCGGAAGAAATTCAGTTCAAACAATCAGGACTTTAAAGGCACCTCAATGACCTGCACTTTCATTGATCGAGCTTTCTTTGCAATTGCATTCGACCTTGAAACCGCTCTGGGTTTTCATCTCACTGAAGCAGAGTGAGGCCGCTCTGTATCTGTGAGCATGTTGGTGACGAGTTTCGCTCTGATATTGGTCGCTTTCAATTTTGAAAAGTTCACCAAGCTCAGGGAAAAGAAACCGAGAATCAAATTGTCCCTGTAAGTGATGAATTGAAGGTATTGGTGCTCCAAGCAGATCTGGAAAATTCAAAGTGCGGTCGCTCAGGAATTCCAAATCCACCCTCTCGCCACTCGGCGATCATATTAACTGAGCTTTACTCTGGCCCAGTGACACCGCGCTGAAATCGAGTATTTCTCCGGCACGTTTCTCTTAACTTCACAGTTGCTGGTTTAAGAGTGAAGACCAGCTCGTTGGATTTTCACTCCTGCAAGTTTCAACCATTCATTTTGGAAAAGTAAACTGACAGTAGACAGCTGTTCTATTGGTCACTGCAATCAAAAAGTTCAGCTCAGTGAGTTACTGGTTCAGTGGGTGACTTCTTCACCTGTCTCGGTGGTGCTATCGGTTGGCGCAAAAGTTTGATGTTTCGAGCCCTAATTTTATTTTCCCTCAGGATTCATCACCTCAAAGTTCCAGGGTTTCAATGTGTGTTTTGTCTGCAAGAAAATGTACCGTGATCATTGCCGGCTGAGCAGGGCTGATATTCCACCATTTACCCTGTTGTCGGAGAGCAGGCACATGAATCATATAAAGGAATGGAACATTGGCTTCACGGAAATCACAATTCATAACCCATTTATTTTAAGCGGGTTTATTTTAAATGAGTTAACGCCTGCCTTAAATGGTAGACTCAGGACAGTCACACAAACAGGTTAAATCTTCATAGAACAATTACCACAGTCATTTTTAGACTGGACGCCGCACGGTGACTTTGCTATCAGTGAAGAGAGACGAGAAAGACCAAAGTGCCGTTTGCCCCTCTCAGTGTGGCCCTGAAGGACTGTGTCCAGGCTGAAGTTCTGTTCCCACCGGACGATCCTCCCCCCTGATTGTCCTTTCTGAGCTCTAGTCAGGTGATGCTAAACACTCAGGTGGGAAAGACCAAAATCTACAACAAGGTGATTAAAACAAAGCTGATTTATTTAACATATCCAGAATATTAAACTCCAGCCCAGTTATAGGGCTTATTAACATCAGGAGAAACAAACCCCAACTGTCAGAATGAACATGGTTCAGTCCTGGATGGGATTAACAGCAGAATCCAACCCCTGTAGTCACTTTTGAACTCCCTGGTGTCTCAGTACGTGTGATGACTGAGTGAATCCCTTCCCACACACGGAATCATAGAATCAGAGAAAGCTACAGCACAAGAGGAAGCCATTCGGCCCATCGTGTCTGTGAGGGCCGAAAAAGAGCTATCCAGCTTAATCCCACTTTCCAGGGCTTGGTCCGTAGCCCTGTAGGTTACGGCACTTCAAATGCACATCCATGCACTTTTGAAATGAGTTGAGGTTTTCTGCCTCGACCACCCTTTCAGACAGTGAGTTCCAGACCCCGACCACCCTGTCCGCTTCTGTGTGTCCTCGAACTTTATCACTGCTATCCGGAGGTCGAGGAGACAACCATTCGCTCCTCAATGACATAAATCGTGAATTATACCCTGACCCCGACAAGCCCAGAAACAAGAATGTGTCCTTAAATTAAAGTGTTACAGACACATTCTATGAGAGGTCTGTCTGTGCGATGAAATGGTGTTTTTGAACAGTCATTCTGATATTGGTTTCCTCCTCAAACCTCAACAAATACCAATTCCAAAGTGTGACTTTGTCGCTGAATTCCACAAATTAGGTAAAAATAATAAGTTACATAAAACACTGCTGGGAGTTGAACCCAGGATCGCCTGTTTACAAGACAGATGCTTTAACCAACTAAACCACAGCACCAATTCACAGCACCTGTTCCCCACCTCGTCTCACTAATATCGATCAGTGACACGTTACTGTCTGTTCGAGGCACAGACCGTTTTATCTTTGTCTGTTTCCCTTGTCCGTTTACCTGTGCATCCTGATACTGCCTGCATTTCTCGCTGTGTTTATCTTTGTGTATCCATCAGTGTGTTGATACACGGATGATTAAGTGTGCTTGTGTTTGTTACATTAAATAAATTAGGGGTTCAGACAATTCTCACTCTGACATTGGAGAACTATTGAGCTGAACTTTACAGCGAAGTCTTGTTTATTGTGGTGCTGAAACGAAAAAACCGAAGAGGTCCAAAAAGGGAAAAGGAGAAAAAACTTGTGAGGGAAAATAACGACAACAATCAAGGTATTTACAGGTATATTAAGAGAAAGAAGAGTGACGAAGAGTAATGTGGGACCCTTAAAGACAGATGGAGGTGATATTGTAATTGAAAATCAGGAAATGGCAGAGTTGCTAAATATTTACTTTGCATCGGTCTTCATAGAAAAGGATGAGGCGAACATAGCAGAGACACGAGGAAAAACTGTAAATAAATCAAGGGGATTCAGTGTAAATAAAATAATGGCAATGGAGAAAATAATGAGATTGGAGATTGTCAAATCTCCAGGACCTGATGTTTACCATCCCAGGGGAATAAGAGGAATAGGTAAGGAACTTGTACATGCTTACTCATGATCGATCAAAACTCTCTTGATTCAGGAATTGTTGCTTTAATTGAAACATTGTCAATGTCACTCCATTATTTCGGATGGGTCGGAGAGATAAAGTTGGAAATTCTAGGCCTATCAGTCTGACGCCTGTTGTGGGGAAGTTACCAGTATCCGTTATTGGGGAAAGAATGACTGAGCACTTGGATAAATATGGAGTAATCAGAGAGAGCCAGCATGGATTTGTAAAGGGGAAGTCAAGTCTAACAAAGCTCGTTGAACTTTTTGAAGATGTAACTAACGTGCTCGATAATGGAGTGTCTCTGGGTGTTAGATGGACATTGACTTCCAAAGGCATCCAATAAGGGACCACATAAGAGACTGTCAACAAAAATGAGAGTGCGTGGAATTTAAGGCAACCTATTGAAATGGGTCGGGAGTTGGTTAGAAGGTGGGAGGCAGAGGCCCGGGATAATAAGGGATGTACTCAAATTGGCCGGATGTGATTAGTTCTGGGGCATCAGCTTTTTCCGATATGTATAAATGACGGAGATGAAGGAATAGAGAGCCGAACACTCACGTTTGTCGCTGACATCGAGTTAGGAGGCGCAGTGAGTAGTGTAGATGGGAGCATAAAGTTACAAAGGGGAATTGATAGATTCAGTGAGTTGGTAAAACTGTGTCAGATGGAGCTTACATAGAATTACATCGAATGTACATCACAGAAACAGGCAATTCGGCCCAACTAGACTATACCGGTGTTTATGCTGCAGACGAGCCTCCTCCAACCCCTCTTCATCTAACCCTATGAGCAAACTCTAATATTCCCTTCTCCTCTATGTGCTTATCCAGCTTCCCCATAAATGCATCCATTCTATTCGCCTTAACTACTCCTTGTGGTGGCGAGTTGAACATTCTAACGACTCTCTGGGTCAGTCTGTTTCTCTTGAATGCCAGATTGGATACATTAGTGACTGGATGATATTCATGGGCCCAATGTTTTGGAGTCCCCACTCCCACAAGTACGAACACCTTGTCTATGCCGAACCTATAAAGCCCTCACATAATCTTAAAGCCCGATATCAGGTCACCCTCAGCCTCCTCTTTTCTGTACAGAAGAGCCCCAGCCTGTTCAAACTTTCAATATGGGGAAGTATAAGGTCATCTACTTTGGACGGAAGCAATATAGATCAGAGTGTTTTCTAAATGGTGAGAAGCTCGGAACTATGGAGGAGCAGAGAGATTCAGGGATCGAAGTACAGAAATCACTAAAAGCCAGTGGACTGCTGAAAAAATAATTTGAAAGTCGAATGTGATGTTGGCCTTTACCTCAAGGGAGCTGGAATTCAAAGACGTGGAAATATGTTCCAGATAGAAAGCTCTGGTGAGACCCCATTTAAAGTATTGCATTCAGTTCTGGGCACACCCCTCAGGAAAGACATATTGGCCGTGGAGGGGATGCAGCGCAGTTTCACCAGAATGATACCGGGGCTAAAATGGTTACATTATGAGGTCAAGTTGCGTGGACAAGGTTTGTATTTCCTCGTGTATAGAGGATTAAGTGGTGATGTAATTCAGGTGTTGAAGGTGAATCAATGATCCAATGGTGGGTGTGTGAGTTGGTGCTGAATCGGTCCCCTTCAGTGAAGAGAGGGTCAGCGGGCGCCTGACAGACACGGCTCGGAACGGGACTCGCTTCTCTCCGGCGGCAGCGGCTGGTTTAGAGAGATCTCTCTGTCTGCTGCTGTTACTCCGCCTACCGCACTCTGGGAGAACCGCGGAGCTCGGTCCTCATTTTTCTCTTATGGATCCGGCTCCATCCGTTTACTGTTGACGCGAGTGCGTCTGATACCAAGTCAGTCAGAAGCGGGTGCAAATCACAACATAGGCACAGGCCCAAGGACTGGGGACTGGTTTGATATTGGCTCCTTTTTAAGGGATAGGCTGTAGAATGTTTGTACAATAATAATGATCAGAATTAACTTTGATACAATGAAGTTTTTTCTGTTTCAGATTTACAATTTCTCTTTGTGTGTTACTGACAGCAGAGGCTATAACGGAGCCCAGTGACTGGGTCACGAGCTGCACTGAGTCATTGGCCTGTGTTACAGACCGGCTCGTTGGACCTGCTCATTTTGTGAACTCGCTGGTGTCTCAGCACGTGTGATGACTGAGTGAATCCCTTCCCACACACGGAGCAGGTGAACAGTCTCTCAACCAATGGGCATGCGTTGATGTGTCAGCAGTTCATTTCTGCTTTTAAAGCTCTTCTCACAGTCACTGCATTAAAAGGTCACTCAATAGTGTCAACAAGTTAATGTTTCAGAAGGTGGGATGATCGAGTGAATCTCTTCCCACACACGGAGCAGGTGAACAGTCTCTCCCCAGTGTGAGTGCGTCGATGTCTCAGCAGTTCGTTTCTGATTTTAAATCTCTTCCCACAGTCGGAACATTTAAAGGTCACTCAGTGTGAACTCGCTGGTGTTTCAGAAGCTGTGATGACCGAATGAATCTCTTCTTACACACGGAGCAGGAGAACGGCCTCTCCTCTGTGTGAACTCGCTGCTGTGTCAGCAGGGTCGATAACTGAGTGAATCCCTTCCCACACACTGAGCAGGTGAACGGCCTCTCCCCAGTGTGAACTCGGTGGTGTGTCAGCAGGGTCGATGACTGAGCGAATCCCTTCCCACACACTGAGCAGGTGAACGGCCTCTCCCCAGTGTGGGTACGATGGTGTCTCAACAGTTCAATATTGCTTTTAAACCTCTTCGCACAGTCAGAACATTTAAAAGGTCTCCCATCAGAGTGAACTCGCTGGTGTGTCAGCAGGGTGGATGACTGAGTGAATCTATTCCCACACACGGAGCAGGTGAACGGCCTCTCCCCAGTGTGGGTACGTTGGTGTTTCAGCAGATTCCTTTTGCATTTAAACCTCTTCTCACAGTCAGAACATTTAATAGGTCTCTCCCCAGAGTGAACTCGCTGGTGTGTCAGGAGGCCGGATGACTGAGCGAATCCCTTCCGACACACGGAGCAGGTGAACGGCCTCTCCCCAGTGTGACGGCGTCGATGAGTTTCCAGCTCTGAAGGGTAATTGAATCCCTTCCCACAGTCCCCACATTTCCACGGTTTCTCCGTGGTCCGGGTGTCCTTGTGTCTCTCCAGGTTGGACGATCAGTTGAAACCTCGTCCACACACAGAACACGTGTATGGTTTCTCCCCACTGTGAACGGTGTGATGTTTTTTCTGGCTGTGTAACTGGTTAAAGCTCTTTCCACAGTCAGTGCACTGGAACACTCTCACTCGGGTGTGTGTGTCTCGGTGCTTTTCCACTCACACTGATGTTTGAAATCTTCTCCCACAGATAGAACAGACAAACATTTCTCCTTCCACATTCAAAGGCCGATGATATTCAGGTCCTGATGAATCGAGTGACTCTGTCAGATCTTGACGTGATCTTTGGTTTGAGTTTCCCTCTGCAAATCCTCCCCTGTAAAAGGAGTTTATAAAAGTTATCACTGTAAGTACAGGATAGAAATTCAGATCAGATAACTCGACTTTCTGTGGAACATTATTTCCTCTCTCATTACTCAAAGCTGAAAATCCCCCGTCCCACACACTCTCCCTCCTCCCTGTGCTGGAATCCAAACCCATCGCATCATCTTTCAGTGGCCCTAAACCATGAGTGAAAGGGTGAGAGAGAGTGTGAGAGAGTGAGTGTGAGAGTGTGAGTACAGCAGTGGGCTCGGTGTGGAGAATGAAGTGGGGCAGGTGGAGCATGTTTCAGTGGGGCAGCAGTCATCATAATCTCATCAGGTTTTGAACAGTTATGGAAAAGGACAGGGGACAGTCAAATGTGAAAATTCTTAACTGGAGGAGGGCTAATTCCAGTGAGTTAAAAAGGGATCTTGTCCAGGTGGATTGGAATCAAAAATTGGCAGGCAGAACAGTAATTGAACAGTGGGAGGCCTTCAAGGAGGAGTTGGTTTGGATGCAGAGTAGACAGATTCTCAAGATGAGGAAAGGAACGGCATCCAAAGCTAGAGCTCCCTGGATGACTGAAGATATAGAGATCACCATGTCTCCATCATTTACAGACGCTCCCTGACCGATCACCATTTCTCCTTCATTTACAGACGCTCCCTGACCGTTCACCATTTCTCCTTCATTTACAGACGCTCCCCGACCGATCACCATTTCTCCATCATTTACAGATGCTCCCTGACCGTTCACCATTTCTCCTTCATTTACAGACGCTCCCTGACCGATCACCATTTCTCCTTCATTTACAGACGCTCCCTGACCGATCACCATTTCTCCTTCATTTACAGACGCTCCCTGACCGTTCACCATTTCTCCTTCATTTACAGACGCTCCCTGACCGATCACCATTTCTGCTTCATTTACAGACTCTCCCCAACCGATCACCATTTCTCCTTCATTTACAGACTCTCCCCGACCGATCACCATTTCTCCATCATTTACAGATGCTCCCTGACCGTTCACCATTTCTCCTTCATTTACAGACGCTCCCTGACCGATCACCATTTCTCCTTCATTGACAGACTCTCCCCGACCGATCACCATTTCTCCTTCATTTGCAGACGCGCCCTGACCGTTCACCAGTTCCCCTTCATTTACAGATGCTCCCTGACCGATCACCAGTTCTCCTTCATTTACAGACGCTCCCTGACCGATCACCATTTCTCCTTCATTTCCAGACGCTCCCTGACCGATCACCATTTCTCCTTCATTTACAGACGCTCCCTGACCGTTCACCATTTCTCCTTCATTTACAGACGCTCCCCGACCGATCACCATTTCTCCATCATTTACAGATGCTCCCTGACCGTTCACCATTTTTCCTTCATTTACAGACGCTCCCTGACCGATCACCATTTCTCCTTCATTTACAGACGCTCCCTGACCGTTCACCATTTCTCCTTCATTTACAGACGCTCCCTGACCGATCACCATTTCTCCTTCATTTACAGACTCTCCCCAACCAATCACCATTTCTCCTTCATTTACAGACTCTCCCCGACCGATCACCATTTCTCCATCATTTACAGATGCTCCCTGACCGTTCACCATTTCTCCTTCATTTACAGACGTTCCCTGACCGATCACCATTTCTCCTTCATTGACAGACTCTCCCCGACCGTTCACCATTTCTCCTTCATTTACAGACGCGCCCTGACCGTTCACCAGTTCTCCTTCATTTACAGATGCTCCCTGACCGATCACCAGTTCTCCTTCATTTACAGACGCTCCCTGACCGATCACCATTTCTCCTTCATTTCCAGACGCTCCCTGACCGATGACCATTTCTCCTTCATTTACAGACGCTCCCTGACCGATCACCATTTATCCTTCATTGACAGACTCTCCCCGACCGATCACCATTTCTCCTTCATTTACAGACGCGCCCTGACCGTTCACCAGTTCTCCTTCATTTACAGATGCTCCCTGACCGATCACTATTCCTCATTCATGCACAGACGCTCCCTGACCAATTACCATTCCTCATTCATTTGTCGATGCTCGCTGACCGATCATCAATTCTCCTTCATTTACAAACCTTCCCCGACCGATCACCATTGCTCCTTCATTTACAGATGCTCCCTGACCGATCACCATTTCTCCTTCATTTACAGATGCTCCCTGACCGATCACCATTTCTGCTTCATTTGCAGACGCTCCCTGACCGATCCCCATTTCTGCTTCATTTGCAGACGCTCCCTGACCATTCACCATTTCTCCTTCATTTACAGATGCTCCCTGACCGATCACCATTTCTGCTTCATTTGCAGATGCTCTCTGACTGATCACCATTTCTCCCTCATTTACAGACGCTCCCTGACCGATCACCAATTCTCCTTGATTTACAGACGCTCCCTGACCGATCACCATTTCTGCTTCATTTGCAGACGCTCCCTGACCGAACACGAATTCTCCTTCATTTACAGACGCTCCCTGACCGATCACCATTTCTCCTTCATTTACAGACGCTCCCTGACCGATCACCATTTCTCCTTCATTTACAGACGCTCCCTGACCGATCCCCATTTCCCCTTCATTTACAGACGCTCCCTGACCGATCACCATTTCTCCTTCATTTACAGACGCTCCCTGACAGAACACGAATTCTCCTTCATTTACAGACGCTCCCTGACCGATCACCATTTCTCCTTCATTTACAGACGCTCCCTGACCGTTCACCATTTCTCCTTCATTTACAGACGCTCCCTGACCGATCACCATTTCTGCTTCATTTACAGACTCTCCCCAACCGATCACCATTTCTCCTTCATTTACAGACTCTCCCCGACCGATCACCATTTCTCCATCATTTACAGATGCTCCCTGACCGTTCACCATTTCTCCTTCATTTACAGACGCTCCCTGACCGATCACCATTTCTCCTTCATTGACAGACTCTCCCCGACCGATCACCATTTCTCCTTCATTTGCAGACGCGCCCTGACCGTTCACCAGTTCCCCTTCATTTACAGATGCTCCCTGACCGATCACCAGTTCTCCTTCATTTACAGACGCTCCCTGACCGATCACCATTTCTCCTTCATTTCCAGACGCTCCCTGACCGATCACCATTTCTCCTTCATTTACAGACGCTCCCTGACCGTTCACCATTTCTCCTTCATTTACAGACGCTCCCCGACCGATCACCATTTCTCCATCATTTACAGATGCTCCCTGACCGTTCACCATTTTTCCTTCATTTACAGACGCTCCCTGACCGATCACCATTTCTCCTTCATTTACAGACGCTCCCTGACCGTTCACCATTTCTCCTTCATTTACAGACGCTCCCTGACCGATCACCATTTCTCCTTCATTTACAGACTCTCCCCAACCAATCACCATTTCTCCTTCATTTACAGACTCTCCCCGACCGATCACCATTTCTCCATCATTTACAGATGCTCCCTGACCGTTCACCATTTCTCCTTCATTTACAGACGTTCCCTGACCGATCACCATTTCTCCTTCATTGACAGACTCTCCCCGACCGTTCACCATTTCTCCTTCATTTACAGACGCGCCCTGACCGTTCACCAGTTCTCCTTCATTTACAGATGCTCCCTGACCGATCACCAGTTCTCCTTCATTTACAGACGCTCCCTGACCGATCACCATTTCTCCTTCATTTCCAGACGCTCCCTGACCGATGACCATTTCTCCTTCATTTACAGACGCTCCCTGACCGATCACCATTTATCCTTCATTGACAGACTCTCCCCGACCGATCACCATTTCTCCTTCATTTACAGACGCGCCCTGACCGTTCACCAGTTCTCCTTCATTTACAGATGCTCCCTGACCGATCACTATTCCTCATTCATGCACAGACGCTCCCTGACCAATTACCATTCCTCATTCATTTGTCGATGCTCGCTGACCGATCATCAATTCTCCTTCATTTACAAACCTTCCCCGACCGATCACCATTGCTCCTTCATTTACAGATGCTCCCTGACCGATCACCATTTCTCCTTCATTTACAGATGCTCCCTGACCGATCACCATTTCTGCTTCATTTGCAGACGCTCCCTGACCGATCCCCATTTCTGCTTCATTTGCAGACGCTCCCTGACCATTCACCATTTCTCCTTCATTTACAGATGCTCCCTGACCGATCACCATTTCTGCTTCATTTGCAGATGCTCTCTGACTGATCACCATTTCTCCCTCATTTACAGACGCTCCCTGACCGATCACCAATTCTCCTTGATTTACAGACGCTCCCTGACCGATCACCATTTCTGCTTCATTTGCAGACGCTCCCTGACCGAACACGAATTCTCCTTCATTTACAGACGCTCCCTGACCGATCACCATTTCTCCTTCATTTACAGACGCTCCCTGACCGATCACCATTTCTCCTTCATTTACAGACGCTCCCTGACCGATCCCCATTTCCCCTTCATTTACAGACGCTCCCTGACCGATCACCATTTCTCCTTCATTTACAGACGCTCCCTGACAGAACACGAATTCTCCTTCATTTACAGACGCTCCCTGACCGATCACCATTTCTCCTTCATTTACAGACGCTCCCTGACCGATCCACATTTCCCCTTCATTTACAGACGCTCCCTGACCGATCACTATTCCTCCTTCATTTACAGACGCTCCCTGACCGATCACCATTTCCCCTTCATTTGCAGACGCTCCCCGACCGATCACCATTTCCCCTTCATTTACAGACGCCCCCTGACCGATCACCATTTCCCCTACATTTACAGACGCTCCCCGACCGATCACCATTTCCGCTTCATTTACAGACGCTCCCTGACCGATCCCCATTTCCCCTTCATTTCCCGGCGGGTAGTGAGGGGGGGATAATGTTCACTGTTTTATATTCGGGTCTGGGGCCGCACTCGGGGTTTGTAAAGCCTGAGCCTGGGCCTGAGCCCGGACCCGGGCCCCGGGGTTTATTGAGCCTCTTGCTCCGATCCTCTGACCTGCACCGAACGCGCTCCTCCCGCAGCCTCGACTGGCCGCGCATGCTCAGGACACACTGACCGATTATGAGTCACTACTGCGCCTGCGCTCTGGACTCCACTGATTCAGATAGGGCACAATCTGAACCGCGCTGCATGCTGGGTGATGCAGCCGCCATTGATGATCTTAATATCAGGCCGAAAAACAAAGACATTGGAAGCAGGGAGAGTGAGTTTGGACCAAGGATAATAAAATAAACTGAAACCCCAGCTCTTTGTGCCATTTGAACCGGCACAAACACACAGCGTCGATGCTCCAGAAAATATTTTTTACCGTAACCTTTATTAATTTCGTTTTCTTAAATGTTGCAAGTGACGGGTTCAATTAATGTAAGGAATCTTACAACACCAGGTTATCGTCCAACAATTTTATTTTAAAATCACAAGCTTTCGGAGATTATCTCCTTCGCCAGGTGAGCAGTGAATGAGGTTCTCAAATCGTATATCTTGTATTAGGCTGGGACACCATCACACCAATCAAAGGTGTCGTTGGTGCTCAGACAGATTAGCCACGGAAAACAGTCGGTCCCAGTATACTGAATACACATTGTGTCAAATTACACAGACAGAGAGAAAGAGACCCGAAAGGCAGAGAGAGAGAGAATATTAAAAACAGATAAGTTTTTTTCCCCCCTTGCTGGTGGGGTAACGTGTAGCGTGACATGAACCCAAGATCCCGGTTGAGGCCGTCCTCATGGGTGCGGAACTTGGCTATCAATTTCTGCTCGACGATTTTGCGTCGTCGTGTGTCTCGAAGGCCGCCTTGGAGAACGCTTACCCGAAGATCGGTGGCTGAATGTCCTTGACTGCTAAAGTGTTCCCCGACTGGGAGGGAACCCTCCTGTCTGGCGATTGTTGTGCGGTGTCTGCATGGTCTCGCCAATGTACCATGCTCCGGGGCATCCTTTCCTGCAACGTATGAGGTAGACAACGTTGGCCGAGTCACAGGAGTATGAACCATGTACCTGGTGGGTGGTGTCCTCTCGTGTGATGGTGGTATCTGTGTCGATGATCTGGCATGTCTTGCAGAGGTTGCCGTGGCAGGGTTGTGTGGTGTCGTGGATGCTGTTCTCCAGTGTACTGGGACGTGCTGTTCACCGTGACTGGCCTGTTTGAACAACAACGACATCTTTTGATTGGTGTGATGCTGTCCCAGCCTAATAGAAGATATGCGATTTGAGAACCTTTCACTCATTCACCTGACGAAGGGGATAATCTCCGAAAGCTTGTGATTTTAAAATAAAATTGTTGGACTATAACCTGGTGTTGTACGATTCCTTACATTGGACTCTGCACGTCGGGAGAGAGAGGGAGAGAGAGAGAGGGGCTCATCAAACAGGTTGGAGGAGTGGATTCAATCTGCACTAAGATCACTTCACTGAAGGCAGCCCTCCCTCTTCCTTTCATCTTGCTGCCCCGAGCACCGTTTCCCTGCTCCTGGGTCACTGCTGCTCCGAGTCTGGCCTTTGGGTGATTCCTACGGTCACTCCCTCCCCGAAAACCCATCCTGGATCCACTCTCGCTGAACAGCTCAGGTGAGAGCAGGGACATAGCAGGCCTTTCATGGGAGCGTCACTCTGTCCACAACTGACACCCTGTCCCTTCCGAACAGGTCAATCCCACCACCGAGAATCTTACAGCACAGGAGGCCTCTCGGCCCATCGTGCCTGTGCTGGCTCTTTGAAAGAGCTGTCCCATTAGTCCCACTCCCCTGCCCTTTCCCCATGGCCCTGCAAATGTTTCCTTTCAGTGTTTATCCAATTCCCTTTTGAAAGTTATTATTAAATCTGCTTCCACTGCCCTTTCAGGCAGCTCATTCCAAATCATAACTCGCTGCGTAAAATAAAACCCTCATCGCCATCTGGTTCTTTTGCCAATTACCTTAAATCTGTGTCCTCTGGTTACCGACCCTTCTGCCAATGGAAATAGTTTCTCCTTATTTAATCTATTAAAACCCTTCATAATTTTGAACACCTCTATTAAATCTCCCCGTAACCTTCTCTGCTCTAAAGTGAACAACCCCAGTTTCTCTACATAACTGAAGTCCCTCATCCCTGGTACCATTCTAGTAAATCTCCTCTGCACCCTCTCCAAGGCCTTGACATCCTTCCTAAAGTGTGGTGCCCAGAATTGGACACAATACTCCAGATGAGGCCTAACCAGTGTTTTATAAAGGTTTAGTATAACTTCCTTGCTTTCGTACTCAATGCCTCTATTAATAAAGCCCAGGATCCTGGATGCTTTTTTTCTTAAAACAGCCTTCTCAATTTGTCACCTTCAAGGATTTGTGTCTGTGCACTCCCCAGGTCTCTCTGTTCCTGCATTCCCTTTAAAATTGTACCATTTAGTTTATATTGCCTCTCCTCATTCTTCCTACCAAAATGTATCACTTCCCACTTCTCTGCGTTAAATTTCATCTGCCATGTGTCTGCCCATTCCACCAGTCTATGTCCTCCTGAAGTCTGTTACTATCCTCCACATTGTTTACTACATTTCCGAGTTTCGTATCATCTGCAAAGTTTGAAATACCCTGAATACCCAAGTGCAAGTCATTAATATATATCAAAAAGAGCAGTGGTCCTAATACTGACCCCTGGGGAACACCACTGTATATTTCCCTCCAGTCTGAAAAACAACCGTTCACCACTACTCTCTGTCCCTTAGCCAATTTTGTAACCATGCAGCCACTGTCCCTTTAATCCCAGGGGCTTCAAATGATCCCTTCTGTCTCTGGACCCCGTTTATACCGTCCTTCCCCAAAAACTTATTCCACAACTCTGCCCTCTGGTGTAGAAAGGTCCCAGCCCTCTGACTCCAACTCCCTGGTTTAGATGAGTGGAGGCCTCCAGCCCATGGAGCACCCCATCTAACGGCCCATGAAAGGACTCTGTGTTTTCCCTCTGCTACCCTACTGAGAGCCTCCCCTCCGGGTGTTCCATCCTGCCCACACTCGCCCCAGTTTGTACACACGTTCCCTTATCCTGCAGTCAAACTTGGAATGAAAATATGCAGAATCTTATCTGCCTCTACAAGGCCCCCTTGTCAGAAGATGGTGAGTTCGAGCCCCACTCCAGAGACTCGAGCACCTAATCCAGGCCGACACTCCCAGTGCAGTACTGAGGGAGTGCCGCACTGTCTGAGGTGCCGTCTTTCCGATGAGACGTTAAACTGAGTCCCTGCCTGCCCCTCTCAGGTGGATGTAAAAGATCTCACAGACACTAATGGGAGAAGAGCAGAATTCTCCCCTGGGTGTTCTGGCCAATATTTATCCCTCAACCAACGCCACTAAAACACAGATTATCTGGTCATTATCACAACGCTGTTTGTGGGATCTTGCTGTGCGCAAGTTGGCTGCCCGTTTCCTAAATTGCAACAGTGACTACTCTTCAAAATAGTACATTACTGGCTATAAAGTGCTCTGGGACGTCCCGAGGTCGTGGAAGGGGCGAAATAAATGTACGTTTTTTAAAAAAACTAAGTCCCTTTGACACTGGGGATCAGTCCTGCAGTCCTTTTAACCCCTGGCCCCCTGGTACCCAAGCCCGAGACCACCCCTCTTTACTCCGAGGGCTAGTGGAGGGCAGTTGGGGCAAGGGATGCTTTGCCACAAAGTGCCTGAAGCAGAGCCCACTGCATCTTTCACAGGACGACTGGATAACCGTATGAAGCTGAGGCTCGTGCTATGGGGGAGAGAAGGGGAGAGGGGCTTATGTCCCGGGAGGTGGAGGGAGCTAAAACCCACAAACTTCTGACTCGGAGGGGTGAGTGACGCTGACCGAGGAACGAGACAGGGTCCCCGAGACCGAGAGCAGTAAGTGGCGAAGGGGCGGGTGTTGCAGACTGAAGCCTGTGCTGGGTGCTCCTACCATTGGTGTCCCTCATCTCTTCCTCTCGCTGCTTCATGTCGGCAAAGTCATTGACGATCGACTCTGACAGATCCTCCAATTGTCGCAGCTCCACCTCAAGTGGCTTCAGCTTCTCCGCCTTGGCGATCTGGGCAGGGAGAGAGAGAGAGAGAGAGAGAGACGGTCTGTAAGATCAGACAAAGATGTAGTAAATCCATTGTTGACTTGAGAGACCCACACTACAGAAAGGATATTGAAGCACTGGAGGCGAGGGGAGGGGTTGTAGAGAGGGACTAGGTTCTTAACACTCCCAATCTTGTTTCTTGATATCACGTGGAGTGAAACAAATTGGCTGAAGACTGGCTTCTGTGATGGTGGGGATATCGGGAGGAGGCCGAGACGGATTATCCACTTGGCACTTCTGGCTGAAGATGGTTGCAAACGCTTCAGCCTTGTCTTTTGCACTCACGTGCTGGACTCCGCCATCATTGAGGATGGGGATGTTTACAGAGCCTCCTCCTTCCGTTAGTTGTTTAATTGTCCACCACCATTCACAACTGGATGTGGCAGGACTGCAGAGCTTTGATCTGATCCGTTGGTTGTGGAATCGCTTAGCTCTGTCTATAGCATGTTGCTTCTGCTGTTTACCATGCATGTAGTCCTGTGTTGTAGCTTCACCAGGTTGGCACCTCATTTTTAGATACGTCTGGTGCTGCTTCTGGCATGCTCTTCTACACTCGTCCTTGAACCAGGGTTGATCCCCTGGCTTGTTGGTAATGGTGGAGTGAGGAAAATGTCGGGCCATGAGGTTACAGATTGTGCTGGAATACAATTCTGCTGCTGCTGATGGCCCACAGCGCCTCATGGATGCCCAGTTTTGAGCTGCTAGATCTGTTCTGAATCTATCCCATTTAGCATGGTGGTAGTGCCACACAACACGTTGGATGGTGTCCTCAGTGCGAAGACGGGACTTCGTCTCCACGAGGCCTGTGCGGTGATCACTCCTACCAATACAGTCCTTTTATACTTGTTTTAACCGTCTGATTCACTTGTTTTATTCCTTATGCTATCTGCACTTGTGGAGAGAACTCTTATTTGGGCAACAGACCGACTAGACCATATCTAGAATATACTGTGTGCAGTTTTGGTCTCCTTATTTAAGGAAGGACATACTTGCTTTGGAGGCATTTCAGAGAAGGTTCCCTCGACTGATTCCTGGGATGAGGGGGTTATCTTATGAGGAAAGGTTGGACAAGTTGGGCCTGTACAGGCTGGAGTTTAGAAGAATGAGAGGTGATCTTGAGGAGACTAGAAGGGGTAGATGCTGAGAGGATGTTTCCCCTTGTGGGAGAGACTAGAACTCGGGGACCACAGTTTAAAAATAAATGGTCTCCCATTTAAGACGGAGATGAGGAGAAACTTTTTCTCTCAGAGGGTCGTGAGTCTGTGGAACTCCCTTCCCCAGAGAGCGGTGGAGGCAGGGTCAGTGAATATTTTTAAGGCTGAGTTAGATCGATTCCTGATTAACAGGGGAGTCAAAGGTTATAGTTGGTGGATGGGAAAGTAGGGTTGAGGTCACAATCGGATCAGCCTTGATCTTATCAAATGGCAGAGGGGCCGAATGGCCTACTCCTGCTCTTAATTCGTAGGTTCTGATGCTGTTTTTCTCACTTCTTAAAAATATCACACTTGTTTTTCATCACTGCTGTATTATTTTTTAATCAGTTATTTTATTATTTCCTCTATTTTTTTTTATGAACCTGAAGTATTTATATTACCTGTGACACTATTTGTGACCTGGACTTTGCTCTCATCCCTTTTTCTTATCAGTGAGCTATTTTCACTTTTATTATTATTTCTGCCCGAGCCCTCCCCGTACCCCAGGACCCCCCCCCTCGGACTCACTCACCCGGGGGCAGGCGGCTCTCGAAGCAGATCTCGAACATGTCGTAGTCGTCAGTGGTGAAGGCGAATTTGCCCTTAGTCGCCTCCTCCTTCGAGTACAGGATGTGGCCGGAGGAGTCCGTCACCTGGGGGAGGGGAAACAGAGAGGTTACACCCTGGCTCCAGCCCGGAACTGTCCCCCACAGCTCCCTCCCCACACCACCCTCCCAATGGTGGAAAGGTACAAAAAGATCATTAAAAAGGATAATGGAACGTTGGCCTTTATCTCGAGGGCTGGAATACAAAGAGGTGGAAGTTATATTACAGCTGGACAGAGCTCTGGTCAGACCCCATCTGGAGACACTGCGTCCAGTTCTGGGCACCGTCCCCTCAGGAAGGATATATCGGCCTCGGAGGGGGTGCAGTGCAGATTCACCAGAATAATACCGGGGATAAAAGGGTTAAATTACGAGGACAGGTTGCAGAGACGAGGCTTGTATTCCCTCGAGTGTAGAAGATTAAGGGGTGATCGAATCGAGGGGTTTAAGATGATTAAAGGATTTGATGGGGTCGATAGAGAGAAACTATTTCCTCTGGTGGGGGGAGTCCAGAACAAGGGGGAATAATCTTAAAATTAGAGCCCGGCCGTTCAGGGGTGATGTCAGGAAGCATTTCTTCACACAAAGGGGAGTGGGAATCTGGAACTCTCTCCCCCGGAAAAGGGGGAGGCCGGGGGTCAATTGAAAATTTCAAAACTGAGATTGATGGATTTTTGTTGGGTGAGGGGATTAAAGGGAATGGAACCAAGGGGGGAAATGGAGTTAAATACAAATCAGACATGGTCGGACTGAATGGGGGGACAAGGTCGGACTGAATGGGGGGACATGGTCGGACTGAATGGGGGACATGGTCGGACTGAATGGGGGACAAGGTCACTCCCTCCCCCCCCCTCTCTCCCCCCCCCCTCCCCCTCCCTCTCCCTCCCCCCCCCTCCCTCTCCCTCCCTCCCCCCCCCCTCCCTCCCTCCCCTCCCCCTCTCTCTCCCCCCTCCCTCTCCCCTCCCCCTCCCCCTCCCTCTCCCCCCCCCCCCCCCCTCCCTCTCCCCCCCCCCCCCCTCCCTCTCCCCCCCCCCCCCCCTCCCTCTCCCCCCCCCCCTCTCTCTCTCCCCCCCCCCTCTCTCTCCCCCCTTGAGGTGGGGGCGGGCGGCCGGCTGTTCGCTCAGCTCGGACTCTCCGCTCACCAGCCTGTCCTTGTGGATCTCCTCCCGCAGACACTTCCTGGCGTTGGACGGCAGCTGGAAGGAGATGGCGCCGGCGGCCAGCAGCTGGTTCAGGGCGGCGAGGGGCAGGAGCAGGGCGGGGGGAGGAGGTGAGGGCCTGAGGCCGGGGACTGGGAGTCGGGGAGGGGCCTGAGGCCGGGGACTGGGAGTCGGGGAGGGGCCTGAGGCCGGGGACTGGGAGTCGGGGAGGGGCCTGAGGCCGGGGACTGGGGAGTCGGGGAGGGGCCTGAGGCCGGGGACTGGGAGTCGGGGAGGGGCCTGAGGCCGGGGTCTGGGAGTCGGGGGAGGGGCCTGAGGCCGGGGACTGGGAGTCGGGGAGGGGCCTGAGGCCGGGGACTGGGAGTCGGGGAGGGGCCTGAGACCGGGGACTGGGAGTCGGGGAGGGCCTGAGGCCGGGGACTGGGAGTCGGGGAGGGGCCTGAGGCCGGGGACTGGGAGTCGGGGAGGGGCCTGAGGCCGGGGACTGGGAGTCGGGGAGGGGCCTGAGGCCGGGGACTGGGAGTCGGGGAGGGGCCTGAGGCCGGGGACTGGGAGTCGGGGAGGGGCCTGAGGCCGGGGACTGGGAGTCGGGCCTGAGGCCGCTCTCGGGTCGCTCGGTTCCTGCGCGGTTTCCAGGGGCAACGGATTCCGGGTCAAGGCCCAGCGACCGTTACTATGGGCGGCCTGGTATTATGGGATGGAGGGAGAGGCCTGTCCCCAACTTTAGTTCTTTCAATGTGGACGCCGGGCAGGGTGGGATGTGTCGGAGGTCCCCGGGGTGTTTGGGTCACGGGGGGGAGGGGGGGAGACAGGCTGAGGGTGGGGGGGACTCGGTTTGGGGTGAGGGAAGAGGGGGAGACAGGCTGAGGGTGGGGGGGACTCGGTTTGGGGTGAGGGAAGAGGGGGGAGACAGGCTGAGGGTGCGGGGGACTCGGTTTGGGGTGAGGGAAGAGGGGGAGACAGGCTGAGGGTGGGGGGGACTCGGTTTGGGGTGAGGGAAGAGGGGGAGACAGGCTGAGGGTGCGGGGGACTCGGTTTGGGGTGAGGGAAGAGGGGGAGACAGGCTGAGGGTGCGGGGGACTCGGTTTGGGGTGAGGGAAGAGGGGGAGACAGGCTGAGGGTGGGGGGGACTCGGTTTGGGGTGAGGGAAGAGGGGGAGACAGGCTGTGAGGGTTTCAAATCAGTGAAATAGGTCCTTGAAATGTGGCCCATTCCAGCAGACAGGTCTCCTGGTCAAACCAGTCCTGCCCTGGGCTGTCCCTGGATTAACGTGAGAATGGACAGGTCCCTGAGGGAGACACATTGAGATTCAGTCTAATATCTCAAAGGCTGAAGCAGGGAGCTCCCCGGGGGGAGGGGATGGCCGTGTGTCTCGTCCCAAACCCTCCCCAGGGGCGGGGACAATCTCTCAGTCTGCCGGGGTCCTCCAGCCTCTCCTGAGTGTATTTCTCTCTCTCTGTCTCTCTCCCAACTTTTCTCTCTCTTTAGATTCTCTGGTTTGTAATCGGGATTTGTGTCTCAGTGTTGGTGCTGAGGGATTGTCGGTGTAACTGGGAGTGGGAATGGGTGTGGGGGAGTTCTGGGCTCTTGCTGTGCCTTTTTAATCCCTTGCTTTTGTATTTTAATCAATTCCCTCTCTCTCTCTCTCTCCTCAGGAAACTTTTCGATGAAATGCTGCAAGGAGATGATCCAGAAAGAGACATTTTGTGAGAAGGAGGAGGAGGAATCCTGGGCCAAGAATCGTTCTCACCGCTGGGGACTGACTGACTGAGACCTTCACCGCAGCCTGGACCCGATGGGGGCCACGTGAGTAATGTCTGGGTTACTCTGGGGGACACTGGGACATTCTGGGGACACTGAAGGATCACTGGGACATTCTGGGGACACTGGACGATCACTGGGACATTGTACAGGAGCTGACACTGAGACACACACTGACCGTCTGACAGTGCAGCGCTCCCTCAGTACCGACCGTCCAACTGAATATCACCATCTGTTCGAGCCCAAATTCCTCCCTTCATTCATTGCAAGTGCAACTTTTCAGAAATAACACAAAGTGGATCAAACTATTATTCAGAGGCTGACAATGTGACATATCTCGGGTCTTAATTGAAATTAAAAGCTCTTTCAGGGAGCGTCCTGCAGCACGCAGAGAGCCCAAATGTGAAAACAGCCTCCAAATGTTTTCTTAGTTTGAAGTTTAATTTTTGAAAAGGTCACCGACAACTCAGAAAGAAATAGTGTTAATTCTGAAGCCATTTTGGGCCCCCATGTGAAATTGTATTGTAATGGAACCACACAGACACATGGGGAAGCTCGGGAGCAAACTGATTGGAATTTGAGATTTTAATCCCATATTCATTTGTGGCACAGCTCAGCTCAATTCAAACCCAATGTCTGTACAAGGACCATGTACAGTCTGTGTGTGTGTGTGTGTGTGTGTGTGTTTGTGTCTCAGTCTCACTGGTCCCATAACATAACTTTAAAGCAGTAAAATTAACCAGAACCTGCTCCAAAGACAAAACCGATCCGCACCCATGAGGACGGCCTCAACCGGGATCTTGGGTTCATGTCACGCTACACGTCACCCCACCAGCGAACAAAAGCTATCTGTTTTTAATATAACGGGTCATCTGCTGGCTTTCTCTGCCTTCTGGATGTTTCTGCCTCTCTCTTTTTTTTTCTGTTTTTTTTTGTGTTGACTGTATATTCGGGGGCTCTGTAGGTAACACCTCTCTGTCTGAACACTGTGATTGCCTTGGCAACGGGCAGTTGCAAAGACTATCTGTAATCACCATGTATTGTTCTGTGATTTATAAATGCGTAGGCTTCGAGGAGTTCCTGACATTTACCTGAGGAAGGAGGAAGCCTCCGAAAGCTTGTAAATTTCAAATAAAATCGTTGGACTATAACTTGGTGTTGTAAAATTGTTTACAATTGTCAACCCCAGTCCATCACCGGCATCTCCACATCATGGCTAAAACCGATCCAGATCTTGAAGGTGTGATGATTTCCTCCTTCTCTCTGCTCTGTTGGTGGGAGGCTCATTTCCAGTCCCAGGTATTTGTCTATTCCCCATGTCTGATGGGTTGGTTCCTGTGAACAGTTTGTCAGAGAGTGTTTCACTGCCTCAGGGTGTTTACAGAGAGTGCCTCAGGGTGTTTACAGTTTTTTTCCACACCGTTCACCTGAGGAAGGAGGAAGCCTCCGAAAGCTTGTGGAATTTAAAATAAATTTGTTGGACTATAACTTGGTGTTGTAAAATTGTTTAGAATTTACAGAGAGAGAGATAAGCAGCTCCCATCCTGGTCTGAAAGACCCAGTCAATGAGAGATTTATAAACAATCCAGCCCAGTGCAGTTAAACCTTGTCCCCCATTAATCCAAACACACCATATTGTGAGCAAAATTCAATATTTCACAGGGCCAGTGAGTCCCAGACACGGATTGTACCCACCTCCCTAAACTCAACTCCTTACTGTAAAAAGTGTCTGTCAAAACACAGCCCGTTTAGGAACTGAACCCCTCAAATAACCGTTACAGTCAACATTGCAATCTCTCGGTGAATCGTTCCCTTTTACCCACTGTGTGCTGTACATGTACAGGAGCTGACACTGAGACACACACGGGCCGTACAGTACCAGACAGGAGTGAATCGTTCCCTTTTACCCACTGTGTGCTGTACATGTACAGGAGCTGACACTGAGACACACACGGGCCGTACCGTACCTGAGTACTTTTCAATCAAGAGAAATTCAGAAAGACAAGAGAGAGAGGGGGCGAGAGGCAGAGAGAGAGAGAGAAAAAGGCAGAGCGGGGAGAGAGTCAGAGAGAGAAAGACAGAGAGGGTGAGAGAGAGAGGAGGCGAGAGGCAGAAGGAGAGAGGGGGACAGAGAGAAAGAAAAAGAGAGAGAGGGGCAGAGAGTGTGGTAGAGAGGCAGAGAGTGGATTGGTCCTGCCTGGTGATTTACCCGATTCCCGCGAGCAGCCAGGCCTCTCTGGGCTGTTTAATGGCTTCTCACCAGCAAGGGGGGCCCCCATCTCCCACCCACCAATAAACTCTTTCAATCAGATGCTTCCTCTCACCCTCACACATTACCAATGTTGCAAGCTGCACACCCACAACTCACAGGTCACACACACTGGCAGCTATTCAACCATGACAGGCACATCACCCAAACAACCACCAGGTCCCTCACCGACACACGTCCCGTTTTCTTGCAGGGAGTCCCTCTCTCTCTCTCTGTTCCCCCCTCTATCCATCCCTCTCTCTCTGTCCCCATCTCTCTCTTTCTTTTTCTCTCCACCTGTCCCCCTCTCTCTCTCCCCCCCCTCTCGCTGCCAACTTCCTCTCTCTGTCCCTATCTCTCTCCCCCTGTCTCTCTCTCTCTCTCTCTCTCTCGCTGCCTCTCTCCCCTCTCTGTCTTTTTCTCTCTCTCTCTCTCTCTATCTTTTTCTCTGTCTCTCTGTCCCTCTCTCTCCCTCTGCCTCTTTGCCCCTCTCTCTCTGTCTCTCTCTCTGTCTTTTTCTCTCTCTCTTTCCCTCTCACCCCTCTCTCTTTCTCTCTCACCCCTCCCACTCTGTCTTTTTCTCTCTCTCTGTGTCTCTCCCCCCCTCTCTCTCACCCCCCCTCTCTCTGCCTCGCTCCCGCTCTCACTCTGTCTCTCTCTTTTCCCCTCTCTTTCGCTGCCTCTCTTCCTCTCTCTGCCTTTTTCTCTCTCTCTCTATCTCTCTCTGCCTCTCTCTCTGTCTTATTCTCTGTCTCTCCCCCATCCTCTGTCGTTTTCGCTCTCTCTCTCTCTCTGCCTCTCTCCCCCTCTTCCTCTGTGTCTCTCTCTCTCTCTGTCTTTTTCTCTGTCTCTCTGTCCCTCTCTCTGCCTCTGCCTCTTTCCCCCTCTCTCTCTGTTTCTCTCTTACTCTGTGTGTGTCTCTCTCTCTGCCTCTCTCCCCCGTCTCTCCGTCCTTTTCTCTCTCTCTATCCCTCTCTCTCTGTCTTTTTCTCTCTCTATCCCTCTCTCCATCATTCTCTCTCTCTCTCTGCCTCTCTCCTCCACTCTCTCTGTCCCTCCCTCTCTCAGCCTCTCCTCCTCTCTCTGACCTTTTCTCTCTCTCTCTCTTCCCCCTCTCTCTCTCTGTTTTACTCTCTATCTATCTGTCCCCCTCGCTTTCTCGCTGCCTATCTCCCCCTCTCCCTCTGTCTTTTTCTCTCTCTCTGTCCTTCTCTCTCTCTCTCTCTCTCTCCCCCTCTCTCTCTCTGTCCATTTCTCTCTCTCTCCCCCTCTCTCTCGGCCTCTCACACCCTCTGGCACTGAGACACACACGGGCCGTACAATACCAGACAGGAGTGAATCGTTCCCTTTTACCCACTGTGTACTGTACATGTGCAGGAGCTGACACTGAGACACACACGGGCCGTACCGTACCTGAGTACTTTCCTAACAAGAGAAATTCGGAAAGACAACAGAGAGAGAGGGACAGAGAGAGAGGGGGTGAGAGGCAGAGAGAGAGAGAGAAAAAGATGGAGACAGGGCGAGAGAGAGGCAGAGAGTGGATTGGTCCTGCCTGGTGATTTACCCGATTCCTGCGAGCAGCCAGGCCTCTCTGGGCTGTTTAATGGCTTCTCACCAGCAAGGGAGGGCCCCCATCTCCCAATAAACTCTTTCAATCAGATGCTTCCTCTCACCCTCACACATTACCACTGTTGCAAGCCGCACACCCACAACTCACAGGTCACACACACTGGCAGCTAGTCAACCATGACAGGCACATCACCCAAACACCCTGCAGGACCCTCACTGACTCACGTCCCACTTTCTGGCAGGAGACCCCCCTCACACTCTCTCTCCCCCTCGCTCTGTCTTTTTCTCTCGCTCTCTGTTCCTCTGTCTTTCTCTGCCTCTCTCCCCTCTCTGTCATTTTCTCTCTCTCTCTTTCTCTCTCTCTATCTCTCTGCCTCCCTCTGTTATTCTCTCTCTCTCCCCCCACTCTCTCTGTCTTTTTCTGTCTCTGCCTCTCTCTCTGCCTCTCTCCCCTTCTCTCTCTGTCCCTCTCTCTCCCTCTGCCTCTTTACCCCTCTCTCTGTCTCTCTCTCTCTGCCTCTCTCGCCCTGTCTTTGCCTTTTTCTCTGTCTCTCTCTCGCTCTCTTTCTATCTCTCTCTCCATCATTCTCTCTCTCTCTCTCTCCTCCACTCTCTCTCTATCCCCCTCTCTCTCTCTATCCCCCTTTCTCTCTCTCGGCCTCTCTTCCCCTCTCTCTCTGACTTTTTTTCTCTCTCTCTCTCTCCCCCTCGCTCTCTTTCTCTCTCTCTCTGTTTTTCTCACGACCTATCTGTCCCCCTCGCTGTCTCTCTGCCTATCTCCCACTCTCCCGCTGTGTTTTTCGCAATCTCTCTCTCTCTCTCTCTCTCTCTCGCTGTTACTCTCTCTCTCTCTCTCTATCTCTGTCACCCTCTCTCTGTCTCGGCCTCTCACACCTTTGACACTGAGACACACACGGGCCGTACAGTACCAGACAGGAGTGAATCGTTCCCTTTTACCCACTGTGTGCTGTACATGTACAGGAGCTGACACTGAGACACACACGGGCCGTACAGTACCAGACAGGAGTGAATCGTTCCCTTTAACCCACCATGTGCTGTACATGTACAGGAGCTGACACTGAGACACACAGTAACAAACTTTATATGGTATCAGGAGTTAACCCCTTACATGCTGTTTCTAGCAATACAAAAATATAAGTTAAAGAAGATGGTGGGGAGGGCAGGAATGCTGTGAACCCAATCGCTCATCTCTGCCCAGCTCCGTCATGCCAGAATATCACCATCTGTTCGAGCCCAAATTCCTCCCTTCGTTCATTGCAAGTGCAACTTTTCAGAAATAACACAAAGTGGATCAAACTATTATTCAGAGGCTGACAATGTGACATATCTGGGGTCTTAATTGAAATTAAAAGCTCTTTCAGGGAGCGTCCTGCAGCACGCAGAGAGCCGAAATGTGAAAACAGCCTCCAAATGTTTTCTTAGTTTGAAGTTTAATTTTTGAAAAGGTCACTGACAACTCAGAAAGAAATCGTGTTAATTCCGAAGCCATTTTGGGCCCCCATGTGAAATTGTATTGTAATGGAACCACACAGACACATGGGGAAGCTCGGGAGCAAACTGATTGGAATTTGAGATTTTAATCCCATATTCATTTGTGGCACAGCTCAGCTCAATTCAAACCCAATGTCTGTGCAAGGGACACGTGTCTCCTGACTGTACAGTCTGTGTGTGTGTGTGTGTGTGTGTGTGTGTGTGTGTCTCAGTCTCACTGGTCCCATAACATAACTTCAAAGCAGTAAAATTAACCAGAACCTGCTCCAATGACAAAACCAATCCAGATCTTGAAGGTGTGATGATTTCCTCCTTCTCTCTGCTCTGTTGGTGGGAGGCTCATTTCCAGTCCCAGGTATTTGTCTATTCCCCATGTCTGATGGGTTGGTTCCTGTGAACAGTTTGTCAGAGAGTGTTTCACTGCCTCAGGGTGTTAATGATGTGGAGATGCCAGTGATGGACTGGGGTTGACAATTGTAAACAATTTTACAACACCAAGTTATAGTCCAGCAATTTTATTTTAAATTCACAAGCTTTCGGAGGCTTCCTCCTTCGTCAGGTAAATGTTCAGGAGCTCCTTGAAGCCTACGCATTTATACATCACAGAACAATACATGGTGTTTACAGACTGCCCCTGCAACTGCCCGTTGCCAAGGCAATCACCGTGTTCAGACAGAGAGGTGTCACCTGCAGAACCCCCGAATACACATTCAACAAAAAAACAAACAGGAAAAAAAAACAGAGAGAGGCAGAAACATCCGGAAGGCAGAGAAAGCCAGCAAATGACCCATTATATTAAAAACAGATAACATTTGTTCGCTGGTGGGGTAACGTGTAGCGTGACATGAACCCAAGATCCCGGTTGAGGCCGTCCTCATGGGTGCGGAACTTGGCTATCAATTTCTGCTCGACGATTTTGCGTTGTCGTGTGTCTCGAAGGCCGCCTTGGAGTACGCTTACCCGAAGGTCGGTGGATGAATGTCCATGACTGCTGAAGTGTTCCCCGACTGGGAGGGAACCCTCCTGTTTGGCGATTGTTGCGCGGTGTCCGTTCATCCGTTGTCGCAGCGTCTGCATGGTCTCGCCAATGTACCATGCTCTGGGGCATCCTTTCCTGCAACGTATGAGGTAGACAACGTTGGCCGAGTCACAGGAGTATGAACCATGCACCTGGTGGGTGGTGTCCTCTCGTGTGATGGTGGTATCTGTGTCGATGATCTGGCATGTCTTGCAGAGGTTACCGTGGCAGGGTTGTGTGGTGTCGTGGACGCTGTTCTCTTGAAAGCTAGGTAATTTGCTGCGAACGATGGTCTGTTTGAGGTTGGGTGGCTGTTTAAAGGCGAGTAGTGGAGGTGTGGGGATGGCCATAGCGAGGTGTTCGTCGTCATTGATGACATGTTGAAGGCTGCGGAGAACATGGCGTAGTTTCTCCGCTCCGGGGAAGTACTGGACGACAAAGGGTACTCTGTTGGTTGCGTCCCGTGTTGGTCTCCTGAGGAGGTCTATGCGATTTTTTGCTGTGGCCCGTCGGAACTGTCGATCGATGAGTCGAGCGTCATATCCCGTTCTTACTAGGGCGTCTTTCAGCGTCTGTAGGTGTCCATCGCGTTCCTCCTCGTCTGAGCAGACCCTGTGTATTCGCAGGGCCTGTCCATAGGGGATGGCCTCTTTGACGTGGTTAGGGTGGAAGCTGGAAAAGTGGAGCATCGTGAGGTTGTCCGTGGGCTTGCGGTAGAGTGAGGTGCTGAGGTGCCCGTCTTTGATGGAGATTCGTGTGTCCAAGAAAGAAACTGATTCTGAGGAGTAGTCCATGGTGAGCTTGATGGTGGGATGGAACTTGTTGATGTTATCTTGTAGTCTCTTTAGTGATTCCTTGCCGTGGGTCCATAGAAAGAAAATGTCGTCGATGTATCTGGTGTATAGTGTTGGTTGGAGGTCTTGTGCAGTGAAGAAGTCCTGCTCGAACTTGTGCATGAAAATGTTGGCGTATTGGGGTGCGAATTTGGTCCCCATGGCTGTTCCGTGTGTTTGGGTAAAGAACTGGTTATCGAAGGTGAAGACATTGTGATCCAGGATGAAGCGGATGAGTTGTAGGATGGCTTCCGGAGATTGGCTGTTGTTGGTGTTGAGTATTGATGCTGTCGCAGCGATGCCGTCATCGTGGGGGATACTGGTGTATAGTGCCGAGACGTCCATCGTGGTGAGAAGTGTTCCTGGTTCAACTGGTCCGTGGGTACTGAGTTTTTGTAGGAAGTCTGTAGTGTCGCGACAGAAGCTGGGGGTTCCCTGTACGATGGGTTTCAGGATGCCCTCGATGTATCCAGAGAGGTTCTCACACAGGGTTCCGTTGCCTGATACGATGGGACGTCCGGGTGTGTTGGCTTTGTGTATCTTTGGGAGGCAGTAGAAGTCTCCCACGCGGGGATCACGTGGGATGAGAGTGCGTAGGATGCTTTGAAGGTCTGGATCGAAGGTCTTGATCAGTTTGTTGAGCTGGTGGGTGTGTGCAGAGAGAGAGAGAGAGAGAGAGAGAAGCAGCTCCCATCCTGGTCTGAAAGACCCAGTCAATGAGAGATTTATAAAAACAATCCAGCCCAGTGCAGTTAAACCTTGTCCCCTATTAATCCAAACGCACCATATTGTGAGCAAAATTCAATATTTCACAGGGCCAGTGAGTCCCAGACACGGATTGTACCCACCTCCCTAAACTAAACTCAACTCCTTACTGGAAAAAGTGTCTGTCAAAACACAGCCCGTTTAGGGACTGAACCCCTCAAATAACCGTTGCACTCAACATTGCAATCTCTCAATGAATCGTTCCCTTTTACCCACTGTGTACTGTACATGAACAGGAGCTCACACTGAGGCACACACGGGCCGTACAGTACCAGACAGGAGTGAATCGTTCCCTTTTACCCACTGTGTGCTGTACATGTACAGGAGCTGACACTGAGGCACACACGGGCCGTACAGTACCAGACAGGAGTGAATCGTTCCCTTTTACCCACTGTGTGCTGTACATGTACAGGAGCTGACACTGAGACACACACGGGCCGTACAGTACCAGACAGGAGTGAATCGTTCCCTTTTACCCACTCTGTGCTGTACACGTACAGTACAGTTGTGGTGGTGGTTGTTGTGGTGGCCCAAACGCAAAGGCCGCCGCTCTGGCATCGCTCTGGGATCCCCGGCTGCACCCTGGCCTCACTCTGGGCTGACTGGGTGCACTCTGGGATCCCGGCATCACTCTGGGGTCACTGGGACATTCTGGGGTCACTGCGGGATCACTGGGGACACTCTGTCGGCCGCTTGCCGCCATCTGATAAGATGGCGGCGGCGGCCATTTTTCCCCAGATGGTGGCCGTGCTTGCCGCCATATTATCCAAGATGGTGGCCGCGCCTGCCGCCATTTTGTCCAAGACGGACTCTGCGCTTGCCTCCATTTTGTCCAAGCTGGCTTCATTTATTATATAAATAATTGAAAAGTTTAAAATGTAATATAAATAACTCAATAGTTTAATTCGTTAAATAAAAAATGAATTGCTTATTTTATTATATCAATAATTAAATTGTTTTCAAGTGTTTAATTTATTATATGAATACTTCAAATGTTTCATTTATTATAAAGAGAATTCAATAGTTTAAATTATTTGATTGATTAATTTATTCTGTAAATAACCAAGAGTTTAATTTATTGTATAAAAAATTCAATAGCTAAATTTATTATGTAAATAGTTCAATTGTTTAATATTTTATAAATAATTCAAGTGTTTAATTTTTATGTAAATTATTGAATTGTTTAATTTATTATATGAATAATTAAATTGATATATTTGATAAATAATTCAGTAGTTTAATTATATAATAATTGAAGTGTATAATTTACGAAATAAATAGCTCCGTTGTTTAATTTATTGTATAAATAATTCAATTTGTGAATTTATTATACAAATAAACAAGTGTTTAATTTATTATATGAAGCATTCAAGTGTATAATTTATTACGTAAATACTTCATTTGTTTAATTTATTATTTAAATAATTCAACTGTTTCATTTATTATCTAAATAATTCAACTGTTTCATTTATTATATAAATAATTCAATAGTTTAATTCATTATATAAATAATCAATTGTTTAATTTCTTACATAACTACGTCAGTTGTTAAATTAAACTATTGAATTATTTTCATAATAAATTAAGTATCCAAATAATTCAATAGTTTAATTTATTATATAATAATGCATGTCTAATTTATTATATAAAAAATCAATTGTTTAATTTATTATATAAATAATCCAAGTGTTAAAATTATTATATAAAGAGGTCGTGTTTAAATTATATAATTAATTCACAGGTTTAACTTATCATACAAAGATTCAAGTGTTTATTTAATCATATTAATATTCCATTATTTAATTTATTGAATGAAGAATTTCAAAACGTTATTTATTATATAAATAATCAAGTGTTTCATTTATTATATAAATAATCAAGTGTTTCATTTATTATATAAATAATCAAGTGTTTCATTTATATAAATAATCAAGTGTTTCATTTATATAAATAATCAAGTGTTTCATTTATATAAATAATCAAGTGTTTCATTTATTATATAAATAATCAAGTGTTTCATTTATTATAAATAATTCATTGAATTATTTCTATGATAAATGAAACACGAATTGTTTATGTAATAAATTAAACAATTGATTATTTAATGAATTGAACTATTCAATTATTTATGAAATGAATTGAACGATTGAATTATTAAGAAAATAAATTAAACACTTGAATTATCTGCTTCCAATGTTTTTGTTTTTCGGCCTGATATTAAGAGCATCAATGGCGGCTGCATCACCCAGCATGCAGCGCGGTTCAGATTGTGCCCTATCTGAATCAATGGAGCCCAGCACGCAGGCGCAGTAGTGACTCATTACCGGTCAGTGTGTCCTGAGCATGCGCGGCCAGTCGAGGCTGCGGGAGGAGCGCGTTCGGTGCAGGTCAGAGGATCGGAGCAAGAGGCTCAATAAACCCCGGGGCCCGGGTCCGGGCTCAGGCCCAGGCTCAGGCTTTACAAACCCCGAGTGCGGCCCCAGACCCGAATATAAAACAGTGAACATTATCCCCCCCTCACTACCCGCCGGGAAATGAAGGGGAAATGGGGATCGGTCAGGGAGCGTCTGTAAATGAAGGAGAAATGGGGATCGGTCAGGGAGCGTCTGTAAATGAAGGAGAAATTGTGATCGGTCGGGGAGCGTCTGTCAATGAAGGAGAAATGGGGATCGGTCAGGGAGCGTCTGTCAATGAAGGAGAAATGGTGATCTCGATATCTTCAGTCATCCAGGGAGCTCTAGCTTTGGATGCTGTTCGTTTCCTCCTCGTGGGAATCTGTCTACTCTGTACCCAAACCCACTCCTCCTTGAAGGCCTCCCACTGTTCAATTACTGTTCTGCCTGACAATTTTTGATTCCAATCCACCTGGACAAGATCCCTTTTTAACTCACTGGAATTAGCCCTCCTCCAGTTAAGAATTTTCACATTTGACTGTCCCCTGTCCTTTTCCATAACTGTTCTAAACCGAATGAGATTATGATCACTGCTGCCCCACTGAAACATGCTCCACCTGCCCCACTTCATTCTCCACACCGAGCCCACTGCTGCTCTCACACTCACTCACTCTCTCACACTCACTCACTCTCTCACACTCTCTCTCACACCCTTTCACTCATGGTTTCGGGCCACTGAAAGATGATGCGATGGGTTTGGATTTCAGCACAGGGAGGAGGGAGAGTGTGTGGGACGGGGATTTACAGCTTTGAGGAATGAGAGAGGAAATAATGTTCCATAGAAAGTAGAGCTATCTGATCTGAATTTCTATCCTGTAATTACAGTGATAACTTTTATAAACTCCTTTTACAGGGGAGGATTTGCAGAGGGAAACTCAAACCAAAGATCACGTCAAGATCTGACAGAGTCACTCGATTCATCAGGACCTGAATATCATCGGCCTTTGAATGTTGAAGGAGAAATGTTTGTCTGTTCTATCCGTGGGAGAAGATTTCAAACATCAGTGTGAGTGGAAAAGCACCGAGACACACACACCCGAGTGAGAGTGTTCAAGTGCACTGACTGTGGAAAGAGCTTTAACCAGTTACACAGCCTGAAAAAACATCGCACCGTTCACAGCGGGGAGAAACCGTACACGTGTTCTGTGTGTGGACGAGGTTTCAACTGATCGTCCAACCTGGAGAGACACAAGGACACCCGGACCATGGAGAAACCGTGGAAATGTGGGGACTGTGGGAAGGGATTCAATTACCCTTCAGAGCTGGAAACTCATCGACACAGTCACACCGGGGAGAGGCCGTTCACCTGCTCCGTGTGTGGGAAGGGATTCGCTCAGTCATCCACCCTGCTGACACACCAGCGAGTTCACTCTGATGAGAGACCTTTTAAATGTTCTGACTGTGAGATGAGGTTTAAAAGCAAAATTAATCTGCTGATACACCAACGCACTCACACTGGGGAGAGGCCGTTCACCTGCTCCGTGTGTGGGAAGGGATTCACTATTTCATCCAGCCTCCAGACACACCAGCGAGTTCACACTGGGGAGAGGCCTTTTAAATGTTCTGACTGTGAGAAAAGGTTTAAATGCAAAAGGAATCTGCTGACACACCAATGTACCCACACTGGGGAGAGGCCGTTCTCCTGCTCCGTGTGTGGGAAGGGATTCACTCAGTCATCCACCCTGCTGACACACCAGCGAGTTCACACTGGGGAGAGCCCGTTCACCTGCTCCGTGTGTGGGAAGGGATTCACTCAGTCATCCGTCCTCCTGACACACCAGCGAGTTCACACAGGGGAGAGGCCGTTCACCTGCTCCGTGTGTGGGAACGGATACACTCGGTCATCCAGCCTCCAGACACACCAGCTAGTTCACTCTGATGAGAGATCTTTTAAATGTTCTGACTGTGAGAAGAGGTTTAAAAGCAAAAGTAATCTGCTGACACACCAACGCACTCACACTGGGGAGAGACCGTTCATCTGCTCTGTGTGTGGGAAGGGATTCACTCGGTCATCTGAGCTTCTGACACACCAGCGAGTTCACACTGGGGAGAGGCCTTTTAAATGTTCTGACTGTGAGAAGAGGTTTAAAAGCAAAAGTAATCTGCTGACACACCAACGCACTCACACTGGGGAGAGACCGTTCATCTGCTCTGTGTGTGGGAAGGGATTCACTCGGTCATCTCACCTCCTGACACACCAGCCAGTTCACACGAATGAGAGACCTTTTAAATGTTCTGACTGTGAGAAGAGGTTTAAAAGCAAAATTGAACTGCTGAAACACCAACGCACCCACACTGGGGAGAGGCCGTTCATCTGCTCTGTGTGTGGGAAGGGATTCACTCGGTCATCTGAGCTTCTGACACACCAGCGAGTTCACACTGGGGAGAGGCCGTTCATCTGCACCGTGTGCAGGAAGAGATTCACTCAGTCATCCAACCTGCTGACACACCAGCGAGTTCACACTGGGGAGAGGCCGTTCACCTGCTCCGTGTGTGGGAAGAGATTCACTCAGCCTTTCATCCTGCAGAGACACCAGCGAGTTCACTCCGATGAGAGACCTTTTAAATGTTCTGACTGTGAGAAGAGGTTTAAAAGCAAATTTAATCTGCTGACACACCAACGCACTCACACTGGAGAGGGGCCGTTCACCTGCTCAGTGTGTGGGAAGGGATTCACTCAGTCATCCACCCTGCTGAAACACCAGCAAGTTCACACTGAGAGACCTTTAAATGTTCTGACTGTGGGAAGAGATTTAAAATCAGAAACGAACTGCTGAGACATCGACGCACTCACACTGGGGAGAGACTTTTCACCTGCTCTGTGTGTGGGAAGAGATTCACTCGATCATCCCACCTTCTGAAACATTAACTTGTTCACACTATTGAGTGACCTTTTCATGCAGTGACTGTGAGAAGAGCTTTAAAAGCAGAAATGAACTGCTGACACATCAACGCATGCCCATTGGTTGAGAGACTGTTCACCTGCTCCGTGTGTGGGAAGGGATTCACTCAGTCATCACACGTGCTGAGACACCAGCGAGTTCACGAAATGAGCAGGTCCAACGAGCCGGTCTGTAACACAGGCCAATGACTCAGTGCAGCTCGTTACCCAGTCACTGGGCTCCGTTATAGCCTCTCCTGTCAGTGACACACAAAGAGAAATTGTAAATCTGAAACAGAAAGAGATAATGTATAACACTTCATATCAACCATCAGTTTTTCCCTCTTTCCGGCTTTTAAAACAATCTCACAGTTTGTCAAACCCGAAACAGCCTCTGGGATTTGCTGATTGAGAATTTCCGAGGAAATTGGGACCGTCACGAAGTATCGGAACAAATGTCCCCGCTGAGGTTTCGGGATTGTTACTGGTTTATTTATATCAGTGAGTGACCAATTTTAAACTAGGTGAGGGTCTAAACCTAAGGTAAGAGCCTGGGATAGACAAGAGATTCTTCAATGTATCAAGTTAAATTACACTGATTCCACCAACACTGGACATCACATCCCTCAAACATTGTTACCTGTTACTGTATAAAACTGGTGAGGGTGGAAATGGGAAATAACTGCAAAAAACTTCATTGTATCAAAGTTAATTCTGATCATTATTATTACACAAACATTCTACAGCCGGTCCCTTAAAAAGGACCCAATATCAAACCAGTCCCCAGTCCTTGGGCCTGTGCCTATGTTGTGATTTGCACCCGCTTCTGACTGACTTGGTATCAGACGCACTCCCGTCAACAGTAAACGGATGGAGCCGGATCCATAAGAGAAAAATGAGGACCGACCTCCGCGGTTCTCCCAGAGTGCGGGAGGCGGAGTAACAGCAGCAGACAGAGAGATCTCTCTAAACCAACCGCTGCCGCCGGAGAGAAGCGAGTCCCGTTCCGAGCCGTGTCTGTCAGGCGCCCGCTGACCCTCTCTTCACTGAAGGGGACCGATTCAGCACCAACTCACACACCCACCATTGGATCATTGAATCACCTTCAACACCTGAATTGCATCACCACTTAATCCTCTATACACGAGGAAATACAAACCTTGTCCATGCAACCTGTCCTCATAATTTAAACATTTTAGCCCCGGTATCATTCTGGTCTTTCTGCGCTGCATCCCCTCCACGGCCAATATATCCTTCCTGAGGTCTGGTGCCCAGGACTGAATGCCGTACTCTAAATGTGGTCTCAACAGAGTTTATAGAATTGTAACATAAATTCCACCCTTTTGAATTCCAGTTCCCTTGAGATAAAGGCCGACATTCCATTAGCCATTTTAATTATTTTTTGCACCTGTCTGCCAACTCGTCATGATTTCCCGAAGTATCTCTGCTCACCCACAGTTCCTGGCTTCTCACCATTTTGAAAATACTCTGATTTATCTTGCTTCGGGCCAAAGTGGATGGCCTCACACTTCCCCAGATTGAAACTTTGAACACTCTGGGGCTCTTTTGTATAGAAAAGAGAAGGCTGAGGGTGACCTGATACAGGACTTTAAGATTATGCAAGGGTTTGATCGGTCAGATGTCGATAAGGTGTTTGTACTTTTGGGAGTGGGGACGTCAAAACTTCAGGCCATGAATATAATAGTCATCAATAAATCCAATCTGGCATTCAAGAGAAACATATTTATCCAGAGAGTCGTTAGAATGTGCAGCTCTCTCCCACAAGGAGTAGTTGAGGCGAATCGCATGGATGCATTTACAGGGAAGCTGGATAAACACATGGAGGAGAAAGGAATATTCGGGTTTGCTCATCGGGTTAGATGAAGAGGGGTTGGAGGAGGCTCGTCTGCAGCATAAACACCGGTATAGTCTAGTTGGGCCGAATTGCCTGTTTCTGTGATGTACATTCTATGTAATTCTATGTAAGCTCCATTTGACACAGTTTTACCAACTCACTGAATCTATCAATTTCCCTTTGTAACTTTATGCTCCCATCTACACTACTCACTGTGCACCCAAACTTGGTGTCGTCGACAAACCTGGATATACCGCTCTCTGTTCCTTTATCTGCCTCATTTATGCAGATCCCTGGGGGACACCACTAATCAAATCCTGTCAATTTGAGTACATACCCATTAACCCGACTCTCTGTCCCCAACTCCAAATCAACTCCCTCCCCATGTCAATCGGTTGCTTTGAATTCCACATGTTCTCATTTCTGTTAACAGTCTCTGATGTTAAACCTTATCGAATGCCTCTGGAAGTCAATATACACATAACCCCCATAGACACTCCATCATTTACCACATTAGTTACATCTTCAAAAAGGTCAACTCGTTTTGTTAGACTTGACATACACTTTACAAATCCATGCTGGCTCTCTCTGATCAATTCAGGTTTATCCAAGTGCTCAGTCATTCTTTCCCTAATAATGGATACTGGTAACTTCCCCACAACAGACGTCAGACTAATAGGTCTATAATTTCCTGCTTTATCTCTCCTACCCTTCGTATAAAACGGAATGACATTGGCAATTTTTTCAATCCATGGAACAATTCCTGAATCAAGAGAGTTTTGAACGATCATGACTAAAGCATGTACAATTTCCTCACCTATTCCCCTTAGTCCCCTGGGATGGTCACCATCAGGTCCTGGAGATTTGTCTATCTTTAATTTAATTATTTTCTCCAATACCATTATTTTACTTACACTGAATCCCCTTGATTTATTTTCAGTTTTCCTCGTGCCTCTGGTACATTATCCTCATGATTTTCTGTGAGTATTTAGCAAGTCTGCCATTTCTTGAATTTCAATTACAATATCACCCCTATCCATCTTTAAGGGCCCACATTACTCTTCGTCACCCTTCTTTCTCTTAATATACGTGTAAAAACCTTGAAAGTTGTCCTTAATTTCACTCACAAGTTTTTCTCGTTTTCCCTCTTTGCACCTTTTACAATTTTTTTTCGTTTCAGCACCACAATAAACAACACTTCACTGTGAAATTTGCTAAATTAGTTCTTCAGTGTCAGAGCGAGAATTGTCCATCCCTAATTTATTTAAAGTAACAAACACAAGCACAAATATTCATTCGTGTATCAAAGCACTGATGGACACAGAAAGATAAACACAGCCTGAAACGCAGTCAGTATCGGGATTCACAGGGAAACGGGCAAGTGAAATAGACAAAGATCAAACAGTCTGAACCCACAACAGAATGTGACGTGTAGCTGATAGATATTAATGAGAGGAGGTGGGAAATGATCCCATGGCTTGGCTCCGAGGCTTAGTTGTTTAAAGCGCTTGGCCAGTAAACAAGAGATCCTCGGTTCAAACTCCCAGCGGTGCCTTTGTGTAATTCATGGTGTTCAGTGAATTTTAGAATGAAAAACGCACAGTGTGGTGTTTGTGTTTTGTGCAGGAGCCAATACGGAACTGATCAGGAAGTCTCTTCAAAAATGCCTTTTCATTATACAGACAGCCCTCTCATAGAATGTGTCCGTGACACGTTCTTGTTTCTGGGCTCGTTGAGGTCGGGGTATAATTCTCGATTCGAGGGTCATACCCTGGAGAAGCCCTAATTTAACCCTAGACTTTTGATCCTTGAACTGCGGTTCAAACTTTTGCAAAGAGGAAAAATAAATCCCCAAATCACTCCACCTGAATCTCACGCGGTCTCGGAAGAAGTTTAGTTCAAACAATCAGGACTTTCATTGAACGAGCTTTGCTTCCAATTGCATTCGACCTTGAAACCGCTCTGGGTTTTCATCTCACTGAAGCAGAGTGTGGCCGCTTTGTATCTGTGAGCATGTCGGTGACGAGGTTACCTCTGATATTGGTCGCTTTCAATTTTTAAGATCTCGCCAAGCTCTGGGAAAAGAAACCGCGAATCGAATTGTCCCTGTAAGCGATGAATTGAAGGGATTGGTGCTCCAAGCAGATCTGGAAAATTCACAGTGCGGTCGCTCAGGAATTCCAAATCCACCCTCTCGCCACTCGGCGATCATATTAACTGAGCAGAGAATAAATGTCACACCCTTTATTTTGGAAAAGCAAAACGGTGGGGATTTTTATCATAGCCCGATGCCTTTCGTGTTGGATCAGATGTTCCCCATTGCGTTACTTTCATCTTCATCGGAGAACCGGTTCGGGCGTTCCTGTGATAAACGGCGACAATTGCCTGTTAATGTTAAATTTAAGATGCAGTCTATAAAATGATGAAATTTCATCACATGCAAAGCACAAAAATCTTATTAAAGTTTTGACTGTCTCTCGGTAACCACGTCAGCATCTCCTTCAGTCTGAAATAGAAAGTTATTGGTTGATTAATGGTGATTAAAACAGTCATTCAACTATGAACAGGGTTTAATTAGCTTCATGTAATTATTTATTAAGTTCATAACTCTTGTTAAATTTAATTCTCTGACTGGGAATGGAACCACGCGGTGATGGGAGCACTGAATTTTAACCACCAGTCCATCGGGGAGCTCCCAGGATTGAGCACCGGACACTATGGAACTGATGACATTTATTTTTGTTTCATTCAGCTCTGTGTTTATTCTCAGGCCTCTTATCTCTCCCTTCTTTTCAGCTTCTGACTGCGGATATTCCTCTGGTCAAATATGAATAATATAGAATATCTCACAGCCCCGCTATATTTGCTCCTTCTCTGCACAGTTCTGTACAAAATCAAACTGTCGGCAGATACCGACAGTGTCTCTCCCTCACTCCCCACAGGAGCAGCAGGAGATGACACTTTAAACTGCCAGTTGCTTCAAACGATGCCCGATAGACCTGCGTTGCCTTGGAGTTTTCCCAGCAGCTGCATTGATTCGATGCGTGAATTTTGGAAATGGAAACATGTCCATCAGCAGCTTGTGGGAGTATTTTCCCTCACTTTCCATTCCATGTCCATGCCTACTTGCACTTGGTGCTGTCATTGCCTGAACATCACCTTCTGTCCCGATAGTCCTTCGAACAGAAAATGCCATTTTGTGCGAGCAGCTTGTCTGACACGAAAATGACCTGAATTACAAAGGGGCGAGTGGGAAAGGCCGCGTTGGTCTGCTTGTTCACAGCAAAGAATTTTCAGCGTTTCCTTGTGGTCCAGTGTTTAGGATTCGGAGCTTTCATCACCACGGCAACGGTTCGATTGGTGTCTGTCTCAACATCCACATATTATCCACTCTACCATAAGTGGACTGGACTCAAATTGCTGATGTTTCACTGTGAGGGTGAAGAGACATAAATGTGTGGACATTAGTTACGAATTCATCAGCTGGGTTGCACCTTTGCTTCTCCCCCCGTCTCAGTCTTTCCATCTTTACCCTTCACTGCCGGTGTTCCAGGTTCGATCATCCGTGGCCGTTCAACGAAGCCTGAGAAGTCCATGAGGGAAAAACACAGAGAGTCAGAGACAGAGACAAGGTGGGATCAAAGTATAGGAAGAAATAGGATCAATGTCAAGTTCTGCGAACGGGCAGAATTTAAGATGGAGCTTGGGAGAGATTCCTTCACGTGTCTCGCAATTTTGCAAGAGACCATTGGGCTCCGAATTAAAAGCATGAGCCGCGCTGGAGAGTCTCTCTGAGAGAGGGAATGCGGTTCGTCAACTCCAGTTCATCGTTATTTGAGCAGTAAACATAACTTTAAGAAGTATCACTGGGAACAGGATTCGAACGTACGCAGGAAATCCCCAGGGGATTTCGAGTCCAACGCCTTAACCACTCGGCCATCGCAGCTACAAACATCTGTTATGCACGGCTGTAAATCAGAATGTGATCTGTGATACAATGTTCTCTCTGACAGGTGAAAGGCACTGATCCCTGGTCTGTGCTGATTCTCTGACAGTTTACTGGGTAAAGGCCCTGATCCCTGGTCTGTGTTGATTCTCTGATAGTTTAGTGGGATTCATTCTGTATCTGTCAGTCTCTGGTACAGTGTGTGAACTTGGGATTGATTCTGTATCTTGTCAGCATTGTGTGTGAGAGTTTGTGATTCATTCTTTATATGCAGTCTCTCATACTGTGTGTTAGTGTGGGATTCTTTCGGTATCTGTCAGTCTCTGGTACTCCGTGTGAGTGTGGGACTCATTCTTTATATACAGTCCCCATGACTGTATGTGGGAGTTGAATTCATCCTAAATATGCAGTTACTCATACTGCATGTTAGTGTGGGATTCATACTGTACCTATCAGTCCCTGGTACTTGATGAGAGTGTGGGATTAACTCTGTGTCTGTCAGTCTCTAGTACTGTATGTGAGTTTGGGATTCCTTCTGTATCTGTGAGTGTTGGATTCATTCTGTGTCTGTGTGTCTCTGGTACTGTATCTGAATGTGAGTTTCATTCTGTATCTGTACGTAATTATTCTCTCAGATTACATTATTGCGTTCAATACTTTAGCTTTAATATCTTAATGTTTGAAGAGTTTTACTCCTTATTTAATTTGTAAATATGGACGAACTTTAGGATTTAATGTTGGAGGTTTTAATCAGATAATTTGTGTGCTTTTTGGACTACTATTAAATCTGAGTACAATTGTGGATGATAATGAATCTTTCAAACTGATAAGGTGACATTTTTGAATTGGTTTGTAATGTGTAGATCAGTCTGTAGAAATGGAATTGATACTGTATCTTTCAGTCTAATATTGTATGAGATTTTTGGACTGGTATATAATGTGTGCCTCAGTCTGCACTAATAGAATTGATACTCTATCTTTAAATTTCATTCTGCGAGTGCATTCTGAACTGGTATCTAATTTGCTTCTCAGGTTTACTATCTTTCAGTATTTCTCAATCGATACTGTACGTGAGGTTTGGATTTGTTTGCAATTTGTAGCAAATGGTTCACTTTTCGAATGGATATTTCATGTATTAAAGTCATGTGTGAGAGAGTTCTGGGCTAGTATTCAATTGGAATCTCAGGTACATTATTGGGATTCATTCTGTCCCTTTCAATCGGATACCATGTGTGATTTCTCTCTGGTATTTAATTCGTAGCTATGTTGCCCTATTGTGAGATTGACACAGTGCCTTTCAATCTGAGAGTGTGATTTTGGACTGGGATTTTTGTATCTGCCTGTCAGCGGGACAGAGTTCGGGGCAAATGGAACAGTGTCTGCCTCACCCGCTCTGTTTGACTGTTGGATTGAAATTGTGTCTCTGGAACTTGGGATCAGTGTGGGACTGACTACTTCTACTGTCTGAGACTGTGGAACTGATGACCTGTCTGTGTCTCTGTGCTCTGTGGGTGATAATGTACCTCCTGTGTGTGAGAAGGAGCTGGCTGCACTCCTCCTTGTGCCTCGGGTGGAGGAAACATCACATTCATTCTGGATCATTCATGGATTCGCCTGTGGAAAGAAAATGATCTCTTGTAACCCAAGAAACGGTGAGGTTGAAAATGGAAAAGTGATCAGTTTAATATCTCGAATGATCATTTTGAATATCCACAAATGAAAACCAGTGATACAAACAGTGTCAGTGTCTGACTCCACTGCAGCACTCAGCTTCTGCACACCAGGTGTGTTGGGCTATTTTACAACAATTTAGTGACATCCAGACACAACCCAACCACTGCACTGATCCATGAATGGGACTACCCGATGGGGCAGGGACCTTTGTACAGGTCAGGTTTCTAATCCCCTCTCCCATGGGACTAACCGTTCAACCGAAAATAAACAGCCGCTGTTTAAATTGTGTCCTTCACACTTCTCACCTGATGCCTGCAATAGATGCTCTTTGTATAACTCCCCACATCCTTACTGTCCGGCTCTGTTTCCACTCTTCACTGTCCAATAACAATAAACAGGGTGAGACTGGAACTAAACCAGGACCATTCACTCCTGGTTTGGGGAGTGAAAGCAGCAATGGTTTTAATAGCAGGTTCTTCCCATTCTCTCTCCCTTCCCCTGGACACACCCTGTCCACACACAGCCCGAGAATGACCTCTCCCTTCCCCCCCTCTCACTCCATGTTCCGGGACCAGTTCCTGATCCACTCCGCCTCTTACAAACAGCCCCCGGACTCCTCCTACCCTTCCCCCGGACTCAATGCCGATCTCTGAGCCCATCTGCGGACACGGTCCCGGAGCGATGAGCTGCTGTAACGAGGCTGCTCTTTGCTCCCTTCCCCCGGGGGCCGTGATCTCTCCATTCCCGCCTGTCTGAGCAAAGGAAGTGGGTCTGGGGGAAAGGTCAGAGGGAATGGGCTCCACAGGCAGTGCAGGAACAGGCACCAGAATGGGAAACAGATGGGATTCCACCAGTGCCTAACGCTGGAATCCAGACTGACTTTACAATCTCCAACTATTAAACTCGAGGTTTCCATCCCTGCTGTTTCTCTCGGGGTCTTTTGATGGGAAAGAGTCTTTCAGAGATAAAGTGAGCGGCTGTGGAATGAGCCAATAGGTTCTGTTCATTCTTGGCTCCCTTACTGATAAAGTAACGTTTGACTCCGAAACTGGAGGGAGGATTCCTCAAACCAATCCTGGAGAAACGGGGGAGGAAAGTGGGAGTCGGTGTATTTGCTGGGACCGTGTAGGATTAATATCAGGCAGCAACAGTCCCAGTTTATTTCAATCGGAGTGAAACTCTCGGTCATTGAGAGTAATACAGAGCGGCCCTGAGCTGCAAGATTGCAGAGGGGACAACATGCAAGAGAGGGTTAAATGTGTGACACTGTCCCTGAGAGTGGGATTAATAATGTGTCTGTCTCTGAAATAATATCAGTGAGAGATGAGACTGCATCTTCTGTCACTCCACCTTGGAATAGAAATTGGAATGGAATATTTTCCAATTTGTTCCTGGGTGAAAACGGGACATTACAGGTCAGTTTCTCTCACTCTTTTGAACAGCATATGAAGGTGGGAGACTGTTACTGAGAGTGATACAGAGACACTGATAGGAAGTGTAATTCTGATACTGTGCCTGTCTGTTTTTATCTCTCTCTAGCGCTGTACATGAAGGTGGAATATTGTTACTGAGTGTGAACCGGACACACTGATGGGAAGTGTGAGACTGATACTGTGTCTGTTTGTCTGTGTGTCTCTCTCTGTCTGTCTGTCTTTCTCTCTCCCTAGTGCTGTACAAGGAGGCGGGATACTGTTACTGAGCGTAATATAGACACACTGATAGAAAGGGAAAGACTGATTCTGTGTCTGTGAACAGACCTCCGGTGCTATTGGTGAGACGGTCACTGTCCCTTTTACTGTATATCAACCGGTCTGACGGGGCATTCATCATTCGCCAGTCCTGTAAGGAAAGGTGGAGAGAAACCGTCTGTAACTGTCTGACACTGGACTGTCTGTGAGCGTTGAATTTATTCAGTCACTAGTCGTGTCTGGGTGTTGAGAACGGGATGGAGACGACACCAGTTACTATTATCTGACAGTCAGTCAGTTTAGCAGGAGAGAGAAACACAGAGAGACTGGAGGAGCCCAGAACGGATAATTTGTATTTTCATCTTAACCAAACATATCACTGTGTGCGGACAATATAATAATGTAAAAGGAGGAGGACAAGGTGAGGCCCAGACAGCATTGAGTCTCATTTCACTATAGACGGACGCAGGACTGGGCACAGGTGAGGGTTTTGTGTTTAAAGATCACTTCACTAAAAACACCTTGACGATCTGGGGTAACAGACGGACATGACGGGCAGGAAAAGACCAGCTCGTTCATCAATCCTGCCCCACATGCCTGGAGCATCGTGACTGGACACTTCCAACACACACCACCAGCCCCACCCGCCGGGAACATGGAATCTCCTGGGAGCGGTTACAAACCAGAAAAAACCAGAAAAAAGGCGGAGAGTCAGCACCCACCGCACCGGAAAGAGTCAGCACCCACCGCACCAGAGAGAGTCAGCATCCACCCCACCAGAGAGGGTCAGCGCCCACCGCACCAGAGAGGGTCGGCACCGACCCCACCAGAGAGAGTCAGCGCCCACCGCACCAGAGAGAGTCAGCACCCACCCCACCAGAGAGGGTCAGCGCCCACCCCACCAGAGAGAGTCGGCGCCCACCGCACCAGAGAGGGTCGGCACCGACCCCACCAGAGAGAGTCAGCACCCACCGCACCAGAGAGAGTCAGCGCCCACCGCACCAGAGAGAGTCAGCGCCCACCGCACCAGAGAGGGTCAGCGCCCACCGCACCAGAGAGGGTCAGCGCCCACCGCACCAGAGAGGGTCAGCGCCCACCGCACCAGAGAGAGTCAGCACCCACCGCACCAGAGAGAGTCAGCGCCCACCGCACCAGAGAGGGTCAGCGCCCACCGCACCAGAGAGAGTCAGCGCCCACCGCACCAGAGAGAGTCAGCACCCACCGCACCAGAGAGAGTCAGCACCCACCGCACCAGAGAGAGTCAGCACCCACCGCACCAGAGAGGGTCAGCACCCACCGCACCAGAGAGGGTCAGCACCCACCGCACCAGAGAGGGTCAGCACCCACCGCACCAGAGAGAGTCAGCACCCACCGCACCAGAGAGAGTCAGAGTCAGCACCCACCGCACCGGAGAGAGTCAGAGTCAGCACCCACCGCACCAGAGAGGGTCAGCACCCACCGCACCAGAGAGAGTCAGCACCCACCGCACCAGAGAGAGTCAGCACTCACCGCACCGGAGAGAGTCAGCACCCACCGCACCAGAGAGAGTCAGCACTCACCGCACCAGAGAGGGTCGGCACCCACCGCACCAGAGGGAGTCGGCACCCACCGCACCAGAGAGTGTCAGCACCCACCACACGAGCCGGGAATGCATTCCAGATGCTCAGTACTCTGTGGGAAAAGAAGCTCCCAACATCCAGACTATTCTTCCCTCTTTGTGGTCGGAACGCCGGTCCGCTGCTTCCCCCCAATCTGTGAAACTGGAAATAATCTTTCACTGGGCAAGCTGTTCAACCATGAGATGGGAGCCATTCAAACATCGTGGGCGCTCTCCCATTGAATTATATTCTGTGCGGAGCGTTCGGTTTTTCGCGAGGTGAAGAAACTCTTGTCTCTCCTTGTGTGTAAATGTGAGGCGAATCTCAGATGATATTCTCACAGTTGAATCCAAAATTTGAAATGTAACTTGTTTGGAGATGCCGGGGATTGAACCCGGGACCTCATACATGCAAAGCATGCGCTCTTCCACTGAGCTACATCCCCACGGGTCAAAAAATACCTGAGAAATAAACAAGCAGACACTTTAGAAGTGAAGCCGTGAGCTTTCTGCTCCGTCTCTCCAGGATATCGAGATGCCCAGCGGTCCCGCGTGTTCACAATGTTCAACCTCTGCTTCAGTTCACGGGGTTTCTGCTCCTCTTTACTTTGAACTTTCCAAAAAAAATCTGCGGAAATAAAAAAAACCCAATCGCCAATGGTCAGTGACAAGGCTGAAATCCAACCTCTGAATCATAAAGTGAGATGGAAGAATGACAGAGCGTCAAACAGGAACAAGAGCTGGGACTGCTCGCTCGATATTGCACCGTCACACATTCCCCTCAGTCGGCGGCTGCTTTGAGTTGAGCTGTTGAGGGGACCGTGAGATGAAGTCCCGCTCCGGGACAATTTAATGCTTGTGGAGCCTCAGAAGTTGGAACTCGCTGAGCTCAAAAAACGTCATTCAACTTTCCGTGGGTAATTCTGGTGGAAAATTAATTAGGAAGATGGTGGGAGTTGAACCCAGGACCTCAACACATGCAAAACATGCGCTCGACCACTGAACTAAATCCCCAGATTGCATAAAACTCGAACCAAGGAAAGAACTGATTGTCCTCAGTTTATGAGACCACCCGTGGTGGGTGTGCACTCCGCTCACTGCATTTTACTGGAAAAATAATCAATTTATATTGTGTAACTATCGCCCACTCTGCATTTTACTGGAGAAATAATCAATTTATATTATGTAACTATCCCCCACTCACTGCATTTTACTGGAGAAATAATCAATTTATATTATGTAACTATCCCCCACTCACTGCATTTTACTGGAGAAATAATCAATTTATATTATGTAACTATCCTCCACTCAATGCATTTTACTGGAGAAATAATCAATTTATATTATGTCACTATCCCCCACTCACTGCATTTTAATGGAGAAATAATCAATTTATATTATGTCACTATCCCCCACTCACTGCATTTTAATGGAGAAATAATCAATTTATATTATGTAACTATCCCCCACCAGGTTTTAGCTGTTGTCAGAAATAGTCCCTTCGTGGTCGCCAATTGTAGGATTTAAACCACTATTTTCAGGATTATAATCTAATCCAATCTAAGGACTGGTTCCTGACAACAACAAGATCACCACTGGTACTGGTATTACGGTTAAAGGCAAAACCGATTTATTAATCACATCACAATTAGTGCAAAAAGGTGATACTTAACAAAGAGAAATAGTGAGTGTTCCTTGAAACCTCGGGAGTGTCCCTCCAAGTGACGACGGTGCGGTCTCTCTCTCTCTCTCTCTCTGTCCCTCCAAGTGACTACGGTGCGGTCTCTCTCTCTCTCTCTATCCCTCCAAGTGACTACGGTGCGGTCTCTCTCTCTCTCTCTCTCTATCCCTCCAAGTGACTACGGTGCGGTCTCTCTCTCTCTATCCCTCCAAGTGACTACGGTGCGGTCTCTCTCTCTCTCTCTCTATCCCTCCAAGTGACTACGGTGCGGTCTCTCTCTCTCTCTCTCTCTATCCCTCCAAGTGACTACGGTGCGGTCTCTCTCTCTCTCTCTCTCTCTGTCCCTCCAAGTGACTACGGTGCGGTCTCTCTCTCTCTCTCTCTATCCCTCCAAGTGACTACAGTGCGGTCTCTCTCTCTCTCTCTCTATCCCTCCAAGTGACTACAGTGCGGTCTCTCTCTCTCTCTCTCTCTATCCCTCCAAGTGACTACAGTGCGGTCTCTCTCTCTCTCTCTCTATCCCTCCAAGTGACTACGGTGCGGTCTCTCTCTCTCTATCTCTATCCCTCCAAGTGACTACAGTGCGGTCTCTCTCTCTCTCTCTCTCTATCCCTCCAAGTGACTACAGTGCGGTCTCTCTCTCTCTCTCTATCCCTCCAAGTGACTACGGTGCGGTCTCTCTCTCTCTCTCTCTATCCCTCCAAGTGACTACGGTGCGGTCTCTCTCTCTCTCTCTCTCTATCCCTCCAAGTGACTACGGTGCGGTCTCTGTCTCTCTCTCTCTATCCCTCCAAGTGACTACGGTGCGGTCTCTGTCTCTCTCTCTCTATCCCTCCAAGTGACTACAGTGCGGTCTCTCTCTCTCTCTCTCTATCCCTCCAAGTGACTACGGTGCGGTCTCTCTCTCTCTCTCTCTGTCCCTCCAAGTGACTACGGTGCGGTCTCTCTCTCTCTCTCTCTCTCTATCCCTCCAAGTGACTACGGTGCGGTCTCTCTCTCTCTCTCTCTCTATCCCTCCAAGTGACTACGGTGCGGTCTCTCTCTCTCTCTGTCCCTCCAAGTGACTGCGGTGCGGTCTCTCTCTCTCTCTCTCTCGATCCCTCCAAGTGACTACGCTGCGGTCTCTCTCTCTCTCTCTCTCTGTCCCTCCAAGTGACTACGGTGCGGTCTCTCTCTCTCTCTCTCTCTATCCCTCCAAGTGACTACGGTGCGGTCTCTCTCTCTCTATCCCTCCAAGTGACTACAGTGCGGTCTCTCTCTCTCTCTCTCTATCCCTCCAAGTGACTACGGTGCGGTCTCTCTCTCTCTCTGTCCCTCCAAGTGACTACGGTGCGGTCTCTCTCTCTCTCTATCCCTCCAAGTGACTACGGTGCGGTCTCTCTCTCTCTCTCTCTATCCCTCCAAGTGACTACGGTGCGGTCTCTCTCTCTATCCCTCCAAGTGACTGTGGTGCGGTCTCTCTCTCTCTCTCTCTCTATCCCTCCAAGTGACTACGGTGCAGTCTCTCTCTCTCTCTCTATCCCTCCAAGTGACTACGGTGCGGTCTCTCTCTCTCTCTCTCTCTATCCCTCCAAATGACTACGGTGCGGTCTCTCTCTCTCTCTCTATCCCTCCAAGTGACTATGGTGCGGTCTCTCTCTCTCTCTCTCTATCCCTCCAAGTGACTATGGTGCGGTCTCTCTCTCTCTCTCTCTATCCCTCCAAGTGACTACGGTGCGGTCTCTCTCTCTCTCTCTGTCCCTCCAAGTGACTACGGTGCGGTCTCTCTCTCTCTCTCTCTCTCTATCCCTCCAAGTGACTATAGTGCGGTCTCTCTCTCTCTCTCTCTGTCCCTCCAAGTGACTACGGTGCGGTCTCTCTCTCTCTCTATCCCTCCAAGTGACTATGGTGCGGTCTCTCTCTCTCTCTCTCTATCCCTCCAAGTGACTACGGTGCGGTCTCTCTCTCTCTCTCTCTCTATCCCTCCAAGTGACTACGGTGCGGTCTGTCTCTCTCTCTCTCCCTCCAAGTGACTATGGTGCGGTCTCTCTCTCTCCCTCTATCCCTCCAAGTGACTACGGTGCGGTCTCTCTCTCTCTCTCTCTATCCCTCCAAGTGACTACGGTGCGGTCTCTCTCTCTCTCTCTCTATCCCTCCAAGTGACTACGCTGCGGTCTCTCTCTCTCTCTCTCTCTGTCCCTCCAAGTGACTATGGTGCGGTCTCTCTCTCTCTCTCTATCCCTCCAAGTGACTACGGTGCGGTCTCTCTCTCTCTCTCTATCCCTCCAAGTGACAATGGTGCGGTCTCTCTCTCTCTCTCTATCCCTCCAAGTGACTACGGTGCAGTCTCTCTCTCTCTCTCTATCCCTCCAAGTGACTACGGTGCGGTCTCTCTCTCTCTCTCTCTCTATCCCTCCAAATGACTACGGTGCAGTCTCTCTCTCTCTCTCTATCCCTCCGAGTGACTATGGTGCGGTCTCTCTCTCTCTCTCTCTATCCCTCCAAGTGACTATGGTGCGGTCTCTCTCTCTCTCTCTCTATCCCTCCAAGTGACTACGGTGCGGTCTCTCTCTCTCTCTGTCCCTCCAAGTGACTACGGTGCGGTCTCTCTCTCTCTCTCTCTCTCTATCCCTCCAAGTGACTATGGTGCGGTCTCTCTCTCTCTCTCTCTGTCCCTCCAAGTGACTACGGTGCGGTCTCTCTCTCTCTCTCTCTATCCCTCCAAGTGACTATGGTGCGGTCTCTCTCTCTCTCTCTCTATCCCTCCAAGTGACTACGGTGCGGTCTCTCTCTCTCTCTCTCTCCATCCCTCCAAGTGACTACGGTGCGGTCTGTCTCTCTCTCTCTCCCTCCAAGTGACTATGGTGCGGTCTCTCTCTCTCCCTCTATCCCTCCAAGTGACTACGGTGCGGTCTCTCTCTCTCTATCCCTCCAAGTGACTACGGTGCGGTCTCTCTCTCTCTCTCTCTATCCCTCCAAGTGACTACGGTGCGGTCTGTCTCTCTCTCTCTCCCTCCAAGTGACTATGGTGCGGTCTCTCTCTCTCTCTCTATCCCTCCAAGTGACTACTGTGCGGTCTCTCTCTCTCTCTCTCCATCCCTCCAAGTGACTACGGTGCGGTCTCTCTCTCTCTCTCTCTATCCCTCCAAGTGACTACAGTGCGGTCTCTCTCTCTCTCTCTCTCTATCCCTCCAAGTGACTATGGTGCGGTCTCTCTCTCTCTCTCTCTCTATCCCTCCAAGTGACGATGGTGCGGTCTCTCTCTCTCTCTCTCTATCCCTCCAAGTGACTACGGTGAGGTCTGTCTCTCTCTCTCTCCCTCCAAGTGACTATGGTGCGGTCTCTCTCTCTCTCTCTCTCTATCCCTCCAAGTGACGACGGTGCGGTGTCTCTCTCTCTCTCTCTCTATCCCTCCAAGTGACTACAGTGCGGTCTCTCTCTCTCTCTATCCCTCCAAGTGACTATGGTGCGGTCTCTCTCTCTCTCTGTCCCTCCAAGTGACTACGGTGCGGTCTCTCTCTCTCTCTCTCTCTCTATCCCTCCAAGTGACTATGGTGCGGTCTCTCTCTCTCTCTCTCTGTCCCTCCAAGTGACTACGGTGCGGTCTCTCTCTCTCTCTCTCTATCCCTCCAAGTGACTATGGTGCGGTCTCTCTCTCTCTCTCTCTATCCCTCCAAGTGACTACGGTGCGGTCTCTCTCTCTCTCTCTCTCTCTCCATCCCTCCAAGTGACTACGGTGCGGTCTGTCTCTCTCTCTCTCCCTCCAAGTGACTATGGTGCGGTCTCTCTCTCTCCCTCTATCCCTCCAAGTGACTACGGTGCGGTCTCTCTCTCTCTATCCCTCCAAGTGACTACGGTGCGGTCTCTCTCTCTCTCTCTCTATCCCTCCAAGTGACTACGGTGCGGTCTGTCTCTCTCTCTCTCCCTCCAAGTGACTATGGTGCGGTCTCTCTCTCTCTCTCTATCCCTCCAAGTGACTACGGTGCGGTCTCTCTCTCTCTCTCTCCATCCCTCCAAGTGACTACGGTGCGGTCTCTCTCTCTCTCTCTCTATCCCTCCAAGTGACTACAGTGCGGTCTCTCTCTCTCTCTCTCTATCCCTCCAAGTGACTATGGTGCGGTCTCTCTCTCTCTCTCTCTCTATCCCTCCAAGTGACGATGGTGCGGTCTCTCTCTCTCTCTCTCTATCCCTCCAAGTGACTACGGTGAGGTCTGTCTCTCTCTCTCTCCCTCCAAGTGACTATGGTGCGGTCTCTCTCTCTCTCTCTCTCTATCCCTCCAAGTGACGACGGTGCGGTGTCTCTCTCTCTCTCTCTCTATCCCTCCAAGTGACTACAGTGCGGTCTCTCTCTCTCTCTCTCTATCCCTCCAAGTGACTATGGTGCGGTCTCTCTCTCTCTCTCTCTCTATCCCTCCAAGTGACGACGGTGCGGTGTCTCTCTCTCTCTCTCTCTATCCCTCCAAGTGACTACGGTGAGGTCTGTCTCTCTCTCTCTCCCTCCAAGTGACTATGGTGCGGTCTCTCTCTCTCTCCCTCCAAGTGACTACGGTGCGGTCTCTCTCTCTCTCTCTCCATCCCTCCAAGTGACTACGGTGCGGTCTCTCTCTCTCTCTCTCTATCCCTCCAAGTGACTACAGTGCGGTCTCTCTCTCTATCCCTCCAAGTGACTACGGTGCGGTCTCTCTCTCTCTCTCTATCCCTCCAAGTGACTACGGTGCGGTCTCTCTCTCTCTCTCCCTCCAAGTGACTACGGTGCGGTCTCTCTCTCTCTCTCTCTATCCCTCCAAGTGACTACGGTGCGGTCTCTCTCTCTCTCTCTCTCTATCCCTCCAAGTGACTACGGTGCGGTCTCTCTCTCTCTCTCTCTTGCTGTGATCTGTTGACTGAAAAGTTCTCTTCTTCCTTGCCAGAATCTTGTGCGCCTTCCTCAGCTTTTGAGGTCTCTTCTTATTCCCTTTTTCAGTTTATGAGCAGTTCACTCTCACATCCACATCTCTCAGCCTGACCATTATTCATGTCTCTCAACCTTCAGAAGTTACATTCCAAGCATAACTCCTGGTCCCATCCGTGCATTGTTGTTACAGACTTAACAGAACCTTATTTCGAGTTTACATTGCCAGCCTTCACAGAACCGTTTGTATAAACAGACTTCTACTGACTGGCTTGTGGAGGCTCGAGATGGAGAGGCCTGAGCCTGCGTGACTCCTTGATTTAATGAACCTTCAGTCCCTTTATCTGCATGTCTTTTAGACATTATGCTATTACAGCACATTCCTCCCTTACGTCTGTTCATTCCCACTTTACTGTTGTCAGCATCCTTTTAGTTTTAACTGCAAACTTGACTATAATAACCATCATGCATCCTTCTCGGCCCACCAGCACTTTCTTATTGAACACACGTTACATGGTTCATTCTATATTAATACACAGTACAGTTTACATTTATAGATACATAGATTCACAGTACATTTTGTTCTACTTCTACTATTGATTATAATTATACTAAATTCTATCTGTTAATGGGTTAATCCTTACACGTTGTTCTTCCTGACTCTAAACACCGTAGTTCAGTCCTGGATGTGATTAACTGCAGAATCCAACCCCTGCAGTCACTTGTGAACTCGCTGGTGTCTCAGCACATGTGATGACTGAGTGAATCCCTTCCCACACACGGAGCAGGTGAACAGTCTCTGCACAATGTGCGTGAGTTGATGTGTCAGCAGTTCATTTCTGCTTTTAAAGCTGTTCTCAAAGTTACTGCATTAAAAGGTCACTCAATAGTGTGAACAAGTTGATATCTCAGAAGGTGGGATGAATTCGTGAATCCCTTCCCACACACGGAGCAGGTGAACAGTCTCTCCCCAGTGTCAGTGTGTTGGTGTTTCAGATCATTTGTTTTAAATCCCTTCTCACAGTCAGAATATTTCAGAGGTCTCTTGTCAGTGTGAACTCACTGGTGTCTCAGCAGGTGTGATGACCGAGTAAATCTCTTCTTACACAGGGAGCAGGTGAACGGCCTCTCCCTGGCGGGAGTGTGTCGATGTCTTCACAATTTGTATCTGTATTTAGAGCTCTTCGTGCAGTCAGAACATTAAAAAGGTCTCTCCCCAGTGTGAACAAGTTGGTGTGTCAGCAGTTTGGATGAAATAGTGAATCCCTTCCCTCACACGGAGCAGGTGAGCGGCCTCTCCCCAGTGTGAGTGCGTTGGTGTGTCAGCAGATTCCTTTTGCTTTTAAACCTCTTCTCACAGTCAGAACATTTAAAAGGTCTCTCATCGGAGTGAACTCGCTGGTGTCTCAGCAGGGTGGATGACTGAGTGAATCCCTTCCCACACATGGAGCAGGTGAACGGCCTCTCCCCAGTGTGACGGCGTCGATGAATTTCCAGCTCTGAAGGGTAATTGAATCCCTTCCCACAGTCCCCACATTTCCACGGTTTCTCCATGGTCCGGGTGTCCTTGTGTCTCTCCAGGTTTGACGATCAGTTGAAGCCTCGTCCACACACAGAACACGTGCACGGTTTCTCCCCGCTGTGAATGGTGCGATGTTTTTTCTGGCTGTGTAACTGGTTAAAGCTCTTTCCACAGTCAGTGCACTGGAACACTCTCATTCGGGTGTGTGTGTCTCGGTGCTTTCCCACTCACACTGATGTTTGAAATCTTCTCCCACAGTTAGAACAGACAAACATTTCTCCTTCCACATTCAAAGGCCGATGATATTCAGGTCCTGATGAATCGAGTGACTCTGTCAGATCTTGGCGTGCTGTTTGGTTTGAGTTTCCCTCTGCAAATCCTCCCCATCTAATACCCTATAAAGGAGTTTATAAAAGTCATCACTGTAAGTACAGGGTAGAAATTCAGAACAGACAATTCTAGTTTCTACAAAACCTTCTTTCCTCTCTTGTGCCTCAAAGCTGTAAATCCCCATCCCACACAATCTCCCTCTTCCCTGTGCTGAAATCCAAACTCATCACATCATCTTTCAGTGGCCCGAAACCATGAGTGAAAGGGTGAGAGAGTGAGTGTGAGAGAGTGAATGTGAGAGAGTGAATGTGAGAGAGTGAATGTGAGAGAGTGAATGTGAGACAGTGAATGTGAGAGAGTGAGTGTGAGAGAGTGAATGTGAGAGAGTGAATGTGAGAGAGTGAATGTGAGTGTGAGAGAGAGAGTGTGAGTGAATGTGAGAGTGTGAATGTGAGAGTGAGAGTGAGAGTGTGAATGTGAGAGAGTGAGTGTGAGTGAGTGTGTGAGTGAATGTGAGAGTGAATGTGAGTGAATGTGAGTGAGTGAGAGAGTGTGAGATAGTGAATGTGAGAGTGAATGTGTGTGAATGTGAGTGAGTATGAAAGAGTGAACGTGAGGGAGGGAGTGAGTGTGAGAGAGTGAGTGAGAGAGTGTGAGTACAGCAGTGGGCTCGGTGTGGAGAATGAAGTGGGGCAGGTGGAGCATGTTTCAGTGGGGCAGCAGTGATCATAATCTCATTAGGTTTAGAATATTTATGGAAAAGGACAGGGGACAGTCAAATGTGAAAATTCTGAACTGGAGGAGGGCTAATTCCAGTGAGTTAAAAAGGGATCTTGTCCAGGTGAATTGGAATCAAAAATTGTCAGGCAGAACAGTAATTGAACAGTGGGAGGCCTTCAAGGAGGAGTTGGTTTGGGTACAGAGTAGACAGATTCCCACGAGGAGGAAAGGAACAGCATCCAAAGCTCGAGCTCGGATGAATAAAGATATAGAGATCACCATTTCTCCTTCATTTACAGACGATCACTGACCGATCATCATTTCTCCTTCATTTACAGAAGTTTCCTGACTGATCACCATTTCTCCTTAATTTACAGACATTCCCTGACCGATTACCGTTTCTCCTTCATTTAAAGACGTTCCCTGACTGATCATCATTTCTGCTTCATTTGTAGACGCTCCCTGACCAATCACATATCGCCTTCATTTACAGATGCTCCCTGACCAATCACATTTCTCCGTCATTTACAGACGCTCCCTGACCGATCACCAGTCCTTCAATTACAGACACTCCCTGACCGATCGCCATTTCTCCTTCAATTACAGACGCTCCCTGACCGATCGCCATTTCTCCTTCAATTACAGATGCTCCCTGACTGATCACCATTTCTCCTTCATTTACAGATGCTCCCTGACTGATCACTATTTCTCCTTCATTTACAGACGCTCCCTGACCGATCTCCATTTCTCCTTCAATTACAGATGCTCCCTGACCGATCTCCATTTCTCCTTTAATTACAGATGCTCCCTGACTGATCACCATTTCTCCTTCATTTACAGACGCTCCCTGACCGATCACCATTTCTCCTTCATTTACAGACACTCCCTGACCGATCTCCATTTCTCCTTCAATTACAGATGCTCCCTGACCGATCACCATTTCTGCTTCATTTACAGACGATCCCTGACGATCACCATTTCCGCTTCATTTACAAACGCTCCCTGACCGATCACCATTTCTCCTTCATTTACAGACGCTCCCTGACCGATCACCATTTCTCCTTCATTTACAGACGCTCCCTGACCGATCACCATTTCTCCTTCATTTACAGACGCTCCCTGACCGATCACCATTACTCCTTCATTTACAGACGCTCCCTGACCGATCACCATTTCTCCTTCATTTACAGACGCTCCCTGACCGATCACCATTTCTCCTTCATTTACAGACGCTCCCTGACCGATCCCCATTTCCCCTTCATTTCCCGGCGGGTAGTGAGGGGGGGATAATGTTCACTGTTTTATATTCGGGTCTGGGGCCGCACTCGGGGTTTGTAAAGCCTGAGCCTGGGCCTGAGCCCGGACCCGGGCCCCGGGGTTTATTGAGCCTCTTGCTCCGATCCTCTGACCTGCACCGAACGCGCTCCTCCCGCAGCCTCGACTGGCCGCGCATGCTCAGGACACACTGACCGATAATGAGTCACTACTGCGCCTGCGTGCTGGGCTCCACTGATTCAGATAGGGCACAATCTGCACCGCGCTGCATGCTGGGTGATGCAGCCGCCATTGATGATCTTAATATCAGGCCGAAAAACAAAGACATCAGAAGCAGGGAGAGCGCGTTTGGACCAAGGATAATAAAATAAACTGAAACCCCAGCGCTTCGAGCCATTAAAACCGGCACAAACACACAGCATAGAAGCCCCCCCCTCCACCCCGAATTTGGTGAACTCCAGAAAAAAAATTTTCAGTGACTTTTATTAATTTCGTTTTATTAAATGTTGCAACTGAAGGGTTCAATTAATTTTTATTTTCCAAATGCACCTCGGGACCGCCAGTCTCACAATTAATCCCGCCTGGCGATTAAGGAGAGTTCCGGACCAATAGGAGGAGCGGAAATTTATAGGCATTTCATCTCACTCGTGGGGTGTTGCAGGGATCAGTACTGTGGCCTCAATTATTTACAATGTATATCAATGATGTGGATGAAGGAACAGAGTGTCTTGTGGCCAGATTTGCTGATGGTACAAAGATAGGTGGAAAAGCAAGTTGCAATGAGGACACAACGTGTCTGCGAAGGGATATTGACAGGTTAAGCGAATGGGCAAAAAATTGGCAGATGGAATATAATGTGGGAAAATGTGAAGTCATTAACTTTGGGAGGAAAAAAATATTTTGCTTTTTTATTTGAATGGAGAAATACTACAAAATGCTGCAGTACGGAGGGATTTGGGTTTCCTCGTGCAAGAAAGACAAAATTCAACATACAGGTGCAGCAGGTAATCCGGAAGGCAAACGGAATATTGGCTTTAATGTCTCGGGGGATGGAGCACAAAAGCAGTGAAGTCATGCTACAAATGTGCAGGGTGCTGGAAATGTACAGGAACCTAAAGCAATTAAGATTAGTAAAGAAAAAGTACTGGAGGAATTAATGGGACTAAAAGCTGACAAATTCTTTGGACCTGATGGCCGACATCCTTGGGTTTAAAAAGAGGTGGCTGCAGAGAAAGTGGATGCACTGGTTTTATCTTCCAGAGTTCCCATGATTCTAGAAAGGTCCCCATGGATTGGAAGGTACCAAATGTAACCCCGTTATTCAATAAAGAGGGAGAGAGAAAACAGGGAACTACAGAACCTTTAGCCTGACAATAGTAGGAGGGAAATTGCGAGAATCTATTACTAGGGACGTGGTAACAGGGCACTTAGAAAATCATAATATGATTAGGCACATGCAACACGGTTTTATGAAAGGGAAATCGTGTTTGACAAATCTATTTGAGGTTTTGAGGGTGTTGATAGCAGGGTAGATAAGGGAGAACCAGTGGATGTAGAATATTTGGATTTTCAAAAGGCATTCGATAAGGTGCCACACAAAAGTTTGTTGAACAAGATTAGGGTTCATGGGATTCTGGGTAATATATTAACATGGATTGGGGATTTGATGACGTAGAGAAAACAGAAAGTTGGAATAAACAGTTCATTTTCGGGTTGGCAGGTTGTAACTAGTGGGGTGCCGTGAAGATCAGTGCTTGGGCCTCAGATATTTACAATCTATATTAATGACTTAGATGAGGAACCGAGTGTAATGTATCCAAGTTTGCTGACGATACAAAACTGGGTGGGAAAGTAAGCTGTGAGGAGGACGCAAAGAGGATGCAAAGTGATACAGACAGGTTAAGTGAGTGGGCTAGAAGTTGGCAAATGAAGTATAAAGTGGGGAAATGTGAGGTTATTAACTTTGGTAGGAAGAATAGAAAAGCAGAATATCTTTTAAAAGGTGAGAGAGTATGAAATGTTGGTGTTCAGAGGGATTTGTGTGTCCTTGTACACGGATCACAGAAAGTTAACATGCAGATGCAGCAAGCAATTAGGAAAGCAAATGGTGTGTTGGCCTTTATTGCGAGGTGGTTGGAGTACAAGGAAAATGAAGTCTTGCTGTAATTATATAGGGCTTTGGTGAGACCACATCTGGAGTACTGTGTACAGTTTTGATCTCCTTACCTGCGGAACGATACACTTGCCTTAGAGTGGGTGCAACAAAGGTTCACTAGATTGATTCCTGGGATAAGAGGGTTGTCCTGTGAGGAGAGATTGAGCAGAATGGGCCTATATTCTCTGGAGTTTACAATAATGAGGTGTTCTCATTGAAACATGTAAAATTCTTAGAGGGCTCGACAGGGTAGATGCTGGGATGCTGTTTCCCCGAGCTGGAGAGTCCACAACTAATGGTTATAATCTCAAGATAAGGGGCCGGCCATTTGGTACAGAGATGAGGAATAATTTCTTCACTGAGAGGGTTGTGAACCATTGGAATTCTCCACCCCAGAGGGCTGTGGATGCTGAGCCATTGAATAGATTCAAAACTGAGGTAGATAGAATTTTGGACACGAAGGAACTCAAGGGATATGGGGATAGGTCGGGAAAGTGGATTTGAGGCCGAAGATCAGCGATGACGTTATCAAATGGCGGAGCAGGCTCGAGGGACTGAATGGCCAATTCTTGCTCCTTTCGCTGATGTTGGTCCGCTGGAAAAGCAGAACTTGCCAGCTGTTTTAAAACTTTTAGCCTGAACAGGGACTTGAACCCTGGATCCTCAGATCACCACCTGTTTTAAAAGTCTGATGCTCTACCGACTGAGCTATCCAGGCTCGCTGTTGGATTGGTTTCCATCATACAGATTCATGGTGGGACTCTGAATTATCCCTGTCGATGGAGAAGAAGGGGAGAATTCCTTTTTACAATTTTCAGCAACGTGTTGAGGAGAATCCTTGTTTCTGTTGAACATGATGTAAGAAACATGGACAGAGAACTCGTGATTTTACAATTCTTCTTGTTTGTACAAAATTTCTTGTCATTCGTTCGCAGCAATTAAAAAAAACACTTTACCCAATGGCTCAAAAGCTGAACTTGTTCCACACGGGAGCTGGGAAAGGCCTCTCGACATTTCAGCCGATCAACAATTGAAAGCTGAATAATTTCACCCGTTACACCGTGACACCAGGCAGCAGGTTTGCCTCCCGAATTTTCCCTACACGACACTTCAAACCGATGAATCCCTGCTTCACGGAAAGAAGAATTGTGTGTTTGGTTCTTTAGATTTAAAGATGTCGTGCCGGCCGCTTTACCATTTCAGCTCTCGCCAATCGCCCCCTCTCCCTCCTATAAACAAATAAACTCTCGCCTGCTATTGCAAGACGGGAGGCCAGAGGAGCCTCAGTGCCCACATGGGGACATGAAGAAGTCGATGTGTTATGGAACTGGTTGTACCTTGAACTCCAGTCAAAATGTTTAGAAGGTTCAACTACTTTAGATGGCGCTGAAACTCACAACCCCAGCATTTCTCGAGTGTATAATTATTGTAGAAATAACGCGCGCTGACCGATTGCTCCACTGGAGCCGCGCACGGTCTGTGTCCCCAGTGCTCCCATCAAACAGCTTCATCCTCGGTCTCTCAATTATCACTTCCTGATCTTTCCCACACAGAAGCCTCCAACCAAGAGGCGATTCGTTAAACATCCGCAGTGACCTTTAAAAGCCGTGGAATCTGAAACAACACCCCAGACAATAAAAGTTCTTAATTATATTATTAGTGACTTAAGGACAATTATTTTCATGGTACTTTAAGGAGGATTTGGGTAAAGTGGGAGCTGAAATTATGAAACTCTCTCTGGGCTGTCGGTGATTGGAGAGATGGGCGTTATTTCATTTGAAAACCGAGGCTCGGAACTTCCTGATGGAGAAGTGTGAGAGAAGATTGTGGTTAGTGGCAGTTGCCGGGGAGATCGAGAGGAGAGGGAGAAAAGTCAAAGTCACAGCTGTGACAGCTCAAGTGCTCTGCTTATCTGTAATATTTAAAAAGTAATGTACAGTACAGGGCAAACCAGTTTAGAATGTGACCGTGACACGTAAATGTGACGACACGTTCTTGTTTCTGGGCTCATTGAGGTCGGGGTATAATTCTCGATGCGAGGTTCATATCCCGGCGAATCCCGAATTTAGCCCGGGACTTTTGATCTTGATCTGCGGTTCAAACTTTTGCAAAGAGGGAAAGGAAGTCCCCAAATCACTCCACCTGAATCTCAAGCGCTTTCGGAAGAAATTCAGTTCAAACAATCAGGACTTTCAAGGCACCTCAATGACCTGCACTTTCATTGAATGAGCTTTCTTTGCAATTACATTCGACCTTGAAACCGCTCTGGTCTTTCATCTCACTGAAGTAGAGTGAGGCCGCTCTGTATCTGTGAGCATGTCGGTGACGAAGTTCGCTCTGATATTGGTCGCTTTCAATTTTTAAAAATTTCACCAAGCTCAGGGAAAAGAAACCGAGAATCGAATTGTCCCTGTAAGTGATGAATTGAAGGGATTGGTGCTCCAAGCAGATCTGGAAAATGCGCAGTGCGGTCGCTCAGGAATTCCAAATCCACCCTCTCACCACTCGGCGATCATATTAACTGAGCTTTACTCTGGCCCAGTGTCACCGCGCTGAAATCGAGTATTTCTCCGGCACGTTTCTCTTAACTTCACAGTTGCTGGTTTAAGAGTGAAGACCGGCTTGTTGGATTTTCACTCCTGCAAGTTTCAACCATTCATTTTGGACTGGATGGAGACAACTGTTCTATTGGTCACTGCAATCAAAAAGTTCAGCTCAGTGAGTTACTGGTTCAGTGGGTGAATTCTTCACCTGTCTCGGTGGTGCTATCGGTTGGTGTGAAAGTTTGATGGTTCGAGCCCTAATTTCATTTTCCCTCAGGATTCATCGCCTCAAAGTTCCAGGGTTTCAATGTGTGTTTTGTCTGCAAGAAAATGTACCGTGATCATTGCCGGCTGAGCAGGGCTGATATTCCACCATTTACCCTGTTGTCGGAGAGCAGGCACATGAATCATATAAAGGAATGGAACATTGGCTTCACGGAAATCACAATTCATAACCCATTTATTTTAAACGGGTTTATTTTAAATGAGTTAACACCAGCCTTAAATGGTAGACTCAGGACTGTCACACAAACAGGTTAAATCTTCATAGAATAATTACCACGGTCATTTTTAGACTGGATGCCTCACGGTGACTTTTCTGTCAGTGAAGAGAGACGAGAAAGACCAAAGTGCCGTTTGCCCCTCTCAGTGTGGCCCTGAAGGACTGTGTCCAGGCTGAAGTTCTGTTCCCACCGGACGATCCTCCCCCCAGATTGTCCTTTCTGAGCTCCAGTCAGGTGATGCTAAACACTCAGGTGGGAAAGACCAAAATCTACAACAAGGGTTTAAAACAAAGCTGATTTATTTAACAGATATCCAGAATATTAAACTCCAGCCCAGTTATAGGGGTTATTAACATCAGGAGAAACAAACCCCAACTGTCAGAATGAACATGGTTCAGTCCTGGATGGGATTAACAGCAGAATCCAACTCCTGTCGTCACTTTTGAACTCCCTGGTGTCTCAGTACGTGTGATGACTGAGTGAATCCCTTCCCACACACGGAATCATAGAATCAGAGAATGCTACAGCACAGAAGGAAGCCATTCGGCCCATCGTGTCTGTGCCGGCCGAAAAAGAGCTATCCAGCGTAATCCCACTTTCCAGGGCTTGGTCCGTAGCCCTGTAGGTTACGGCACTTCAAATGCACATCCATGCACTTTTGAAATGAGTTGAGGTTTTCTGCCTCGACCACCCTTTCAGACAGTGAGTTCCAGACCCCGACCACCCTGTCCACTTCTGTGTATCCTCGAACTTTATCACTGCTATCCGGAGGTCGAGGAGACAACCATTCGCTCCTCTATGACATAAATCGTGAATTATACCCTGACCCCGACGAGCCCAGAAACAAGAACGTGTCCTTAAATTAAAGTGTGACAGACACATTCTATGAGAGGTCTGTCTGTGCGATGAAATGGTGTTTTTGAACAGTCATTCTGATATCGGTTTCCTCCTCAAACCTCAACAAATACCAATTCCAAAGTGAGACTTTGTCGCTGAATTCCACAAATTAGGTAAAAATAATAAATTACACAAAAAACTGCGGGGAGTTGAACCCAGGATCGCCTGTTCACAAGACAGATGCTTTAACCAACTAAACCACAGCACCAATTCCCCACCTCGTCTCACTAATATCGTAAACAATTTTACAACACCAAGTTATAGTCCAGCAATTTTATTTTAAATTCACAAGCTTTCGGAGGCTTCCCCCTTCCTCAGGTGAACGATGTGAAATGAAGTCCTCGAAATGAAATCGCATTTATAATTCACAGAACAATGCTTGGTGAGTACAGACAGTTTTTTCAACTGCCCGTTGCCAAGGCAATCAGTGTGCAGACAGACAGGTGTTACCTGCCAGGTCTCACAGAATATACAAATCACAAAAAAAAAACCAACAAACAAAAAAAAACAGAGATAGAGAGGTAGAAACATAGAAAAGACAGCAACTGACCCGTTATATTAAAAACAGATAACATTTGTTCGCTGGTGGGGTAACGTGTAGCGTGACATGAACCCAAGATCCCGGTTGAGGCCGTCCTCATGGGTGCGGAACTTGGCTATCAATTTCTGCTCGACGATTTTGCGTTGTCGTGTGTCTCGAAGGCCGCCTTGGAGAACGCTTACCCGAAGGTCGGTGGATGAATGTCCATGACTGCTGAAGTGTTCCCCGACTGGGAGGGAACCCTCCTGTTTGGCGATTGTTGCGCGGTGTCCGTTCATCCGTTGTCGCAGCGTCTGCATGGTCTCGCCAATGTACCATGCTCTGGGGCATCCTTTCCTGCAACGTATGAGGTAGACAACGTTGGCCGAGTCACAGGAGTATGAACCATGCACCTGGTGGGTGGTGTCATCTCGTGTGATGGTGGTATCTGTGTCGATGATCTGGCATGTCTTGCAGAGGTTACCGTGGCAGGGTTGTGTGGCGTCGTGGACGCTGTTCTCTTGAAAGCTAGGTAATTTGCTGCGAACGATGGTCTGTTTGAGGTTGGGTGGCTGTTTAAAGGCGAGTAGTGGAGGTGTGGGGATGGCCATAGCGAGGTGTTTGTCCTCATTGATGACATGTTGAAGGCTGCGGAGAACATGGCGTAGTTTCTCCGCTCCGGGGAAGTACTGGACGACAAAGGGTACTCTGTTGGTTGCATCCCGTGTTAGCCTCCTGAGGAGGTCTATGCGATTTTTTGCTGTGGCCCGTCGGAACTGTCGATCGATGAGTCGAGCGTCATATCCCGTTCTTACTAGGGCGTCTTTCAGCGTCTGTAGGTGTCCATCGCGTTCCTCCTCGTCTGAGCAGACCCTGTGTATTCGCAGGGCCTGTCCATAGGGGATGGCCTCTTTGACGTGGTTAGGGTGGAAGCTGGAAAAGTGGAGCATCGTGAGGTTGTCCGTGGGCTTGCGGTAGAGTGAGGTGCTGAGGTGCCCGTCTTTGATGGAGATTCGTGTGTCCAAGAAAGAAACTGATTCTGAGGAGTAGTCCATGGTGAGCTTGATGGTGGGATGGAACTTGTTGATGTTATCGTGTAGTCTCTTTAGTGATTCCTTGCCGTGGGTCCATAGAAAGAAAATATCGTCGATGTATCACACCTCCACTACTCGCCTTTAAACAGCCACCCAACCTCAAACAGACCATCGTTCGCAGCAAATTACCTAGCTTTCAAGAGAACAGCGTCCACGACACCACACAAACCTGCCACGGTAACCTCTGCAAGACATGCCAGATCATCGACACAGATACCACCATCACACGAGAGGACACCACCCACCAGGTGCATGGTTCATACTCCTGTGACTCGGCCAACGTTGTCTACCTCATACGTTGCAGGAAAGGATGCCCCAGAGCATGGTACATTGGCGAGACCATGCAGACGCTGCGACAACGGATGAACGGACACCGCGCAACAATCGCCAAACAGGAGGGTTCCCTCCCAGTCGGGGAACACTTCAGCAGTCAAGGACATTCATCCACCGACCTTCGGGTAAGCGTTCTCCAAGGCGGCCTTCGAGACACACGACAACGCAAAATCGTCGAGCAGAAATTGATAGCCAAGTTCCGCACCCATGAGGACGGCCTCAACCGGGATCTTGGGTTCATGTCACGCTACACGTTACCCCACCAGCGAACAAATGTTATCTGTTTTTAATATAACGGGTCAGTTGCTGTCTTTTCTATGTTTCTACCTCTCTATCTCTGTTTTTTTTTGTTTGTTGGTTTTTTTTTTGTGATTTGTATATTCTGTGAGACCTGGCAGGTAACACCTGTCTGTCTGCACACTGATTGCCTTGGCAACGGGCAGTTGAAAAAACTGTCTGTACTCACCAAGCATTGTTCTGTGAATTATAAATGCGATTTCATTTCGAGGACTTCATTTCACATCGTTCACCTGAGGAAGGGGGAAGCCTCCGAAAGCTTGTGAATTTAAAATAAAATTGCTGGACTATAACTTGGTGTTGTAAAATTGTTTACAATTGTCAACCCCAGTCCATCACCGGCATCTCCACATCATGACTACCATCGACACCACAAACTGCCGGCTCACAGTGGAAAGGATATCCAAGAAGATCGCGCATTTAGACACAGACATCAAGTTTTTACAGAGCTGCAAGAAAGCAGACAAGATCCCGAAAGGACTCCAGATCACGAACCCACTCAGGTCCACATACAACTCGGATTACGCTGAGAGACTCTGCCGCCGTACCTCTCGCACACTCCGCAACCATCTCATACACCAACTCTACAGCAGACGCCACAACCTCGAAACCAAGATAGAGTCCATACTCTCAACCTGTACTCAGGACACAGCAGACCAGCTACGTTATACCGCCAAACAGACGAGGCAACGGAACTACGCTGCCTACATGAAAACCAAGAGCAGGAAGCTTCAGAAACTCGGCATCACCACCAGCATCGACCAAGCTTCCCCTGGTACCACGGTTGCAACCACAGGGAAGTCTATTGTCAATTTGTCCGACCACACCCTTCAACCAGACGAAATCGAAGTTCTCAGCCGAGGGCTCAATTTCTGCCCCACTACCAAAATGGACCCCACTAGTCTCGCGGCGGACACAGAGGAATTCATCAGGAGAATGAGGCTCCGGGAATTCTACCACAAACCCCAAGATTTCAGCAGCGAACCCAATGAGACAATCAACGATCCGGAACAGCAGACAGAGGGATCCGCGGTACAGCAACCGAAGAGGAAAGAGTCAAACTGGACTCCTCCGGAGGGTCGCTGCCCTCAGCTTGACATGTATGCTCAAGCTATCAGGAAATGCGTCAATGCCAGATTCATCAGCCGCACTCAGAAGACAGTCCAGAATGTCACCCGAGCACAACGCAACGCCATCAACGCTCTCAAGACCAACCGCAACATCGTCATCAAACCAGCGGACAAAGGAGGAGCCATTGTCATACAGAACAGAACGGACTATTGCAAAGAAGCATACCGACAACTGGACAACCAGGAACACTACAGACGGTTACCCGCAGACCCGACCAAAGAACACACCCACCAGCTCAACAAACTGATCAAGACCTTCGATCCTGACCTTCAAAACATCCTACGCACTCTCATCCCACGTACTCCCCACGTGGGAGACTTCTACTGCCTCCCAAAGATACACAAAGCCAACACACCCGGACGTCCTATCGTATCAGGCAACGGAACCCTGTGTGAGAACCTCTCTGGATACATCGAGGGCATCCTGAAACCCATCGTACAGGGAACCCCCAGCTTCTGTCGTGACACTACAGACTTCCTACAAAAACTCAGTACCCACGGACCAGTTGAACCAGGAACACTTCTCACCACGATGGACGTCTCGGCACTCTACACCAGTATCCCCCACGATGACGGCATCGCTGCGACAGCATCAATACTCAACACCAACAACAGCCAATCTCCAGACGCCATCCTACAACTCATCCGTTTCATCCTGGATCACAATGTCTTCACCTTCGATAACCAGTTCTTTACCCAAACACACGGAACAGCCATGGGGACCAAATTCGCACCCCAATACGCCAACATTTTCATGCACAAGTTCGAGCAGGACTTCTTCACTGCACAAGACCTCCAACCAACACTATACACCAGATACATCGACGATATTTTCTTTCTATGGACCCACGGCAAGGAATCACTAAAGAGACTACACGATAACATCAACAAGTTCCATCCCACCATCAAGCTCACCATGGACTACTCCTCAGAATCAGTTTCTTTCTTGGACACACGAATCTCCATCAAAGACGGGCACCTCAGCACCTCACTCTACCGCAAGCCCACGGACAACCTCACGATGCTCCACTTTTCCAGCTTCCACCCTAACCACGTCAAAGAGGCCATCCCCTATGGACAGGCCCTGCGAATACACAGGGTCTGCTCAGACGAGGAGGAACGCGATGGACACCTACAGACGCTGAAAGACGCCCTAGTAAGAACGGGATATGACGCTCGACTCATCGATCGACAGTTCCGACGGGCCACAGCAAAAAATCGCATAGACCTCCTCAGGAGACTAACACGGGATGCAACCAACAGAGTACCCTTTGTCGTCCAGTACTTCCCCGGAGCGGAGAAACTACGCCATGCTCTCCGCAGCCTTCAACATGTCATCAATGAGGACAAACACCTCGCTATGGCCATCCCCACACCTCCACTACTCGCCTTTAAACAGCCACCTAACCTCAAACAGACCATCGTTCGCAGCAAATTACCCAGCTTTCAGGAGAACAGCGTCCACGACACCACACAACCCTGCCACGGTAATCTCTGCAAGACATGCCAGATCATCGACACAGATACCACCATCACACGAGATGACACCACCCACCAGGTGCATGGTTCATACTCCTGTGACTCGGCCAACGTTGTCTACCTCATACGTTGCAGGAAAGGATGCCCCAGAGCATGGTACATTGGCGAGACCATGCAGACGCTGCGACAACGGATGAACGGACACCGCGCAACAATCGCCAAACAGGAGGGTTCCCTCCCAGTCGGGGAACACTTCAGCAGTCAAGGACATTCATCCACCGACCTTCGGGTAAGCGTTCTCCAAGGCGGCCTTCGAGACACACGACAACGCAAAATCGTCGAGCAGAAATTGATAGCCAAGTTCCGCACCCATGAGGACGGCCTCAACCGGGATCTTGGGTTCATGTCACGCTACACGTTACCCCACCAGCGAACAAATGTTATCTGTTTTTAATATAACGGGTCAGTTGCTGTCTTTTCTATGTTTCTACCTCTCTATCTCTGTTTTTTTTTGTTTGTTGGTTTTTTTTTTGTGATTTGTATATTCTGTGAGACCTGGCAGGTAACACCTGTCTGTCTGCACACTGATTGCCTTGGCAACGGGCAGTTGAAAAAACTGTCTGTACTCACCAAGCATTGTTCTGTGAATTATAAATGCGATTTCATTTCGAGGACTTCATTTCACATCGTTCACCTGAGGAAGGGGGAAGCCTCCGAAAGCTTGTGAATTTAAAATAAAATTGCTGGACTATAACTTGGTGTTGTAAAATTGTTTACAATTGTCAACCCCAGTCCATCACCGGCATCTCCACATCATCACTAATATCGATCAGCGACACGTTACTGTCTGTTCGAGGCACAGACCGTTTTATCTTTGTCTATTTCCCTTGTCCGTTTACCTGTGCATCCTGATACTGCCTGCATTTCTCGCTGTGTTTATCTTTGTGTATCCATCAGTGCGTTGATACACCGATGATTAAGTGTGCTTGTGTTTGTTACATTAAATAAATTCGGGGTTCAGACAATTCTCGCTCTGACATTGGAGAACTATTGAGCTGAACTTTACAGCGAAGTCTTGTTTATTGTGGTGCTGAAACGAAAAAACCGAAGAGGTCCAAAAAGGGAAAAGGAGCAAAAACTTGTGAAGGAAAATAACGACAACAATCAAGGTATTTACAGGTATATTAAGAGAAAAAAGGGTGACTAAGAGTAATGTGGGCCCCTTAAAGACAGATGGAGGTGATATTGTAATTGAAAATCAGGAAATGGCAGAGTTGCTAAATATTTACTTTGCATCGGTCTTCATAGAAAAGGATGAGGCGAACATAGCAGAGACACGAGGAAAACTGTAAATAAATCAAGGGGATTCAGTGTAAATAAAATAATGGCAATGGAGAAAATAATGAGATTGAAGATTGTCAAATCTCCAGGACCTGATGTTTACCATCCCAGGGGAATAAGAGGAATAGGTAAGGAACTTGTACATGCTTACTCATGATCGATCAAAACTCTCTTGATTCAGGAATTGTTGCTTTAATTGAAACATTGTCAATGTCACTCCATTATTTCGGATGGGTCGGAGAGATAAAGTTGGAAATTCTAGGCCTATCAGTCTGACGCCTGTTGTGGGGAAGTTACCAGTATCCGTTATTGGGGAAAGAATGACTGAACACTTGAATAAATATGGAGTAATCAGAGAGAGCCAGCATGGATTTGTAAAGGGGAAGTCAAGTCTAACAAAGCTCGTTGAACTTTTTGAAGATGTAACTAACGTGCTCGATAATGGAGTGTCTCTGGGTGTTAGATGGACATTGACTTCCAAAGGCATCCAATAAGGGACCACATAAGAGACTGTCAACAAAAATTAGCGTGCGTGGAATTTAAGGCAACCGATTGAAATGGGTCGGGAGTTGGTTAGAAGGTGGGAGGCAGAGGCCCGGGATAATAAGGGATGTACTCAAATTGGCCGGATGTGATTAGTTCTGGAGCATCAGCTTTTTCCGATATGTATAAATGAGGGAGATGAAGGAATAGAGAGCCGAACACTCACGTTTGTCGCTGACATCGAGTTAGGAGGCGCAGTGAGTAGTGCAGATGGGAGCATAAAGTTACAAAGGGAAATTGATAGATTCAGTGAGTTGGTAAAACTGTGTCACATGGAGCTTACATCGAATGTACATCACAGAAACAGGCAATTCGGCCCAACTAGACTATACCGGTGTTTATGCTGCAGACGAGCCTCCTCCAACCCCTCTTCATCTAACCCTATGAGCAAACTCTAATATTCCCTTCTCCTCTATGTGCTTATCCAGCTTCCCCGTAAATGCATCCATTCTATTCGCCTTAACTACTCCTTGTGGTGGCGAGCTGAACATTCTAACGCCTCTCTGGGTAAGTCTGTTTCTCTTGAATGCCAGATTGGATACATTAGTGACTGTATTAATGTTTCAGAAGATGGGATGATCGAGTGAATCTCTTCCCACACACGGAGCAGGTGAAAAGTCTCTCCCCAGTGTGAGTGCATCGATGTCTCAGCAGTTCGTTTCTGATTTTAAATCTCTTCCCACAGTCAGAACATTTAAAGGTCTCTCAGTGTGAACTCGCTGGTGTGACAGAAGGAGGGATGACCGAGTGAATCTCTCCTTACACACGGAGCAGGAGAACGGCCTCTCCCCAGTGTGAACTCGCTGGTGTCTCAGCAGGTTGGATGACTGAATGAATCTCTTCCCACACACAGAGCAGGAGAATGGCCTCTCCCCAGTGTGGGAGCATTGGTGCATCAGCAGGGTGGATGACCGAGTGAATCCCTTCCCACACGCAGAGCAGGTGAACGGTCTCTCCCCAGTGTGGGTGCGTTTGTGTGTCAGCAGATGAATTTTGCTTTTAAATCTCTTCTCACAGTCAGAACATTTAAAAGGTCTCTCATCGGAGTGCACTCGCTGGTGTGTCAGAAGGTGTGATGACCGAGTGAATCTCTTCCCACACGCAGAGCAGGTGAACGGCCTCTCCCCAGTGTGAACTCGCTGGTGTCTCAGCAGGTTGGATGCCCAAGTGAATCCCTTCCCACACACAGAGCAGATGAACGGCCCCTCTCCAGTGTGAGTGCGTTGGTGTGTCAGCAGATGAATTTTGCTTTTAAATCTCTTCTCACAGTCAGAACATTTAAAAGGACTCTCATCAGAGTGAACTCGCTGGTGTGACAGAAGGTGTGATGACCGATTGAATCCCTTCCCACACACGGAGCAGGTGAACGGCCTCTCCCCAGTGTGAGTGCGTTGGTGTTTCAGCAGGTTACTTTTGCATTCAAACCTCTTCTCACAGTCAGAACATTTAAAAGGTCTCTCCCCAGTGTGAACTCGCTGGTGTGTCAGGAGGCCGGATGACTGACTGAATCCCTTCCCACACACGGAGCAGGTGAACGGCCTCTCCCCAGTGTGACGGCGTCGATGAGTTTCCAGCTGTGACGGGTAATTGAATCCCTTCCCACAGTCCCCGCATTTCCACGGTTTCTCCATGGTCCGGGTGTCCTTGTGTCTCTCCAGGTTGGACGATCAGTTGAAACCTCGTCCACACACAGAACACGTGTACGGTTTCTCCCCACTGTGAATGGTGCGATGTTTTTTTCTGGCTGTGTAACTGGTTAAAGCTCTTTCCACAGTCAGTGCACTGGAACACTCTCACTCGGGTGTGTGTCTCGGTGCTTTTCCACTCACACTGATGTTTGAAACCTTCTCCCATGGATAGAACAGACAAACATTTCTCCTTCCACATTCAAAGGCCGATGATATTCAGGTCCTGATGAATCGAGTGACTCTGTCAGATCTTGATGTGATCTTTGGTTTGAGTTTCCCTCTGCAAATCCTCCCCTGTAAAAGGAGTTCATAAAAGTTATCAATGTAAGTACAGGATAGAAATTCAGATCAGACAACTCTACTTTCTATGGAACATTATTTCCTCTCTCATTCCTCAAAGCTGTAAATCCCCGTCCCACACACTCTCCATCCTCCCTGTGCTGAAATCCAAACCCATCGCATCATCTTTCAGTGGCCCGAATCCATGAGTGAAAGGGTGAGAGAGGAATGTGAGAGTGAATGTGAGTGAGTGTGTGAGAGTGTGAGAGAGTGAGTGTGAGAGAGTGTGAGTACAGCAGTGGGCTCGGTGTGGAGAATGAAGTGGGGCAGGTGGAGCATGTTTCAGTGGGGCAGCAGTGATCATAATCTCATTAGGTTTAGAACAGTTATGGAAAAGGACAGGGGACAGTCAAATGTGAAAATTCTTAACTGGAGGAGGGCTCATTCCAGTGAGTTAAAAAGGGATCTTGTCCGTGTGGATTGGAATCAAAAATTGGCAGGCAGAAGAGTAATTGAACAGTGGGAGGCCTTCAAGGAGGAGTTGGTTTGGGTACAGAGTAGACAGATTCCCACGAGGAGGAAAGGAACAGCATCCAAAGCTCGAGCTCCCTGGATGAATAAAGATATAAAGATCAACATTTCTCCTTCTACATTAAACCTACAGGTCTAGTCAATTCCGTGGTCTCCGTGAGGAATTTTACTACGTGGATAATTTTAATACTGCGGCAAGTGCCACTGCCAATCCTGTCTCCAATAATGAGCCGAGCCCCTACCAGAGGCTACCGGCCTCACCCTCGAGGGCTTTATGCAGGGGCACCCCCCATCTGGAGTACAGGGCTATCCTGTTTCACTATACCACGTACCCTCCAATACAGGATCCGTTAGCCTACCTGCAGCGCAGTATCCCACTTCTGACACCAACTGTTAGACTCGAATTTTTGGAGCAAAACCAGACGGAGACGGAACTGCTGACAAAGTTAAAGTTTATTAGAAAACTTTGTGCACAAAGGGAGAGTGGTCAGCTTCCTCAAGCTCGTGACCAACTCTCAAAGGAACATCAGCACTACAAGCATGTTTATACCTTTCAATAAGCAACACCCACCTGCTGTGAACGGTGAGGGTACATGTTTACATAACTACAGTGGGTTTCATTGGGTGGTATAGTCTGCCACTCACTTGTCAGGGGCTACCTTGGGTCGTCCCATGACATTAAACATCTCACATTCCTGAGGAGGGCCCTTATCAGTAAACACATAAGTCCCAAACATTGAGACTGGGCGGGGGTCTTCACAAGTCCTGACCAGCTCATCCCTCACTCCCTTTTGTGCTGGGGTGACCTTGGAGATATCCATCGCTTCTCCCTTAATCATCCGAAGTGAGTTAGTTAGGATAAACAATGTCCTTGAGTAAACATTCCTTAGTGTGCTCTGGAGATAAGCGAGGGGGTGGCCATAAATCCAACAAACCTGCCTTTGTCAGCTCTTACAGTGTGGGTTACGAACTGCTCCCATAATGGTCAAGTATCCCATCATGCTTTGCTGCTGCCTAAATGCGACATGTGCGATTTAACTATCGAATTTTTGTGAGGATAGGAGTGGCTAATCATTCTTTATTATATATATATCAGGTTAGGTGAGGGGAGGCTGGAGGTTTTTGATCTGGGTTCACAAGCGTATTTTTCCAGTCCAACAACAGTGAGGAGGAGAGTGACAGGACAAAGACAGGTTGGTGGAATGGGCAGAAACATGGCAGATGAAATTTAACGCAAAGAAGTGCGAAGCGATACATTTTGGTGGAAGAACGAGGAGAGGAGAAATAAACTGAAGGGCACAATTCGAAAGGAGCTGCAGGAACCGAGAAATCTGGGGGTTCATGTGAACAAATCTTTAAAGATGGCCGGGCAGATTGAGAAAGCGGTTAAAGAAGCATACAGGATCGCGGGCTTTACAAATAGAGGCATAGAGTACATAAGGAAGGAAGTTATGATGAACCTTTATAAAACACTGGTTCGGCCACAACTGCAGTATTGTGTCCAGTTCTTGGCACCGCACTTTAGGAAGGATGTGAAGGCCTTTGAGAAGGCGCAGAACAGATTTATTAGAAAGGTTCCAGGAATGAAGGACTTCAGTTACGTGGATAGACTGGAGAAGCTGGGGTTGTTCTCCTCAGAGCAGAGAATGTTGAGAGGATATTTCATCGATGTTTTTAAAAACATGAAGATTCTAGACAGAGTGGATCGAGAGAAACTGCTCCCATGGACGGAAGGGTCAAGAACCAGAGGACAAAGATTTATGGAGATTGCAAAAGAATCAAAGTCAACATGAGGAAAAACGCTTTTGCACAGCGAGTGGTTAAGATCTGGAATTCACTGCCGAAGTGAGTGCTGTAGGCAGATTCAATCGTGGCTTTCAAAAGGGAATTGGATAAGTACTTGAAGGGAAAAAATGCAGGGCTACGGGTAAACTGGGGGAGTGGGGCGGGGGGTTGTGACAAGCTGGATTGCTCTTGCAGAGTGCCAGCACGGACTCGACGTGCCGAACGGTCTCCCTCCGTGCTGTCACCATTCAATGATTCTGGGATTCAAAGAGGCAGAAACGAAATAACTCAAACTTGTGAAACCCGAGATCTTGAGATCTTTATTCTAAAGCCCTCCCAACTGAGCGATTTCCGTCCCACTGCAAATTGAACTTTGTGTCATTATGTTGGAAGAAAATATAACCCCAGGAGGAATTGCCCCTCCCGGTCAATCCGCACTTCATGTCTAAACATCACACTCATATATACACACCCACAGTTCATATATAAACATCACACTGATATATACACACCCACAGTTCATATATAAACATCGCACTCATATATACACACACCCACAGTTCATATATAAACATCACACTCATATATACACACCCACAGTTCATATATAAACATCACACTGATATATACACACCCACAGTTCATATATAAACATCGCACTTATATATACACCCCACAGTTCATATATAAATATCACACTCATATATACACCCCACAGTTCATATATAAACATCACACTCATATATACACACCCACAGTTCATATATAAACATCGCACTCATATATACACACCCACAGTTCATATATAAACATCACACTCATATATACACACCCACAGTTCATATATAAACATCGCACTCATATATACACACCCACAGTTCATATATAAACATCACACTCATATATACACACCCACAGTTCATAGATAAACATCACACTCATATATACACACCCACAGTTCATATATAAACATCTCACTCATATATACACACCCACAGTTCATAACAGAACAGCTAACTCCTAATCCACACCCAATTTATATTTACCCAAAGTCCTGTTCACAGCTCTCCCCAAAGTCTGAACACTGAAAGTTGAACTGTTTTCCAGATACTGTCCGTCCTACTTTGTAATTTTAGCATCGGATTTTATGCAGACCGGCAAAGGGAGCGGAATAGCGGTCCTGGCGGTGAATGCTGCTTCGAACGGAAGTCTCGGTGTCCAGGAGCTGGCGGGGATTGGAAAGCTCTTGTGTCACACGAAGTGTCTGAAAGGCCCGGATACACCTGAAGGTTATCAGTGCGGTGCCCACACCTCGTGCTGTAATGTTAGCGAGCCTGACATCAACTTAAAAGGCGGCGTGTTCGAAACACGTTGTGGTCACAGTTTCATTCCAGACAGAACTGAACCGAAATCATTGAAAATGGAATGTTTTCTTTTCTGATTCACCATAAACAATATTTTATTATGAAATTTGATTCTTCGTTCCCCAGTGTCAGAGGGAAAATTGCATAAATCCGAGCCAGGTTGGAGTCGAAACTACAATCTTCTGATCCGTAGTCAGACGCGTTATCCATTGCGCCACTGGCCCAGCTGATGACTAACGTGTTTTATTTCATTTTTCATTCAGAATCAACCCACAGATTGACACAGAGAGATGAACACAGCGAGAGATGCAGACAGTGTCGGTGAACACAGCGAAATAGACAAGAGATATAGAAATGTACCAAACGGCCTCAAACTCCACCAGACAGTGGCGGGTATCTGACAGGTATCAGTGAGAGGAGGTGGTGAATTTGCAGTTTGATTTGGCCCCGTGGCTGAGCTGCTCAAAGTGCCCGTTTGGTAGGGGCCTTTTGTGATATTTACCCAATTTGTGAATTAAGCAACAAAATAACACAGAGCGGTATTTGTATTAGTTCCGGAGCCAACAAGGAAAGGATTCCAGATCTGCAGTATGTAAGTGTTCCTGCACTGTACAGGCGGACCCCTCATACAATGTGTCCGAAACACCTTTTGAGGATATTGCTCCAGAGGGCTGATTGTACAAACTTCTTTACTTACAACCAGCAACCGAATCTCCATGAAGAGTTGCTCATCGAAGCTGGTTTCAGAGCAGTTTTCGCTGTTCAGCTTTTGTAAAATTGGTTGAAACTCATTTTGAACACATCTGAGTATCAATGAGAAGGTCAGGCACAGGATTGTTGGGATGGAACCGTCTCTAACAATAAGTACAAAGTATAATTGATTATAAAGTGAAAAAGCCAATCCAATCTCTCAGTCTCTCTCTCACTTTCTCGGTGAGTGAACGTAAACCAACAGAAGAAGCTAAAACAAAGAACTGAGCAGTTTTGTTTGTTTCCTTTTCCTTCGGGCGAGTACAGTTGAAGAGAATGATTTCTGTTTCCTGCTGGACAATTAACTGGAATGAGCAGTGTATCTGGTTCCCATGGTACCCAGTGAAATATCCACGTTTCTATCTCCCATTTACACTGATACCTTCCTTCCTCACTAATTATCGGAAACTTTTGGTCAGGTTCAATCACACTTCAGAAGTCCAGAAGCGCAAAGCAAGGTCGACACCTCATGGTGACGTCACCTACAGGCGAGGGAGGTTTGCAGGTTTACCTGGAGCTGTAAATATATAAACTCCTTCCAATGTACAAACTCCCCTCACCAACAGCAATTCAATTCTAACTGATCTGAGACTTTGGTCATTTATGGTGATTATACTTTGTGGAGTTAAAGCAGCATTAAAATCCGTTGTGTGTTATATACATAGCCGTCCAGTCAATATAAAACATTGTCATCCGACCGACCATGAGCAATGCCACACGGGGTATGTTAGGTTACGGACAGTTCTGCCTCCAGCAGTTGTTCTCTCGGTCACACATCCGGCATCACCTCTCGGTCTCACACTTCAGAGTCACGCCTGAATATAAACACATTTCTGTTTCAGACTTTTACATGGAGATCAACAAATCACAAGTCAAGATGGAGAGAGGAAACAAATCAAATATTTAAGAACGTTAACAGATAGAAAATTCACCATAAATGACTGAGGAAAATTGAAGCAAACGGATCAAGATGAACAATTAGCAAAAGGTAACAATTAAAGAAAGGAGAAGGGGAACTGATCATATCGTTTTTGAAAAATCCTTTTGGTTTTCATCTTAGTTTCTCCGTTAAGTTAGGGACGTTCATCGAGAAATATTTTTCATAACATCATAAAGACAATTAGAATACAACTTTCACAAAGTAGGGATTAATCTTAATTATACGATAGCGTGTTACGGATTTGTAAAATCTGCAATTGTTTTACCATTCTTTAAGTTTAGAGGGATGCTCTGAATATATGTTCCGTATTGAAACCTAAGTGGATTAATAAAATAAAATGTGGAAGTTTTTTTATGAACACGAAGAGCTGCTTTTCCATGTTGGATATCGCGATATATTTATTTACGCAACTGTCATTTGTGAAATGATGGAATGTATTTATTTCTATATCTGTACGGGTAAGGAAATCCCCACTGGATCATTTCCAGGAAACAGTCAAGTACTTAAATTAGTTTGTCAAACCCAAAACACCCGTTGGGAATTGCTGATTGAAAATTTGAATGGAAATCGAGACCGTCACAAAGTATTGGAACAAATATACCCGCTGAGGTTTCGGGGTTGTTACTGATTTATTTCTATCACTGAGTAATCTATTTTAAACAGGGTGAAGCTACAAATCTAATGATAAGGGTCTGGGTTGGAGAAGGAACAGATGAAAGTATCAAATTTAATTACACTGATTCCACAAACACTGCACACCACATCCCTTAAACGTTGTGAACTGTTTCTACATAAAACTGGAGAGGGTGGAAATAGAAAGTAACAGAAAAAAAGCTCATTAATGTATCAAAATTATTTTTGATATTGTTGCACAAACACTGAACATCCCATCACTAAAACACTGTCCCGATCTAAAATCAGTCGGCAGGACCCTGAGCCACAATGAAAATGCTGTGATTTCTACCTGGTTCAAAACACGCAGCCTTCTGATGTGGAGTCAGACGCGACTGTTCTTGCACCAGGCCCACAACAAGCGGCTGGAGCCGGATCCATTGGAGGGCGATCGGTGCAGACTGCCGCCGCGGCTCTCGGAATGTGAGAGGCCGAAACAGGAGCAGCCTGACCGCCTCAACCACAGCACAGGATCCCCGCTCCCCCTTTCATAACATAACTGACTCCGTGGTGCAATGGATAGCGTGTTGGACTTCTATTTCGTGATTGGAGCAGATATTCAAAGGTTGTGGGTTCGAGTCCCACCAGAGTTGGGTTTTAGTTCACGGATCGGGAGCTGGGAAGTGAAATTTTGCAGCAGGGTCATTAATGTCCGTCAAGGATGTGAAACTGCCCCCGACACTACATCTTACACAAGTGGCTCCAGTCACACCCGGATTTATGATTCTAAATCCACTCTGAGCTGGATTGGCGAAACTCTCTCAAGGAGGAGACTCAACATCTGCTCAGACCGAAAGTCAATCTGCTGGACTTCCGGCTCTGTCAGACTGAATGTTCCTTCAGACAGGTTTCTAACTGGACACATGCATCCTGCTGCCGTGTGAGCATTGGTGCTTGAGGGGGAGAATTCTTGCTTGCAGTAATTCTATTCCTGTAAAACTAGCTCCTGAAGTGCAGGTTGGAAAGTATCCTGGCTGAGCGGTCGAAGGCGCTGGTTTAAAGCTCCAGTTAAATCCCACGATTTGTAGATGGATCAAAATCATAGTTTGTGTCTCCAAAACCGCAGCGTCCCTCCTGTAAACAAGTAATACTGAACATCTCATCTGCTATTGCAACAGCGTAATCCGGAGGAACCACATGGCAATACAAATAAGTAGATGCATTTTGGAACAAACTAATTGTACCTTCAACTCCGGTCAAAATGTTTACAAGCAAAAGGATTGTTTAATCTCGGTGAGACTCGAATTAACAACCTCGGTATTTCCCGACCCTGTTCTGTCAGATAAGGACCGCGCACTGACCGATTGCGCCGCTGGAGTCCGGTCACTCTGATCACCTGTCCCACTCTGCTGGAAAGAATCTTAAGGTGAGAGGCCCGAACCTGTGGAAACGTGTCCAGTCACTGTGATGAAACTAATATCTGCACTTCCACTTTCAGCTTCTTTCACATCCTCTGCTCCATCGCACGACAATCGGGTTTTCTGCGAACAGATCAAAATGAACATTGCCAGAAATTCTATCAGTGGCGAGATTTGAACCCAGCGCCCACGCAGTGATTGGATTTATTGTCTTAAAGCAGTGAGCTCCGTTCCCACAACGCCTCGCCAGTCTCTCACACTTTGTTTAATGCCCAAATAAATAAATTGGTGCTAATTGACCGCATTTACCCCGTGCTGGGGTTGTTCTCCTTCGAGCAGAGAAGGTTCAGAGGAGATTTGATAGAAGTGTTCAAAGTCATGAAGGGTTCAGATAAAGTTAATAAAGAGAAGCTGTTCCCATTGGCGGAAGTGTCGAGAACCAGAGGACACAGATTTCAGGTGATTGGCAAAAGAACCAAAGGCGACATGAGGAAAATCTTTTTTACGCAGCGAATGGTTATGATCTGGAATGCGCTGCCTGAAAGGGCGGTGGAAGCAGATTCAATCGTGGCTTTCAAAAAGGAATTTGATAAATACTTGAAGGGGAAAATGCAGGGCCCCGGGGAAAGGGACGGGGAATGGGACCAATGGGATTGGTCTTACAAAAGGCAGGTAAGGGATTGATGGGTCGAATGGCCTCCTTCTGTGGTGTGTTCATTCTGTGATAAATATTATTTTACACACAGTGAACAGACCATCCCTGAAAGACTGCCCCGCGATAAAACAGAGTGATACTGAAACGTTGTGAAAATGCAATGACCCCGACGTGATTCGAACACGCATCCTTCTGATCTGGAGTCAGACGCGCTACCGTTGCGCCACGAGGTCCACAGCACCCACCTGGAGCCGGATCCATAGGAGGGAGATCGGTACCGACCGCCACAGGGACTCGAAGAGGCGGAAGCAGCAGCAGCAACAGCGCAGGAGCCCCGCTCTCCAATCCAGCCGTTCCCAGCGGAGAGCTGCCAGTCCCGGCCTGAGCCCTGTCTGGGAGCCGCCTGCCATTCAGTCTTTACAGAACGGGACCGATCCAGTTTCAGCTCACACACAAGCTCAGGAATCCCACTCCTGACAGATTCATTTATTTAAACCTTGTTTAGATTCAGTGAATTGGGATTTAATTCAATCCTCATCTGTCCGTCGCTCTGTCAGTTCAGGACTTTATTTAAACCGACACTTGGAGCTCTGTTTTACAGGGTGCCGGCTGTTTAAACATTTCTCAGTTCCACCACGAACACTTTTTGCTGCTAACTTCTGCTTAACAAAAAGTTCCCAGGAAGGAGGGAATTTCTCCTGGGGACTGAGTTCGAGTTAAGGAACAATCGAGGTGCGATTACACTACTTGGTGTATTCTATAGGCCAACAGCTGGTGGGACGGATACAGAGGAGCAAATTTTCAGGGAAATTATAGAGAGGTGCATAACCCATAGAGTGGTGATAACAGGGGATTTCAACTATCCTAATATAGACTGAGATAACAATAATATAAGGCGCAAAGAAGGGGAAGAATTTTTGAAATGTGTTCAGGATAACTTTCTCGACCAGTACGTTTCTGGCCCACTGAGGAAGGAGGCATTGCTGGACTTGGTTCAAGGGAATGAGGCGGGCCAAGTGGAGCAAGTGTCAGTGGGGGAGCATTTAGGGAGCAGCGATCAGTATCATAAGGATTAGAATAGCTATGGAAATGGACTCTGTCCACTCTAAAGTAAATGTACTCAATTGGAGGAGAGTCAATTTCAGTGGGATGAGAACAGATCTGGCCCCGGTAAATTGGAATCAAAGATTGTCAGGCAAAACTATAATTGGACAGTAATTTAAAAAGATGATTCGGGTACATAGAAGGTACATTCCAACGAGGTAGAAAGGTCGGGCAAATAAAGTCAGAGCTCCCTGGATAATAAGAGAGATAGAGAGTAAGATGAAGCGGGAAACATAAAAGTGAATCAAAAAGTCTTCAACAGACATGTTAACAGGAAACGGGTAGTAAGAGGAGGGGCGGGGACGATTAGGGACCATAAAGGAGATCTACTCATGGAGGCAGTGGGCATGGCCTGAGGTACTAAATGAGTACTGGGCACCGCACCTCAGGGAGGATATATTGGCCTTGGAGGGGGTGCAGTGCAGATTCACCAGAATGATACCGGGGCTAAAATGTTTAAATTATGCGGACAAGTTGCAGAGAAAAGGTTTGTATTTCCTTGTGTACAGAAGATTAAGTGATGATGTATTCGAGTTGTTGAAGGTGATTAAATGAGCCAATGGTGTGTGTGTGAGCTGTGAGACAGCTTGAAATCCCAATCCTCTCCACCACTGGGGACTGAGTCTTCCAACATACAGGGATTTTCACTCGTGCAAGTTTCACCCACAGTTTCTGCTCTTCATTTCTCCGACCTGCTTGTTGCGCCTTTCCCTTCAATTCAGGACTTACAGGAAAAACTCGATTCTGCCGTCAATCTTCGGGTCACATGGAGAGAATTCAAATAATTGAAATCGACCCTTATCACCCCCAATATCATCACCTACACGTTTGACGAGTGCAAAGCGGCTTCTATCGCGGTTTGTCTACACAACTCGTTCAAAGATAATGTCGGTAATTGGAGGGTCTTTCAAGTCATGACACGAACAGAACAGTTCGCACTGCCGTTTTCCCCAAGACGCTTCAGATTCATGTGGAATGATTTCGGTCTGGCGGTTAAAACCGTTCCCTCTTCACAAATCCGCCTTTGAACCCGGGACTTTTAGTATTTTTGATAACCGATACCAAACTGGTTTGTCCTGTATTTTACATTACTTTCTAAATATTACAGATAAGCAGAGCACTTGAGCTGTCACAGCTGTGACTTTGACTTTTCTCCCTCTCCTCTCGATCTCCCCGGTAACTGCCACTAACCACAATCTTCTCTCACACTTCTCCGTCAGGAAGTTCCGAACCTCGGTTTTCAAATGAAATAACGCCCATCTCTCCAATCACCGACAGCCCAGAGAGAGTTTCATAATTTCAGCTCCCAATTTCCCCAAATCCTCAAAGTAGCATGAAAATAATTGTCCTTAAGTTAATAATAATAATATCATTAAAAGTTCTTATCGTCTGGGGTTTTGTTTCAGATTCCACGGCTTTTAAAGGTCACTGCGGATGTTTAACGAATCGCCTCTTGTTTGGAGGTTTCTGTGTGGGAAAGATCAGGAAGTGATAATTGAGAGACCGAGGATGAAGCTGTTTGATGGGAGCACTGGGGACACAGACCGTGCGCGGCTCCAGTGGAGCAATCGGTCAGCGCGCGTTATTTCTACAATAATTATACACTCGAGAAATGCTGGGGTTGTGAGCTCCAGCGCCATCTAAAGTAGTTGAACCTTCGAAACATTTTGACTGGAGTTCAAGGTACAACCGGTTCCATAACACATCGACTTCTTCCTGTCCCCATGTGGGCACTGAGGCTCCTCTGACCTCCCGTCTTGTAATAGCAGGTGAGAGTTTATTTGTTTATAGGAGGGAGAGGGGGCGATTGGCGAGAGCTGAAATGGTAAAGCGGCCGGCACGACATCTTTAAATCTGAAGAACCAAACACACAATTCTTCTTTCTGTGAAGCAGGGATTCATCGGTTTGAAGTGTCGTGTAGGGAAAATTCGGGAGGCAAATCTGCTGCCTGGTGTCACGGTGTAACGGGTGAAATTATTCAGCTTTCAATTGTTGATCGGCTGAAATGTCGAGAGGCCTTTTCCAGCTTCCGTGTGGAACAAGTTCAGCTTTTGAGCCATTGGGTAAAGTGTTTTATTTTTATTTGCTGCGAACGAATGACAAGACATTTTGTACAGACAAGAAGAATTGTAAAATCACGAGTTCTCTGTCCATGTTTCTTACATCATGTTCAACAGAAACAAGGATTCTCCTCAACATGTTGCTGAAAATTGTATAAAAGAGATGCTCCCCATCATTGGACAGCGACAGGGATAATTTTGAGTCCCACCATGAATCTGTATGATGGAAACTAATTTAACAGCGAGCCTGGATAGCTCAGTCGGTAGAGCATCAGACTTTTAAAACAGGTAGTGATCTGAGGGTCCAGGGTTCAAGTCCCTGTTCAGGCTAAAAGTTTTAAAACAGCTGGCAAGTTCTGCTTTTCCAGCGGACCAACATCAACGAAAGGAGCAAGAGTTGGCCATTCAGTCCCTCGAGCCTGATCTTCGACCTCAAATCCACTTTCCCGACCTATCCCCATATCCCTTGAGTTCCTTCGTGTCCAAAAATCTATCTTTCTCAGTTTTGAATCTATTCAATGGCTCAGCATCCACAGCCCTCTGGGGTAGAGAATTCCAATGGTTCACAACCCTCTCAGTGAAGAAATTATTCCTCTTCTCTGTACCAAATGGCCGGCCCCTTATCTTGGGATTATAACCATTAGTTCTGGACTCTCCAGCGAGGGGAAACAGCATCCCAGCATTTACCCTGTCAAGCCCTCGAAGAATTTTACATGTTTCAATGAGACCACCTCATTATTGTAAACTGCAGAGAATATAGGCCCATTCCACTCAATCTCTCCTCACAGGACAACCCTCTTATCCCAGGAATCAATCTAGTGAACCTTTGTTGCACCCACTCTAAGGCAAGTGTATCGTTCCGCAGGTAAGGAGATCAAAACTGTACACAGTACTCCAGATGCGGTCTCACCAAAGCCCTATATAATTACAGCAAGACTTCCTTATCCTTGTACTCCAACCACCTCGCAATAAAGGCCAACACACCATTTGCTTTCCTAATTGCTTGCTGCACCTGCATGTTAACTTTCTGTGATCCGTGTACAAGGACACACAAATCCCTCTGAATACCAACACTTTGTACTCTCTCACCGTTTAAAAGATATTCTGTTTTCTATTCTTCCTACCAAAGTGAATAACCTCACATTTCCACACTTTATACTTGATTTGCCAAATTCTCGCCCACTCACTTAACCTGTCTGTATCACTTTGCATCCTCTTTGCGTCCTCCTCACAGCTTACTTTCCCACCTAGTTTTGTCTCATCAGCAAACTTGGATACGTTACACTCGGTCCCCTCATCTAAGTCATTAATATAGATTGTAAATAGCTGAGGCCCAAGCACTGATCTTCACGGCACCCCACTAGTTACAACCTGCCAACCCCAAAATGACCTCTTTATTCCGACTTCCATGTCTCACGAATTTGATTGAGTTTTTTGAAGGGGTAACCAAGAAGATAGATGAGGGCTGTGCAGTAGACGTGGTCTACATGGACTTCAGCAAAGCATTTGACAAGGTACCGCATGGTAGGTTGTTACATAAGGTTAAATCTCATGGGATCCAAGGTGAGGTAGCCAATTGGATACAAAATTGGCTTGACGACAGAAGACAGAGGGTGGTTGTAGAGGGTTGTTTTTCAAACTGGATGCCTGTGTCCAGCGGTGTGCCTCAGGGATCGGTGCTGGGTCCGCTGTTATTTGTTATTTATATTAATGATTTGGATGAGAATTTAGGAGGCATGGTTAGTAAGTTTGCAGATGACACCAAGATTGGTGGCATTGTGGACAGTGAAGAAGGTTATCTAGGATTGCAACGGGATCTTGATCAATTGGGCCAGTGGGCCGATGAATGGCAGATGGAGTTTAATTTAGATAAATGTGAGGTGATGCATTTTGGTAGATCGAATCGGGCCAGGACCTACTCCGTTAATGGTAGGGCGTTGGGGAGAGTTATAGAACAAAGAGATCTGGGAGTACAGATTCATAGCTCCTTGAAAGTGGAGTCACAGGTGGATAGGGTGGTGAAGAAGGCATTCAGCATGCTTGGTTTCATTGGTCAGAACATTGAATGCAGGAGTTGGGATGTCTTGTTGAAGTTGTACAGGGCATTGGTGAGGCCACACTTGGAGTACTGTGTACAGTTCTGGTCACCCTATTATAGAAAGGATATTATTAAACTAGAAAGAGTGCAGAAAAGATTTACTAGGATGCTACCGGGACTTGATGGTTTGACTTACAGGGAGAGGTTAGACAGACTGGGACTTTTTTCCCTGGAGAGTAGGAGGTTAAGGGGTGATCTTATAGAAGTCTATAAAATAATGAGGGGCATAGATAAGGTCGATAGTCAAAATCTTTTCCCAAAGGTAGGGGAGTCTATAACGAGGGGGCACAGATTTAAGGTGAGAGGGGAGAGATACAAAAGGGTCCAGAGGGGCACTTTTTTCACTCAAAGGGTGGTGAGTGTCTGGAACGAGCTGCCAGAGGCAGTAGTAGAGGCGGGTACAATTTTGTCTTTTAAAAAGCATTTGGACAGTTACATGGGTAAGATGGGTATCGAGGGATATGGGCCAAGTGCAGGCAATTGGGACTAGCTTAGTGGTATAAACTGGGCGACATGGACATGTTGGGCCGAAGGGCCTGTTTCCATGTTGTAACTTCTATGATTCTATGATTCTATGATTCCTGTTTTCTCTACGTCAACCAATCCCCAATCCATGCTAATAAATTACCCACAATCCCATGAACCCTAATCTTGTTCAACAAACTTTTGTGTGGCACCTTATCGAATGCCTTTTGAAAATCCAAATATTCTATATCCACTGGTTCTCCCTTATCTACCCTGCTATCAACACCCTCAAAACCTCTAATAGAGTTGTCAAACACGATTTCCCTTTCATAAAAGCGAGTTGCATGTGCCTGACCATATTATGATTTTCTAAGTGCCCTGTTACCACGTCCCGAGTAATGGATTCTAGCATTTTCCCTGCTACTATTGTCAGGCTAAATGGCCTGTAGTTCCCTCTTTTCTCTCTCCCTCTTTCTTGAATAAAGGGGTTACATTTGGTACCTTCCAATCCATGGGGACCTTTCTAGAATCATGGGAACTCTGGAAGATAAAACCAATGCATCCACTGTCTCTGCAGCCACCTCTTTTAAAACATTAGGATGTCGGCCATCAGGGCCAAAGAATTTGTCAGCTTTTAGTCCCATTAATTTCTCCAGTACTGTTTCTTTACTAATCTTAATTGCTTTAGGTTCCTCACTCATTAGAACCTTGGTTCCCCAATACTTCTGGTATGATTTTTGTGTCTTCTACTGTGAAGACAGATACAAAATACTTGTTTAACGTCTCTTTCATTTCCTTATTCTCCATTATAAATTCTCCTGTCTCTGTCTCCAAGGGACCCATGTTTACTTTCGCTAATCCCTTCCTTCACACATACTTGTAGAAACTCTTACAATCCATTCTTATATTTCTTTCTGTTTTACCCTCATTCTATTTTCACCCATGTTATCAATTTCTTGGTCATCCTTTGCTGATTTCTCAAACTCTCCTAATCCTCAGGCTTACTATTCTTTTTGGCAACATTGTAAGCCTCTTTTATCCGAAAGTGACGGGATACTGATGTAAGGGACAGTCAGGACTGGAGACACCTGAGATCAAGCTCAGGGTGCCTGAGGTTCCATCCAGCGGGATCATCTCGTGTACACGGGGGACTGGCATGTTTACTCTGGTACAGTACAGGAAAGAGAATTTGCTCATATATTTCTTAATGAGATATTAAAGTTGCTGACTCTCAGACTTGTTAATTAATAAGACAATGCATTATTTAGAACCTTCCATCCCTAAGTCTCTCTGTTCCTCTACTTTTAAACTTTGACCATTTAGTTTACATTTCATCTCATTTTACTTCCTCTCAAAATGTATCACGTCACATTTCTCTGCATTAAATTTCACCTGGCCCATTTACTAACCCGTGGACGTCACAATGAAGTCACTGACTCCTCTTCCCAGTTCCCCACGCTGCCAATGTTGGTGTCACCTATAGATTTTCACCTTGTGTCCCACATACCCAAGCTCAGATCATTCTCTATATTGAGAAGAGCAATGGTCCCAACACTGACCCTGGGGGACACCACTGTTTACATCCCTCCAGTCTGAAGAACATCCATTAACCACTACTCTCTGTTTTCTGCCCTTTACACAACTTCCTATCCACACTGCCCCATTCATTTTAATACCGTGGGTATTAATTTTATCAATAAGCCTCCTGTCCGTCATCTTATCAAACACCTTTTCACAATCCATCAACACAACATCCACTACATTCCCTTCATCAGTGGACTTGTGATATCTCAATTAATCCATGTTGGCTGTTCTTAATTAATGTGTTTTTCTAACAAATGTTGAAATGTTTGCTCCACCTCATCTGGTTTCACCTGTTTCAAGCCACAACAGAATTGTCGAGTTTTCTCCTGGAGCTTAAGATAAATTAATTTTTTAAAATGATGCTTCAGACAATGACGGATATCTGGACTCAGAACTGCCCATCCAGTGGCGCAACTCCCGCCCCTCACACACTCCGATTGGTTGGAGGACCAACTGTCCGCACAGCCGTCCAGTCAATTTACCATAAGACCATAAGAGATAGGAGCAGGAGTAGGCTATTCGGCCCCTCGAGCCTGCTCCGCCATTAAATGAGATCATGGCTGATTTGATTTTTACCTCAACTCCACTTTCCCGCCCTTTCCCCATATCCTTTGACTCCCTTGCTGATCAAAAATTTGTCTAACTCAGACTTGAATGTATTCAATGACTCAGCCTCCACAGCTTTTTGGGGTAAAGAATTCCAAAGACTCACGATGCTCTTGGAGAAGAAATTCCTCCTCATTTCCGTCTTAAACGGGTGACCCCTTATTCTGAGACTATGCCCCCTAGTTTTAGATTCCCCCATGAGGGGTAACATCCTCTCAGCATCTACGCTATCGAGTCTCCTCAGAATCTTGTCTGTTTCAATTGGATCTCCTCTCATTCATCTAAACTCCATTGAGTATAGACGCAGCCTGTTCAATCTTTCATCATAAGACAACCCTTCCATACCCGGAATCAACCTCGTGAACCTTCTCTGAACTGCCTCAAATGCAAGTATGTCCTTCCTTAGAACTGTACGCAGTACTCCAGTTGTGGTCTCACCAGCACCCTGTACATTTGTAGCATGACTTCACTGCTTTTATACTCCATCCCCCGAGACATAAAAGCCAATATTCCGTTTGCCTTCCGGATTACCTGCTGCACCTGTATGTTGAATTGTGTCTTTCTTGCACGAGGAAACCCAGATCCCTCTGTACTGCAGCATTTTGTAGTATTTCTCCATTCAAATAAAAAAGCAAAATATTTTTTTCCTCCCAAAGTGGATGACTTCACATTTTCCCACATTATATTCCATCTGCCAATTTTTGCCCATTCGCTTAACCAGGCAACATCCCTTCGCAGACACGTTGTGTCCTCATTGCAACTTGCTTTTCCACCTATCTTTGCATCATCAGCAAATCTGGCCACAAGACACTCTGTTCCTCCATCCAAGTCATTGATATACATTGTAAATAATTGAGCCACAGTACTGATCCCTGCAACACCCCACGAGTTATATGAAATGCCTATAAATTTCCGCTCCTCCTATTGGTCCGGATCTCTCCTTAATCGCCAGGCGGGATGAATGGTGAGACTGGCGGTCCCGAGGTGCATTTGGAAAATAAACATAAATTGAACCCTTCAGTTAATAAAACGAAATTAATAAAAGTCACTGAAATGTTTTTTTCTGGAGTTCACCAAATTCGGGGTGGAGGGGGGAGGGCTTCTATGCTGTGTGTTTGTGCCGGTTCAAATGGCTCGAAGCGCTGGGGTTTCAGTTTATTTTATTATCCTTGGTCCAAACGCGCTCTCCCTGCTTCCAATGTCTTTGTTTTTCGGCCTGATATAAAGATCATCAATGGCGGCTGTACCACCCAGCATGCAGCGCGGTTCAGATTGTGCCCTATCTGAGTCATGATGTGGAGATGCCGGTGATGGACTGGGGTTGACAATTGTAAACAATTTTACAACACCAAGTTATAGTCCAGCAATTTTATTTTAAATTCACAAGCTTTCGGAGATTTTCTCCTTCCTCAGGCAAATGTTTCAAGATCTCCTTGAAGCCTACGCATTTATACATATTGAACAACAATACATGGTGTTTACAGACTGCCCCTGCAACTGCCCGTTGCCAAGGCAATCACCGTGTTCAGACAGAGAGGTGTTACCTGCAGAACCTCCGAATACACATTCAACAAAAAAACAAACAGGGAAAAAAAACAGAGAAAAAAAAAACACAGAGAGAGGCAGAAACATCCGGAAGGCAGAGAGAGCCAGCAAATGACCCATTATATTAAAAACAGATAACATTTGTTCGCTGGTGGGGTAACGTGTAGCGTGACATGAACCCAAGATCCCGGTTGAGGCCGTCCTCATGGGTGCGGAACTTGGCTATCAATTTCTGCTCGACAATTTTGCGTTGTCGTGTGTCTCGACACACGAGTCAGTGGAGCCCAGCGCGCAGGCGCTGTAGTGACTCATTATCGGGCAGTGTGTCCTGAGCATGCGCGGCCAGTCGAGGCTGCGGGAGGAGCGCGTTCGGTGCAGGTCAGAGGATCGGAGCAAGAGGCTCAATAAACCCCGGGGCCCGGGTCCGGGCTCAGGCCCAGGCTCAGGCTTTACAAACCCCGAGTGCGGCCCCAGACCCGAATATAAAACAGTGAACATTATCCCCCCCTCACTACCCGCCGGGAAATGAAGGGGAAATGGGGATCGGTCAGGGAGCGTCTGTAAATGAAGGAGAAATGGTGATCGGTCAGGGAGCGTCTGTAAATGAAGGAGAAATGGTGATCGGTCAGGGAGCGTCTGTAAATGAAGGAGAAATGGTGATCGGTCAGGGAGCGTCTGTAAATGAAGGAGAAATGGTGATCGGTCAGGGAGCGTCTGTAATTGAAGGAGAAATTGAGATCGGTCAGGGAGTGTCTGTAAATGAAGGAGAAATGGTAATCGGTCAGGGAGCGTCTGTAAATGAAGGAAAATGGTGATCGATCAGGGAGCGTCTGCAATTGAAGAAGAAATGGTGATCGGTCAGGGAGCTTCTGCCAATGAAGGAGAAGTGGTGATTGGTCAGGGAGCATCTGTAATTGAAGAACTGGTGATCGGTCAGGGAGCGTCTGTAATTGAAGAACTGGTGATCAGTCAGGGAGCGTCTGTAAATGAAGGAGATATGTGATTGGTCAGGGAGCATCTGTAAATGAAGGAGATATGTGATTTGTCAGGGAGCGTCTACAAATGAAGCAGAAATGGTGATCGGTCAGTGATCGTCTGTAAATGAAGGAGCAATGGTGATCTCTATATCTTTATTCATCCGAGCTCGAGCTTTGGATGCTGTTCCTTTCCTCCTCTTGGGAATCTGTCTACTCTGTACCCAAACCAACTCCTCCTTGAAGGCCTCCCATTGTTCAATTACTGTTCTGCCTGCCAATTTTTGATTCCAATCCACACGGACAAGATCCCTTTTTAACTCACTGGAATTTGCCCTCCTCCAGTTAAGAATTTTCACATTTGACTGTCCCCTGTCCTTTTCCATAACTGTTCCAAACCGAATGAGATTATGATCACTGCTGCCCCACTGAAACATGCTCCACCTGCCCCACTTCATTCTCCACACCGAGCCCACTGCTGTGCTCACACTCACTCTCTCACATTCACTCTTTCACACTCACTCTCTCACACTCACTCTCACATTCACTTTCTCACATACACTCTCACGCTCACTCTCTCACACTCACTCCCTCACACTCACTCTCACTCACTCTCTCACATTCACACTCTCACATTCACTCTCACGCTCACTCACATTCACTCTCTCACACTCACCCTCTCACACTCACATTCACTCTCTCACATTCAATGTCTCGCATTCACTCTCTCACACTCACTCTCTCACATTCACTCTCTCACACTCACATTCACTCTCTCACACTCACTCTCTCACACTCACTCACATTCACTCTCTCACACTCTCTCTCACTCACTCTCTCTCACACTCACTCACATTCACTCTCACACTCACTCTCTCTCACACTCACTCTCTCACACTCACTCTCTCACACTCACTCTCTCACACACTCTCACACTCACTCTCTGACATTCACTCTCACCCTTTCACTCTCTCACCCTTTCACTCTCTCACATTCACTCTCTCAACCTTTCACTCATGGTTGAGGGCCACTGAAAGATGATGCGATGGGTTTGGATTGCAGCAGAGGGAGGAGGGAGAGTGTGTGGGACGGGGATTTACAGCTTTGAGGCACAATAGAGGAAAGAATGTTTTGTAGACACTAGAAGTGTCTGTTCTGAATTTCTATCCTGTACTTACAGTGATGACTTTTATAAACTCCTTTTGCAGGGTATTAGAAGGGGAGGATTTGCAGAGGGAAACTCAAACCAAACAGCACGCCAAGATCTGACAGAGTCACTCGATTCATCAGAACCTGAATATCATCGGCCTTTGAATGTGGAAGGAGAAATGTTTGTCTGTTCTATCTGTGGGAGAAGATTTCAAACATCAGTGTGAGTGGAAAAGCACCGAGACACACACACTCAAGTGAGAGTGTTCCAGTGCACTGACTGTGGAAAGAGCTTTAACCAGTTACACAGCCTGAAAAAACATCACACCGTTCACAGCGGGGAGAAACCGTCCACGTGTTCTGTGTGTGGACGAGGCTTCAACTGATCGTCCAACCTGGAGAGACACAAGGACACCCGGACCATGGAGAAACCGTGGAAATGTTGGGACTGTGGGAAGGGATTCAATTACCCTTCAGAGCTGGAAACTCATCGACGCATTCACACTGGGGAGAGGCCGTTCACCTGCTCCGTGTGTGGGAAGGGATTCACTCGATCATCCGACCTGCTGAAACACCAGCGAGTTCACACTGGGGAGAGGCCGTTCTCCTGCTACGTGTGTGGGAAGAGATTCACTCGGTCATCCACCCTGCTGACACACCAGCGAGTTCACTCTGATGAGAGACCTTTTAAATGCTCTGACTGTGGGGAGAACTTTAAAAGCAGAAACGAACTGCTGAGATATCAACGCAGTGACACCGGGGAGAGGCCGTTCACCTGCTCCGTGTGCGGGAAGAGATTCACACTGTCATCACAACTTTTGTCACACCAGCGAGTTCACACTGGGGAGAGGCCGTTCACCTGCTCCGTGTGTAAGAAGAGATTCACTCATTCATCCTCCCTGCTGAAACATCAACTTGTTCAGACTGGGGAGAGACCTTTTGAATGTTCTGACTGCACGAAGAGCTCTAAATGCAGATACAAATTGTGAAGACATCGACACACTCACGTTAGGGAGAGGCCGTTCACCTGCTCCCTGTGTAAGAAGAGATTTACTCGGTCATCACACCTGCTGAGACACCAGCGAGTTCACTCTGATCAGAGACCTCTGAAATGTTCTGACTGTGAGAAGGGCTTTAAAACAAATGATCTGAAACACCAACACACTGACACTGGGGAGAGACTGTTCACCTGCTCCATGTGTGGGAAGGGATTCACAAATTCATCTGACCTTCTGAGACATCAACTTGTTCACACTATTGAGTGATCTTTTAATGCAGTAACTTTGAGAAGAGCTTTCAAAGCAGAAATGAACTGCTGACACATCAACTCACGCACATTGTGGAGAGACTGTTCACCTGCTCCGTGTGTGGGAAGGGATTCACTCAGTCATCACATGTGCTGAGACACCAGCGAGTTCACAAGTGACTGCAGGGGTTGGATTCTGCAGTTAATCCCATCCAGGATTGAACTACGGTGTTTCGAGTCAGGAAGAACAACGTGTAAGGATTAACCCATTAACAGATAGAATTGAGTATAATTATAATCAATAGTAGAAGTAGAACAAAATGTACTGTGAATCTATGTATCTATAAATGTAAACTGTACTGTGTATTAATATAGAATGAACCATGTAACGTGTGTTCAATAAGAAAGTGCTGGTGGGCCGAGAAGGATGCATGATGGTTATTATAGTCAAGTTTGCAGTTAAAACTAAAAGGATGCTGACAACAGTAAAGTGGGAATGAACAGACCTAAGGGAGGAATGTGCTGTGATAGCATAATGTCTAAAAGACATGTAGATAAAGGGACTGAAGGTTCATTAAATCAAGGTGTCTCTCAGGCATAAAATGTAATGAGTGGAGGATAGTTACATAATATAAATTGATTATTTCTCCAGTAAAATGCAGTGAGTGGGGGATAGTTACATAATATAAATTGATTATTTCTCCAGTAAAATGCAGTGAGTGGGGGATAGTTACATAATATAAATTGATTATTTCTCCAGTAAAATGCAGAGTGGAGTGCACACCCACCACGGGTGGCCTCATAAAATGAGGACAATCAGTTCTTCTTTCCTTGGTGAGAGTTTTCTGTAATCTGGGGATTTAGTTCAGTGGTCGAGCGCATGTTTTGCATGTGTTGAGGTCCTGGGTTCAACTCTTAGCATCTTCCTAAATAATTTTTCACCAGAATTACCCACGGAAAGTTGAATGACGCTTTTTGAGCTCAGCGAGTTCCAACTTCTGAGGCTCCACAAGCATTAAATTGTCCCGGAGCGGGACTTCATCTCACGGTCCCCTCAACAGCTCAACTCAAAGCAGCCGCCGACTGAGGGGAATGTGTGACGGTGCAATATCGAGCGAGCAGTCCCAGCTCTTGTTCCTGTTTGACGCTCTGTCATTCTTCCATCTCACTTTATGATTCAGAGGTTGGATTTCAGCCTTGTCACTGACCATTAGCGATTGGGTTTTTTTTATTTCCGCAGACTTTTTTTTTGGAAAGTTCAAAGTAAAGAGGAGCAGAAACCCCGTGAACTGAAGCAGAGGTTGAACATTGTGAACACGCGGGACCGCTGGGCATCTCGATGTCCTGGAGAGACGGAGCAGAAAGCTCACGGCTTCACTTCTAAAGTGTCTGCTTGTTTATTTCTCAGGTATTTTTTGCCCCGTGGGAATGTCGCTCAGTGGAAGAGCGCATGCTTTGCATGTATGAGGTCCCGGGTTCAATCCCCGGTGTCTCCAAACAAGTTAAATTTAAAATTTTGGATTCAACTGTGAGAATATCATCTGAGACTCGCCTCACATTCACACACAAGGAGAGACAAGAGTTTCTTCACCTCGCGAAAAACCGAACGCTCCGCACAGAATATAATTCAATGGGAGAGCGCCCACGGTGTTTCAATGGCTCCCATCTCATGGTTGAACAGCTTGCCCAGTGATGGATTATTTCCAGTTTCACAGATTGGGGGAAGCAGCGGACCGGCGTTCCGACCACAAAGAGGGAAGAATAGTCTGGATGTTGGGAGCTTCATCTTTTCCCAGAAAGTACTGAGCATCTGGAATGTATTCCCGGCTGGTGTGGTGCGTGCTGACCCTCTCTGGTGTGGTGGGTGCTGACTCTCTCTGGTGCGGTGGGTGCTGACCCTCTCTGGTGTGGTGGGTGCTGACTCTCTCTGGTCCGGTGGGCGCTGACTCTCTCTGGTCCGGTGGGTGCTGACCCTCTCTGGTGCGGTGGGTGCTGACTCTCTCTGGTGTGGTGGGTGCTGAACCTCTCCGGTGCGGTGGGTGCTGACCCTCTCTGGTGCGGTGGGTGCTGACCCTCTCTGGTGCGGTGGGTGCTGACTCTCTCTGGTCCGGTGGGCGCTGACTCTCTCTGGTCCGGTGGGTGCTGACCCTCTCTGGTGCGGCAGGTGCTGACTCTCTCTGGTGTGGTGGGTGCTGACCCTCTCCGGTGCGGTGGGTGCTGACCCTCTCCGGTGCGGTGGGTGCTGACTCTCTCTGGTCCGGTGGGTGCTGACCCTCTCTGGTGCGGTGGGTGCTGACCCTCTCTGGTGCAGTGGGTGCTGACTCTCTCTGGTGCGGTGGGTGCTGACTCTCTCTGGTGCGGTGGGTGCTGACCCTCTCTGGTGCAGTGGGTGCTGACTCTCTCTGGTGCGGTGGGTGCTGACTCTCTCTCCGCCTTTTTTCTGGATTTTTTTCTGGTTTGCAACCGCTCCCAGGAGATTCCATGTTCCCGGTGGGTGGGGCTGGTGGTGTGTGTCGGAAGTGTCCAGTCACGATGCTCCAGGCATGTAGGGCAGGATTGATGAACGAGCTGGTCATTTCCTGCCCGTCATGTCCGTCTGTAACCCCAGATCGTCAAGGTGTTTTTAGTGAAGTGATCTTTAAACACAAAATCCTCACCTGGGGCAAGTCCTGCGTCCGTCTGTAGTGAAATGAGATTCAATGCTGTCTGGGCCTCACCTTGTCCTCCTCCTTTTACATTATTATATTGTCCGCACACAGTGATATGTTTGGTTAAGATGAAAATACAAATTATCCGCTCTGGGCTCCTCCAGTCTCTCTGTGTTTCTCTCTCCTCCTAAACTGACTGACTGTCGGATAATAGTAACTGGTGTCCTCTCCATCCCGTTCTCAACACCCAGACACGACTACTTACTGAATAAATTCAACACTCACAGACAGTCCAGTGTCAGACAGTTACAGACGGTTTCTCTCCACCTTTCCTTACAGGACTGGCGAATGATGAATGCCCCGTCAGACCGGTTGATTTACAGTAAAAGGGACAGTGACCGTCTCACCAATAGCACTGGAGGTCTGTTCACAGACACAGAATCAGTCTTTCCCTTTCTATCAGTGTGTCTATATTACGCTCAGTAACAGTATCCCGCCTCCTTGTACAGCACGAGGGAGAGAGAAAGATAGACAGACAGAGAGAGACACACAGACAAACAGACACAGTATCAGTCTCACACTTCCCATCAGTGTGTCCGTTTCACACTCAGTAACAATATTCCACCTTCATGTACAGCGCTAGAGAGAGATAAAAACAGACAGGCACAGTATCAGAATTACACTTCCTATCAGTGTCTCTGTATCACTCTCAGTAACAGTATCTCAACTTCATATGCTGCACAAAAGAGAGAGAGAGAGAGAGACTGACCTGTAATGTCCTGTTTACACAGAGTAACAAATTGGAAAATATTTCATTCCAATTGCTATTCCAAGGTGGAGTGACAGAAGATGCAGTCTCATCTCTCACTGATATTATTTCAGAGACAGACACATTATTAATCCCACTCTCAGGGACAGTGTCACACATTTAACCTTCTCTTGCCTGTTGTCCCCTCTGCAATCTTGCAGCTCAGGGCCGTTCTGTATTACTCTCAGTGACCGAGAGTTTCACTCCGATTGAAATAAACTGGGACTGTTGCTGCCTGATATTAATCCTACACGGTCCCAGCAAATACACCGACTCCCACTTTCCTCCCCCGTTTCTCCAGGATTGGTTTGAGGAATCCTCCCTCCAGTTTCGGAGTCAAACGTTACTTTATCAGTAAGGGAGCCAAGAATGAACAGAACCCATTGGCTCATTCCACAGCCGCTCACTTTATCTCTGAAAGACTCTTTCCCATCAAAAGAGCCCGAGAGAAACAGCAGGGATGGAAACCTCGAGTTTAATAGTTGGAGATTGTAAAGTCAGTCTGGATTCCAGCGTTGGGCACTGGTGGAATCCCATCTGTTTCCCATTCTGGTGCCTGTTCCTGCACTGCCTGTGGAGCCCATTCCCTCTGACCTTTCCCCCAGACCCACTTCCTTTGCTCAGACAGGCGGGAATGGAGAGATCATGGCCCCCGGGGGAAGGGAGCAAAGAGCAGCCTCGTTACAGCAGCTCATCGCTCCGGGACCGTGTCCGCAGATGGGCTCAGAGATCGGCATTGAGTCCGGGGGAAGGGCAGGGGGAGTCCGGGGGCTGTTTGTAAGAGGCGGAGTGGATCAGGAACTGGTCCCGGAACATGGAGTGAGAGGGGGGAAGGGAGAGGTCATTCTCGGGCTGTGTGTGGACAGGGTGTGTCCAGGGGAAGGGAGAGAGAATGGGAAGAACCTGCTATTAAAACCATTGCTGCTTTCTCTCCCCAAACCAGGAGTGAATGGTCCTGGTTTAGTTCCAGTCTCACCCTGTTTATTGTTATTGGACAGTGAAGAGTGGAAACAGAGCCGGACAGTAAGGATGTGGGGAGTTATACAAAGAGCATCTATTGCAGGCACCAGGTGAGAAGTGTGAAGGACACAATTTAAACAGCGGCTGTTTGGTTTCGGTTGAACGGTTAGTCCCATGGAAGAGGAGATTAGAAACCTGACCTGGACAAAGGTCCCTGCCCCATCGGGTAGTCCCATTCATGGATCAGTGCAGGGGTTGGGTTGTGTCTGGATGTCACTAAATTGTTGTAAAACAGCCCAACACACCTGGTGTGCAGAAGCTGAGTGCTGCAGTGGAGTCAGACACTGACACTGTTTGTATCACCGGTTTTCATTTGTGGATATTCAAAATGATCATTAGAGATATTAAACTGATCACTTTTCCATTTTCAACCTCACCATTTCTTGAGTTACAAGAGATCATTTTCTTTCCACAGGCGAATCCTTGAATGATCCAGAATGAATGTGATGTTTCCTCCACCCGAGGCACAAGGAGGAGTGCAGCCAGCTCCTTCTCACACACAGGAGGTACATTATCACCCACAGAGCACAGAGACACAGACAGGTCATCAGTTCCACAGTCTCAGACAGTAGAAGTAGTCAGTCCCACACTGATCCCAAGTTCCAGAGACACAATTTCAATCCAACATTCAAACAGAGCGGGTGAGGCAGACACTGTTCCATTTGCCCCGAACTCAGTCCCGCTGACAGGTAGATACAAAAATCCCAGTCCAAAATCACACTCTCAGATTGAAAGGCACTGTGTCAATCTCACAATAGGGCAACACAGCTACGAATTAAATACCAGAGAGAAATCACACATGGTATCCGATTGAAAGGGACAGAATGAATCCCAATAATGTACCCGAGATTCCAATTGAATACTATCCCAGAACTCTCTCACACATGACTTTAATACATGAAATATCCATTCGAAAAGTGAACCATTTGCTACAAATTGCAAACAAATCCAAACCTCACGTACAGTATCGATTGAGAAATACTGAAATATTGTAAACCTGAGAAACAAATTAGATACCTGTTCAGAATGCACTCGCAGAATGAAATTTAAAGATACAGTATCAATTCTATTAGTGCAGACTGAGATACACATTATATACCAGTCCAAAAATCTCATACAATATTAGACTGAAAGATACAGTATCAATTGCATTTCTACAGACTGATCTACACATTACAAACCAATTCAAAAATGTCACCGTATCAGTTTGAAAGATTCATTATCATCCACAATCGTACTCACAGAGATGCAGATTTCATAGTGGTCCAAAAAGCACACAAATTATCTGATTAAAACCTCCAACATTAAATCTTAAAGTTCGTCCATATTTACAAATTAAATAAGGAGTAAAACTCTTCAAACATTAAGATATTAAAGCTGAAGTATTGAACGCAATAATGTAATCTGAGAGAATAATTATGTACAGATACAGAATGAAACTCACATTCAGATACAGTACCAGAGACACACAGACACAGAATGAATCCAACACTCACAGATACAGAAGGAATCCCAAACTCACATACAGTACTAGAGACTGACAGACACAGAGTTAATCCCACACTCTCATCAAGTACCACGGACTGATAGGTACAGTATGAATCCCACACTAACATGCAGTATGAGTAACTGCATATTTAGGATGAATTCAACTCCCACATACAGTACTGGGGACTGTATATACAGAATGAGTCCCACACTCACATGGAGAAACAGAGACTGACAGATACCGAAAGAATCCCACACTAACACACAGTATGAGAGACTGCCTATAAAGAATGAATCACAAACTCTCACACACACTGCTGACAAGACAGAGAATGAATCCCAAACTCACACACAGTATCAGTGAGTGACAGATGCAGAATGAATCCCACTCACACACAGTATCAGAAACTGACAGATGCAGAATGAATCCCACACTCACACACAGTACCAGAGACTGAGAGATACAGAATGAATCCCACGAAACTATCAGGGAATAAGCACAGACCAGGGATCAGGGCCTTTACCCAGTAAACCATCAGAGAATCAGCACAGACCAGGGATCAGGGCCTTTACCCAGTAAACTATCAGGGAATCAGCACAGACCGGGGATCAGGGCCTTTACCCAGTAAACTATCAGGGAATCAGCACAGACCGGGCATCAGGGCCTTTACCCAGTAAACTGTCAGGGAATCAGCACAGACCAGGGATCAGGGCCTTTACCCAGTAAACTATCAGGGAATCAGCACAGACCAGGGATCAGGGCCTTTACCCAGTAAACTATCAGGGAATCAGCACAGACCAGGGATCAGGGCCTTTACCCAGTAAACTATCAGAGAATCAGCACAGACCAGGGATCAGGGCCTTTCACCTGTCTGAGAGAACATTGTATCACAGATCGCTTGTGATAAACCTACACATTCTGATTTACAGCCGTGCATAACAGATGTTTGTAGCTGCGATGGCCGAGTGGTTAAGGCGTTGGACTCGAAATCCCCTGGGGATTTCCTGCGTACGTTCGAATCCTCCTCGCAGCGCTACTTCTTAAAGTTATGTTTACTGCTCAAATAACGATGAACTGGAGTTGACGAACCGCATTCCCTCTCTCAGAGAGACTCTCCAGCGCGGCTCATGCTTTTAATTCGGAGCCCAATGGTCTCTTGCAAAATTGCAAGACACGTGAAGGAATCTCTCCCAAGCTCCATCTTAAATTCTGCCCGTTCGCAGAACTTGACATTGATCCTATTTCTTCCTATACTTTGATCCCACCTTGTCTCTGTCTCATGACTCTCTATGTTTTTCCCTCATGGACTTCTCAGGCTTCGTTGAACGGCCACGGATGATCGAACCTGGAACACCGGCAGTGAAGGGTAAAGATGGAAAGACTGAGACGGGGGGAGTGGTGAGAGGGTGGATTTGGAATTCCTGAGCGACCGCACTGCGCATTTTCCAGATCTGCTTGGAGCACCGATCCCTTCAATTCATCACTTGCAGGGACAATTCGATTCGTGGTTTCTTTTCCCTGAGCTTGGCGAGATCTTAAAAATTGAAAGCGACCAATATCAAAGTGAACCTCGTCACCGACATGATCACAGATACAGAGCGGCCACACTCTGCTTCAGTGAGGGGAAAACCCAGAGCGGTTTCAAGGTTGAATGTAATTGGAAGCAAAGCTCGTTCAATGAAAGTGCAGGTCATTGAGGTGCCTTTAAAGTCCTGATTGTTTGAACTGAATTTCTTTCAAAAGCGCTTGAGATTCAGGTGGAGTGATTTGGGGACTCCTTTTCCCTCTTCGCAAAACTTTGAACCGCAGATCAAGATCCAAAGTCCAGGGCTAAATTAGGGTTTCTCCAGGGTATGAAACATCGAATCAAGAATTATACCCCGACCTCAACGAGCCCAGAAACAAGAACGTGTCACGGACACATTCCATGAGAGGGCTGTCTGAATGATGAAAAGGCATTTTTGAAAAGACCTCCTGATCAGTTCCGTGTTGGATCCTGAACAAAACACAGCACTGTGTGCTTCTCAAATTCACTAAACACCACGAATTACACAAAGGCACCGCTGGGAGTTGAACACAGGATCTTCTGTTTACTAGACAGGTGCTTTAACCAACTAAGCCACGGTGCCAATTCATGGTACTGTCTCTCACCTCCTCTCATTAATATCTATCAGCGACACGTCACATTCTGTTGTGGGTTCAGACTGTTTTATCTTTGTCCATTTCGCTTGCCCGTTTCCCTGTGAATCCCGATACTGACTGCGTTTCAAGCTGTGTTTATCTTTCTGTGTCCATCAGTGCTTTGATACACGAATGAATATGTGTGCTTGTGTTTGTTTGTTACTTTAAATAAATTAGGGATGGACAATTCTCGCTCTAACACTGAAGAACTAATTGAACAAATTTCACAGTGAAGTGTTGTTTATTGTGGTGCTGAAACTAAAAAAAATCGTAAAAGGTGCAAAGAGGGAAAACGAGAAAAACTTGTGAGTGAAATTAAGGACAACTTTCAAGGTTTTTACACGTATATTAAGAGAAAGAAGTGTGACTAAGAGTAATGTGGGCCCCTTAAAGACAGATGGAGGTGATATTGTAATTGAAAATCAGGAAATGGCAGACTTGCTAAATACTCACAGAAAAGCATGAGGATAATATACCAGAGACACGAGGAAAACTGAAAATAAATCAAGGGGATTCAGTACAAGTAAAATAATGGTAATGGAGAAAATAATTAGACTAAAGATAGACAAATCTCCAGGACCTGATGTTTACCATCCCAGGGGACGAAGGGGAATAGGTGAGGAAATTGGACATGCTTTAGTCATGATCGTTCAAAACTCTCTTGATTCAGGAATTGTTCCATGGATTGAAAAAATTCAAATGTCATTCCATTAATTAGGAAGGGCAGGAGAGATAAAACAGGAAATTATAGACCCATTAGTCTGACGTCTGTTGTGGGGAGGTTACCAGAATCTGTTATGAGGGAAAGAATGACTGAGCACTTGGATAAACATGAATTGATCAGAGAGAGCCAGCATGGATTTGTAAAGTGTAAGTCAAGTCCAACGAAAATAGTTGAACTTTTTGAAGATGTAACTAATGTGGTAAATGATGGAGTGTCGATGGGGGTTATGTGTATATTGACTTCCAGAGGCATTCGTTAAGGTTTAACATCAGAGACTGTTCTAATTTCTGTTGACATGTGGAATTCAAAGCAACCCAATGACATGGGGAGGGAGTTGGTTTGGAGGTAGGAGACAGAGAGTAGGGTTAATGGGTATGTACTCAAATTGACAGGATTTGATTAGTGGTGTCCCCCAGGGATCTGTATAAATGAGGCAGATAAAGGAATAGAGAGCGGGATATCCAGGTTTGTTGACGACACCAAGTTAGGAGGCACAGTGAGTAGTGTAGATGGGAGCATAAAGTTGTAAAAGGAAATTGATAGATTCAGTGAGTTGGTAAAACTGTGTCAGATGGAGTTTACATAGAATTACATCGAATGTACATCACAGAAACAGGCAATTCGGCCCAACTGGACTATACCGGTGTTTATGCTGCAGACGAGCCTCCTCCAACCCCTCTTCATCTAACCCTATGAGCAAACACGAATATTCCTTTCTCCTCCATGTGTTTATCTCACTTCACCGTAAATGCATCCATGATATTCGCCTTAACTACTCCTTGTGGGAGCGAGCTGCACATTCTAACGCCTCTCTGGATAAATATGTTTCTCTTGAATGCCAGATTGGATTTATTGATGACTATTATATTCATGGCCCTAAGTTCTGACGTCCCCACTCCCAAAAGTACAAACACCTTATCTACATCTGACCTATCAAACCCTTGCATAATCTTAAAGTCCTGTATCAGGTCACCCTCAGCCTTCTCTTTTCGATACAAAAGAGCCCCAGACTGTTCAAAGTTTCAATCTGGGGAAGTGTGAGGCCATCCACTTTGGCCCGAAGCAAGATAAATCAGAGTATTTTCGAAATGGTGAGAAGCCAGGAACTGTGGGTGAGCAGAGATACTTCGGGAAATCAGGAAGAGTTGGCAGACAGGTGCAAAAAATAATTAAAATGGCTAATGGAATATCGGCCTTTATCTCAAGGGAACTGGAATTCAAAAGGGTGGATGTTATGTTAGAATTCTATAAACTCTGCTAAGGCCACATTTAGAGTACGGCATTCAGTCCTGGGCACCAGACCTCAGGAAGGATATATTGGCCTTGCAGGAGGTGCAGCGCAGAAAGACCAGAATGATACCGGGGCTAAAATGGTTACATTGTGAGGGCAAGTTGTGTGGACAAGGTTTGTATTTCCTCGTGTATAGAGGATTAAGTGGTGATGTAATTCAGGTGTTGAAGGTGATTCAATGATCCAATGGTGGGTGTGTGAGTTGGTGCTGAATCGGTCCCCTTCAGTGAAGAGAGGGTCAGCGGGCGCCTGACAGACACGGCTCGGAACGGGACTCGCTTCTCTCCGGCGGCAGCGGCTGGTTTAGAGAGATCTCTCTGTCTGCTGCTGTTACTCCGCCTCCCGCACTCTGGGAGAACCGCGGAGGTCGGTCCTCATTTTTCTCTTATGGATCCGGCTCCATCCGTTTACTGTTGACGGGAGTGCGTCTGATACCAAGTCAGTCAGAAGCGGGTGCAAATCACAACATAGGCACAGGCCCAAGGACTGGGGACTGGTTTGATATTGGGTCCTTTTTAAGGGACCGGCTGTAGAATGTTTGTATAATAATAATGATCAGAATTAACTTTGATACAATGAAGTTTTTTTCAGTTATTTCCCATTTCCACCCTCACCAGTTTTATACAGTAACAGGTAACAATGTTTGAGGGATGTGATGTCCAGTGTTGGTGGAATCAGTGTAATTTAACTTGATACATTGAAGAATCTCTTGTCTATCCCAGGCTCTTACCTTTGGTTTGGACCCTCACCTGGTTTAAAATTGGTCACTCAATGATATAAATAAACCAGTAACAATCCCGAAACCTCAGCGGGGATATTTGTTCCGATACTTAATGACGGTCCCAATTTCCACTGAAATTCTCAATCTGCAAATCCCAGAGGCTGTTTCGGGTTTGACAAACTGTGAAACAGATTGTTTTAAAAGCCGGAAAGAGGGAAAAACTGGTGGTTGATATGAAGTGTTATACATTATCTATTTCTGTTTCAGATTTACAATTTCTCTTTGTGTGTACTGACAGCAGAGGCTATAACGGAGCCCAGTGACTGGGTAACGAGCTGCACTGAGTCATTGGCCTGTGTTACAGACCGGCTCGTTGGACCTGCTCATTTCGTGAACTCGCTGGTGTCTCAGCACGTGTGATGACTGAGTGAATCCCTTCCCATGCACGGAGCAGGTGAACAGTCTCTTAACCAATGGGCATGCGTTGATGTGTCAGCAGTTCATTTCTGCTTTTAAGCTCTTCTCACAGTCACTGCATTAAAAGGTGACTCAATAGTGTGAACAAGTTAATGTTTCAGAAGGTGGGATGATCGAGTGAATCTCTTCCCACACACGGAGCAGGTGAAAAGTCTCTCCCCAGTGTGAGTGCGTCGATGTCTCAGCAGTTCGTTTCTGATTTTAAATCTCTTCCCACAGTCAGAACATTTAAAGGTCACTCAGTGTGAACTCGCTGGTGTTTCAGCAGGGTGGATGACCAAGTGAATCCCTTCCCACACACTGAGCAGGTGAACGGCCCCTCCCCAGTGTGAGTGCGTTGGTGTGTCAGCAGATTAAATTTGCTTTTAAACCTCTTCTCACAGTCAGAACATTTAAAAGATCTCTCATCAGTGTGAAGTCGCTGGTGTCTCAGCAGGTTGGATGACTGAGTGAATCCCTTCCCACACACGGAGCAGGTGAACGGCCTCTCCCCAGTGTGAACTCGCTGGTGTTTCAGCAGGCTCGATGAATCAGCGAATCCCTTCCCACACACGGAGCAGGAGAACGGCCTCTCCCCAGTGTGAACTCGCTGGTGTTTCAGCAGGTTCGATGAATGAGCGAATCCCTTCCCACACACGGAGCAGGTGAACGGCCTCTCCCCAGTGTGAACTCGCTGGTGTGACAGAAAGTGTGATGACTGAGTGAATCCATTCCCACACACGGAGCAGGTGAACGGCCTCTCCCCAGTTTGAATGCGTTGGTGTTTCAGCAGTTCAATTTTGCTTTTAAAGCTCTTCTCACAGTCAGAACATTTAAAAGGTCTCTCATCAGTGTGAACTCGCTGGTGTGTCAGCAGGTTGGATGACTGAGTGAATCCCTTCCCACACATGGAGCAGGAGAACGGCCTCTCCCCATTGTGAACTCGCTGGTGTGTCAGCAAGGTGGATGAATGAGCGAATCCCTTCCCACACACTGAGCAAGTGAACGGCCTCTTCCCAATGTGAACTCGCTGGTGTGACAGAAAGTGTGATGACTGAGTGAATCCCTTCCCACACACAGAGCAGGTGAACGGCCTCTCCCCATTGTGAACTCGCTGGTGTGTCAGCAGGTTGAATGACTGAGTGAATCCCTTCCCACACACGGAGCAGGTGAACGGCCTCTCCCCAGTGTGACTGCGTCGATGAGTTTCCAGCTCTGAAGGGTAATTGAATCCCTTCCCACAGTCCCCACATTTCCACGGTTTCTCCGTGGTCCGTGTGTCCTTGTGTCTCTCCAGGTTGGACGATCAGTTGAAGCCTCGTCCACACACAGAACACGTGGACGGTTTCTCCCCGCTGTGAATGGTGCGATGTTTTTTCTGGCTGTGTAACTGGTGAAAGCTCTTTCCACAGTCAGTGCACTGGAACACTCTCACTTGGGTGTGTGTGTCTCGGTGCTTTTCCACTCACACTGATGTTTGAAATCTTCTCCCACAGATAGAACAGACAAACATTTCTCCTTCCACATTCAAAGGCCGACGATATTCAGGTCCTGATGAATCGAGTGACTCTGTCAGATCTTGACGTGATCTTTGGTTTGAGTTTCCCTCTGTAAATCCTCCCCTGTAAAAGGAGTTTATAAAAGTTATGACTGGAAGTACAGGATGGAAATTCAGATCAGATAACTCTACTTTCTATGGAACATTATTTCCTCTCTCATTCCTCAAAGCTGAAAATCCCCTGTCCCACACACTCTCCCTCCTCCCTGTGCTGAAATCCAAACCCATCGCATCATCTTTCAGTGGCCCGAAACCGTGAGTGAAAGGGTGAGAGAGTGTGAGAGAGTGAGTGTGAGAGAGAGTGTGAGAGAGAGACAGTGTGAGAGAGAGAGAGTGAGTACAGCAGTGGGCTCGGTGTGGAGAATGAAGTGGGGCAGGTGGAGCATCTTTCAGTGGGGCAGCAGTGATCATAATCTCATTCGGTTTAGAACAGTTATGGAAAAGGACAGGGGACAGTCAAATGTGAAAATTCTTAACTGGATGAGGGCGAATTTCATGAGTGAAAAAGGGATCTTGTCCGTGTGGATTGGATTCAAAAATTGTCAGGCAGAACAGTAATTGAACAGTGGGAGGCCTTCAAGGAGGAGTTGGTTTGGGTGCAGAGTAGACAGATTCCCATGAGGAGGAAAGGAACAGCATCCAAAGCAAGAGCTCCCTGGATGACTGAAGGTATGGAGATCACCATTTCTCCTTCATTTACAGACGCTCCCTGACCGATAACCATTTCTCCTTCATTTACAGACGCTCCCTGACCGATCACCATTTCTCCTTCATTTACAGACGCTCCCTGATTCGATGAGTCACGAGGTTTGACGCTGACACTGCGCATGCTCGGAGGCCGCGGGCCGTGTGTTGAGTTTCGGGTCTGATCTAAACCGGAGCCCCCGGAGTGTGGAGAGAGAGAGGAGAATGTTCACTGTTTGATATTCGGGCCCGGGGCCGCACTCGGGGTTTGTGAAGCCCCCGCCCCCTCCCCCGGGGTTTATTAACCCGCTCCCCCCGCCCATCTCTCACCTGTTGCCGACACGATCTCGGCCTCACTCCCCGCCCGCCGCGCATGCTCAGCTCACACTGCCCGGGTGATTGACGGGAGCTCCGGACCAATAGGAAGAGCGGAGAGGGGCTGGAGGACCGAGCGGGCGGTTGGTCCTCCAACCAATGGGAGCGGGTGAGGGGCGGGACTTGCGGCACCGAGTGGGCGGGGCTGAGCCCGGATCTCCCTCATTGGCTGAAACTCTGCATCAATTTTAAACCTGATTGATGTCAAACTCGAGGGAAAAACTGGACTTTAATAAAGGACAAAGAGGAGGGAATATTGGAGGGAATAACACAGTGTAGGGATAAAATGGATTAATTCAGGACAGACAGCAGGGAATATTGGAGGGAATAACACAGTGTAGGGATAAAATGGATTAATTCAGGACAGACAGCAGGGAATATTGGAGGGAATAACACAGTGTAGGGATAAAATGGATTAATTCAGGACAGACAGCAGGGATTATTGGAGGGAATAACACAGTGTAGGGATAAAATGGATTAATTCAGGACAGACAGCAGGGAATATTGGAGGAAATAACACAGTGTAGGGATAAAATGGATTAATTCAGGACAGACAGCAGGGAATATTGGAGGAAATAACACAGTGTAGGGATAAAATGGATTAATTCAGGACAGACAGCAGGGAATATTGGAGGAAATAACACAGTGTAGGGATAAAATGGATTAATTCAGGACAGACAGCAGGGATTATTGGAGGGAATAACACAGTGTAGGGATAAAATGGATTAATTCAGGACAGACAGCAGGGAATATTGGAGGGAATAACACAGTGTCGGGATAAAATGGATTAATTCAGGACAGACAGCAGGGATTATTGGAGGGAATAACACAGTGTAGGGATAAAATGGATTAATTCAGGACAGACAGCAGGGAATATTGGAGGGAATAACACAGTGTAGGGATAAAATGGATTAATTCAGGACAGACAGCAGGGATTATTGGAGGGAATAACACAGTGTAGGGATAAAATGGATTAATTCAGGACAGACAGCAGGGAATATTGGAGGGAATAACACAGTGTAGGGATAAAATGGATTAATTCAGGACAGACAGCAGGGATTATTGGAGGAAATAACACAGTGTAGGGATAAAATGGATTAATTCAGGACAGACAGCAGGGATTATTGGAGGAAATAACACAGTGTAGGGATAAAATGGATTAATTCAGGACAGACAGCAGGGATTATTGGAGGGAATAACACAGTGTAGGGATAAAATGGATTAATTCAGGACAGACAGCAGGGATTATTGGAGGAAATAACACAGTGTAGGATAAAATGGATTAATTCAGGACAGACAGCAGGGATTATTGGAGGGAATAACACAGTGTAGGGATAAAATGGATTAATTCAGGACAGACAGCAGGGATTATTGGAGGGAATAACACAGTGTAGGGATAAAATGGATTAATTCAGGACAGACAGCAGGGATTATTGGAGGAAATAACACAGTGTAGGATAAAATGGATTAATTCAGGACAGACAGCAGGGATTATTGGAGGGAATAACACAGTGTAGGGATAAAATGGATTAATTCAGGACAGACAGCAGGGATTATTGGAGGAAATAACACAGTGTAGGGATAAAATGGATTAATTCAGGACAGACAGCAGGGATTATTGGAGGGAATAACACAGTGTAGGGATAAAATGGATTAATTCAGGACAGACAGCAGGGATTATTGGAGGGAATAACACAGTGTAGGGATAAAATGGATTAATTCAGGACAGACAGCAGGGATTATTGGAGGAAATAACACAGTGTAGGATAAAATGGATTAATTCAGGACAGACAGCAGGGATTATTGGAGGAAATAACACAGTGTAGGGATAAAATGGATTAATTCAGGACAGACAGCAGGGATTATTGGAGGAAATAACACAGTGTAGGGATAAAATGGATTAATTCAGGACAGACAGCAGGGAATATTGGAGGAAATAACACAGTGTAGGGATAAAATGGATTAATTCAGGACAGACAGCAGGGAATATTGGAGGGAATAACACAGTGTAGGGATAAAATGGATTAATTCAGGACAGACAGCAGGGAATATTGGAGGAAATAACACAGTGTAGGGATAAAATGGATTAATTCAGGACAGACAGCAGGGATTATTGGAGGGAATAACACAGTGTAGGGATAAAATGGATTAATTCAGGACAGACAGCAGGGAATATTGGAGGAAATAACACAGTGTAGGGATAAAATGGATTAATTCAGGACAGACAGCAGGGAATATTGGAGGGAATAACACAGTGTAGGGATAAAATGGATTAATTCAGGACAGACAGCAGGGATTATTGGAGGGAATAACACAGTGTAGGGATAAAATGGATTAATTCAGGACAGACAGCAGGGAATATTGGAGGGAATAACACAGTGTAGGGATAAAATGGATTAATTCAGGACAGACAGCAGGGATTATTGGAGGGAATAACACAGTGTAGGGATAAAATGGATTAATTCAGGACAGACAGCAGGGATTATTGGAGGAAATAACACAGTGTAGGGATAAAATGGATTAATTCAGGACAGACAGCAGGGAATATTGGAGGAAATAACACAGTGTAGGGATAAAATGGATAATTCAGGACAGACAGCAGGGAATATTGGAGGAAATAACACAGTGTAGGGATAAAATGGATTAATTCAGGACAGACAGCAGGGAATATTGGAGGAAATAACACAGTGTAGGGATAAAATGGATTAATTCAGGACAGACAGCAGGGATTATTGGAGGAAATAACACAGTGTAGGGATAAAATGGATTAATTCAGGACAGACAGCAGGGATTATTGGAGGAAATAACACAGTGTAGGGATAAAATGGATTAATTCAGGACAGACAGCAGGGATTATTGGAGGGAATAACACAGTGTAGGGATAAAATGGATTAATTCAGGACAGACAGCAGGGATTATTGGAGGGAATAACACAGTGTAGGGATAAAATGGATTAATTCAGGACAGACAGCAGGGATTATTGGAGGAAATAACACAGTGTAGGGATAAAATGGATTAATTCAGGACAGACAGCAGGGAATATTGGAGGAAATAACACAGTGTAGGGATAAAATGGATAATTCAGGACAGACAGCAGGGAATATTGGAGGAAATAACACAGTGTAGGGATAAAATGGATTAATTCAGGACAGACAGCAGGGAATATTGGAGGAAATAACACAGTGTAGGGATAAAATGGATTAATTCAGGACAGACAGCAGGGATTATTGGAGGAAATAACACAGTATGGGGATAAAATGGATTAATTCAGGACAGACAGCAGGGATTATTGGAGGAAATAACACAGTATGGGGATAAAATGGATTAATTCAGGACAGACAGCAGGGATTATTGGAGGAAATAACACAGTATGGGGATAAAATGGATTAATTCAGGACAGACAGCAGGGATTATTGGAGGAAATAACACAGTATGGGGATAAAATGGATTAATTCAGGACAGACAGCAGGGATTATTGGAGGGAATAACACAGTGTAGGGATAAAATGGATTAATTCAGGACAGACAGCAGGGATTATTGGAGGAAATAACACAGTGTAGGGATAAAATGGATTAATTCAGGACAGACAGCAGGGATTATTGGAGGGAATAACACAGTGTAGGGATAAAATGGATTAATTCAGGACAGACAGCAGGGATTATTGGAGGAAATAACACAGTGTTGGGATAAAATGGATTAATTCAGGACAGACAGCAGGGAATATTGGAGGAAATAACACAGTGTAGGGATAAAATGGATAATTCAGGACAGACAGCAGGGAATATTGGAGGAAATAACACAGTGTAGGGATAAAATGGATTAATTCAGGACAGACAGCAGGGAATATTGGAGGAAATAACACAGTGTAGGGATAAAATGGATTAATTCAGGACAGACAGCAGGGAATATTGGAGGAAATAACACAGTGTAGGGATAAAATGGATTAATTCAGGACAGACAGCAGGGAATATTGGAGGAAATAACACAGTGTAGGGATAAAATGGATTAATTCAGGACAGACAGCAGGGAATATTGGAGGAAATAACACAGTGTAGGGATAAAATGGATAATTCAGGACAGACAGCAGGGAATATTGGAGGAAATAACACAGTGTAGGGATAAAATGGATTAATTCAGGACAGACAGCAGGGAATATTGGAGGAAATAACACAGTGTAGGGATAAAATGGATTAATTCAGGACAGACAGCAGGGAATATTGGAGGAAATAACACAGTGTCGGGATAAAATGGATTAATTCAGGACAGACAGCAGGGATTATTGGAGGAAATAACACAGTGTCGGGATAAAATGGATTAATTCAGGACAGACAGCAGGGATTATTGGAGGAAATAACACAGTGTAGGGATAAAATGGATTAATTCAGGACAGACAGCAGGGAATATTGGAGGAAATAACACAGTGTAGGGATAAAATGGATTAATTCAGGACAGACAGCAGGGATTATTGGAGGAAATAACACAGTGCAGGGATAAAATGGATTAATTCAGGACAGACAGCAGGGATTATTGGAGGAAATAACACAGTGTAGGGATAAAATGGATTAATTCAGGACAGACAGCAGGGATTATTGGAGGAAATAACACAGTGTAGGGATAAAATGGATTAATTCAGGACAGACAGCAGGGAATATTGGAGGAAATAACACAGTGTAGGGATAAAATGGATTAATTCAGGACAGACAGCAGGGATTATTGGAGGAAATAACACAGTGTAGGGATAAAATGGATTAATTCAGGACAGACAGCAGGGAATATTGGAGGAAATAACACAGTGTAGGGATAAAATGGATTAATTCAGGACAGACAGCAGGGATTATTGGAGGAAATAACACAGTGTAGGGATAAAATGGATTAATTCAGGACAGACAGCAGGGAATATTGGAGGAAATAACACAGTGTAGGGATAAAATGGATTAATTCAGGACAGACAGCAGGGATTATTGGAGGAAATAACACAGTGTAGGGATAAAATGGATTAATTCAGGACAGACAGCAGGGAATATTGGAGGAAATAACACAGTGTAGGGATAAAATGGATTAATTCAGGACAGACAGCAGGGAATATTGGAGGAAATAACACAGTGTAGGGATAAAATGGATTAATTCAGGACAGACAGCAGGGATTATTGGAGGAAATAACACAGTGTAGGGATAAAATGGATTAATTCAGGACAGACAGCAGGGATTATTGGAGGAAATAACACAGTGTAGGGATAAAATGGATTAATTCAGGACAGACAGCAGGGAATATTGGAGGGAATAACACAGTGTAGGGATAAAATGGATTAATTCAGGACAGACAGCAGGGATTATTGGAGGAAATAACACAGTGTAGGGATAAAATGGATTAATTCAGGACAGACAGCAGGGATTATTGGAGGAAATAACACAGTGTAGGGATAAAATGGATTAATTCAGGACAGACAGCAGGGATTATTGGAGGAAATAACACAGTGTAGGGATAAAATGGATTAATTCAGGACAGACAGCAGGGATTATTAGAGGAAATAACACAGTGTAGGGATAAAATGGATTAATTCAGGACAGACAGCAGGGATTATTAGAGGAAATAACACAGTGTAGGGATAAAATGGATTAATTCAGGACAGACAGCAGGGATTATTAGAGGAAATAACACAGTGTAGGGATAAAATGCAATGGATGTTGTGAAGATGGATTGTTAAAAAGTGTTTGATAAGATGCCGGACAGGAGGCTTGTTGATCAGATTAAAGCTCACGGTATTACAGGGAGTGGGTCAGTGTGGATGGGAAGTTTGATAAAGGGCAGAGTATTGATTAATGGATGTTTTTCAGACTGTGGGGATGTAAACAGTGGTGTCCCCCAGGGGCAGTGTTGGGGCCATTGCTCTTCTCAATATGGAGCAATGACCTGGGCTTGGGTACAAGGGCATCAGATCAACAGTTCCTGACAGCATCAAGATAGGGAGAATTAAGAACTGTGAAGAGGAATGTTAGCAAATTCAGTGTGACATCGGAACATTAGGAACAGGAGTAGGCCATTCAGCCCCTCGATCCTGTTCCACCATTCAGTGAGATTGGTGTCAGTGACTGTGGGATTGGTTTATATCAGACAGGAGGAGATTGGTGTCAGTGACTGTGGGATTGGTTTATATCAGAGTGGATGAGATTGGTGTCAGTGACTTGTTTCAGGAACTGGAATTAACCATTTAGCCCCTGAAGCCCACTCCGCCGTTCAATTGGATCAGGACTAATCTGTACCACAACTCCATTTGCTCTTCTTTGCTTCATATCCCTTTCAACCCTCACACAACACAAATCTATCGATCTCAATATTGAAAATTTTAATTACCCCCAGCATCCACAGCCTTTTGGGGAGTTGAGCTTGAGATTTCCACCACCCTTTGTGTGAAAAATTGCCATCTTATTTTGCTCGTAAATGACCGAGCTCGAATCTTAAGATTATCAAGAAGGTGGCAGATGCAGTATAATGTGGGGAAATGTGAAATTATTCACTTTGGTCGGAAGAATAGAAAAGCAGAATATTTTTTGAACAGGTGAGAGACCATGAAATGTTGGTGTTCAGAGGGATTTGTGTGTCCTTGTACACGGATCACAGAAAGTTAATATGCAGGTGCAGCAAACAATTAGTAAAGCAAATCGTATGTTGGCCTTTATTGCAAGTGGGTTGGAGAATAAGAGTAAGGGAGCCTTGCTGCAATTATATCGGGCTTTGGTGAGACCACACCTGGAGTACTGTGTACAGTTTTGGTCTCCTTACCTGAGGAAGGATATACTTGCCTTAGAGGGGGTGCAACAAAGGTTCACTAGATTGATTCCTGGGATGAGAGGGTTCTTGTATGAGGAGAGATTGAGCAGAATGGCCCTATATTCTCTGGAGTTTAGAAGAATGAGAGGTGATCTCATTGAAAAGTCTAAAATTCTTGGAGGGCTTGACAGGATAGATGCTGAGAGGCTGTTTCTCCTTGCTGGAGAGTCCAGAACTAAGGGGCATAGTCTCAGGATAAGGGATCAGCCATTTAGGACTGAGATGAAGAAAAAATTATTCATTCAGAGGATTGTGAATATTTGGAATTCTCCACCTCAGAGGGCTGTGGATGCTCCGTCATTGAGTATATTCAAGAATGAGATCGAGAGATTTTTGGACACCAAGGGAATCAAGGAATCAGGCAGGAAAGTGGAGTTAAGGTCGAAGATCAGCCATGTTCTGACTGAATGGCAGAGCAGCCTCGAGGGGCCGTATGGCCCACTCCTGCTCCTATTTCTTATGACTCTTGTTCTGGATTCCCCTCCAGAAGAAATCATTTCTCTGTATCTACCTTATTGAATCCCTTTATTATTTTAAACACCTCGATGAGGTCACATCTCAATGTTCTAAACTTATGGGAATAAAAACCAAGTTTATGCCACCTATCCTCATAATTTAACCCTTTTAACCCCGGCATCATTCTGGTGAATCTGCACTGTACCTTTTCTAAGGCCGATTTATCTCTCCCTCGGTTCGGTGCCCAGTTCTCCAGGTGGGGTCTGACCAAGGTTCATTACAACTGAAGCATCACTTCTGTATTCCAACCCCACTCAAGATAAAGGTCAACATTCAATTAGACTTGTTGATTATTGTCAAGATTTGTAAGGTATTTGCAAAGGATTCGAGGGGATCTCAGAGTTGGGATTTTTCTTTATTCTGTCCACTCAAGGAGTTTGATAACAGACTTACTCCTTTGAATTTAGTGCTGGATTATTGGGCCGTGATGTGTTTACTTGTTTGTATTTTGTTAAATACATTTGCTGAGTGTATTTAAATTTAAGACGAGATTCCCAGGCCTGATGCTCTATTCACACATCGAAGGTGAGAGAGATGCTGTGGGACACACGATAAGTCCAGTAGCTGAAAGTGATTCACAGACTGGGTTTTGTGTTTAGTGATCCCGGGTACATTACTGATACCTTCCCTGGATCCCAAGGCTGGGAGAGGCACTCGGGAAGGACCGGGGAGCTGGGACTTGGCCATGAGAGTAATTGAAGGTATGAGAACTGAAATAATCTGCAGTGAGAAAGGAGAAAAGGCAAAATAATCGGTAATGAGGACATCAATTAGTCTCTTATCTTGAATTCATCAAGTAATTGACCCATTCTGTTTGAAACAAAGTTGATTTATTTGACATCGATCCAGAATATTGAATTTCAGCCCAGTTATAGCGGTTATTAACATCAGCAGAAACAAATCCCAACTTCCAGAATGAGGTTCTGCTGCTGAAACCCTCATCCGTGCCTTTGTTTACCTCCAGACTCGACTATTCCAATGCTCTCCAGGCCCGGCCTTCCACATTACACCCTCCGTAAACTTGAACCCACAATCTCCAGATCAATAATCAGTCCCATTATTCATTGTGTCACTGGCCCAGGCTGTGGAGAACACGGAGCAGCTCCCACTCCCACAGCACTGCGGTATGAGCAGGTACCGAGTCAGCCTCAGTCATGAGCACTGGAATCCACGAGTCCGGGTGTGTCAAAGGTGCACGGTGAACAATCACCAAAGTGAAACATTTTTGCCGCTTCCCTTCGGTACCTCAGCTGGTCGAGCGACAAGACTGTCGTGGAAAATAAGACAAAGTCATCCTTCCGTCATTTGTTCAATTCCTGCTCGAAGGAGAACGCGTGATTTTGCAATAAGCAGCAATTAGTTCAAGGTCGCTCTCTGAACTTTACAGGCACCTCACAGATTAACATGTTGCCATGAAGGCACAGGACGTCTCTTTTCCTTTCTCAAACCTGAAAACTTTCTGTGTCTGCCCAAACAAGGCTGCTCTGCCTCTGCTCACCAGCAGGGAGCGCTTTTGAGCAGCAATACTTCAAAACACTCAGCTCTCGCTTTCAGGCAAAAGAAGTCTTCGATCAGCACCGGACTCCACGAGTCTGAACGTGTCAACAGGCGCACGGTGAACAATCACCAAAGACAGCACTGTTTATCACTTCCCTTCGATAGCTCAGCTGGTAGAGCGGAGGACTGTAGTGAATAAAACAAAATAAAGTCATCCTTAGGTCGCTGGTTCAATTCCGGCTCGAAGGAGTGAGTGTGATTTTGGAACAAGCAGCAATTACCTCAAGGTCACTCTCTGAACTTCACAGGCAGCTCACAGATTAACATGTTGCCACTCAGGCACAGGACACCTCTTCTCCTTTCCAAAACCGAAAAGCTTTCTGTGTCTGCCCGAGCACGGCTGTTTCACTCGAGCATTTCCCTCTGCTCACCAGCAGGGAGTGCCTTTGAGCAGCAACACTTCAAATCGCCCTCAATTTCAGGCAAAATGGTCTTCGATCAGTCAGTCAGTCAGGGCTCTCGCTGCTCCTCGAGCTCGGGCGGCTGTTGCTTTCCGGTGACCTCGTCTTCCTTCCGCAGGCTCGGGCTCTTCTCAGCATCATTCATGATTACTGTGGCTTCCCGTTCTGCTGTTCCTCACTTGCTGATGCTCGATACCGCCGATTGGAGCAAAGTATTTAATATATTCAGGGAGCGGCAACCCAAGGCAAGATTTCTCTGATGGTCTTCGAGCAGCTTGAAGGCGAGTGAGAGGCAGGAACTGTGAGGGGTGATTTACAAACAGCAAACGAGGAATTAGCTCAACTGGTGGAGCGCTCACTTGGCCTGTGAGAAGTAGCGGGATCGTTGATTATATTCTCCACTCACCGTTTGTCTTGGTGCAATTATACAGAAACAAGAGTGTTGTCAGTGAGTCCATCGCCCATGGACTTCCTAAACTTCACTGTGTGTTTGGGTACAGAGAGATCAAGGGGCAGCAAATCTTTTGATGTGCTGCAGTAAGCAAAAGTTCTTGATTTTGCTATGCAGCAAAGATGGAAAGATGAGGTGAGAGATGGAAAAAAAGCTTCGTAATCCTTGATGCCTTCTCTGAAGATTGAATTCAAGCCCTTCAGATTATGACACTGATGCACTGCTTGCTGCACTGAGAAGGCACTTACCAGGTATGGAGCCAGGCAGCACCACCAAATAGGACAGCTTGCAAGGTATTGAATGCCATAAAACTTTGCATTAAAAAAATCCAAGCCAGGTAGGAATCGAACCTAATGCGTTATCCATTGCACCACTGGCCCAGATTATAACAAATTAGTAGCAGTGGGAGGCAGTGGGCATGGCGGAGGTACTAAATAAATACATTGCATCTGTCTTTCCCAAGGAAGAAGACGCTGCCAGAGTGTCAGTGAAGGAAGATGTTGTCGAGATACTGGATTGGCTAAAAATTTATAAAGAGGAGGTACTGGAAAGGCTAGCTGCACTTAAAGTAGATCCGTCATCTGGTCCGGATGGGATGCATCCTCGGTTGCTGAGGGAAGTAACGGTGGAAATTGCAGAGGTACTGGCAAAAAACCTCCAAACATCCTTAGATATGGGGGTGATGCCAGAGGACTGGAGAATTGCAAATGTTACACCCCTGTTCAAGAAAGGGTGAAAGAAAAAATCCAGCAACTACTGACCAGTCAATTTAACCTCGGTAGTGGAGAAAGTTCGAGCAACGATAATCCGGGACAGAATTAGCAGTCAATTGGACAAGGATTAGGGAAAGCCAGCACGGATTTGTTAAAGGCAAATCGTGTTTAATTAAATTGATACAGTTTTTTGATGAGGTAACAGAGAGTAGATGAGGGCAATGCAGTTAATGTGGTGTGTATGGACTTCGAAAAGGCGTCAGATAAAGTGCCGCATAATGGGTTTGTCATCAAGATTGAAGCCCATGGAATAAAAGGGGCAGTAGCAGCATGGATACAGAATTGGCTAAATAACAGGAAACAGAGTGCAGTGGTGGACGGTTGTTTTTCGGAATGGAGGGAGGTGTACAGTGGTGTTCCCCAGGGGTCGGTGCTGGGACCACTGCTTTCCTTGATGTACATTAATGACTTGGACTTGGGGATACAGGGCACAATTTCCAAATTCTTGCTACCAAAATGTTCCACTTCACTGTCATCTGCATTAAAATTCATCGGCCAATTATACACCCATTTTGCAAGTTTATTAATGTATTTTGTATTTGGTCGCAATCTTCATCAATATTATCCAAACTCCACCCCACCCCGCCAATCTGGTGTCATCTGTAAATTTTGAAATTGTACTTCCGATTCCCGAGTCCAATTCATTGATGTGAATTGTGAACAGTGGTCCCAGAACCAATCCTTGTGGAGCCCCACTTTCCACCTTATACAGTGTGAGTCGCTACAATTAACCCCACTCTCTGTTTTAGAGCAGTGGTCAAGAGAAACTTCTTTACATCGGGAGTAGGCAGTCTGTCGAATTCACTTCCACGGTTAGTGTTTGGGGCACACAGTTCTGTAATGACAAGTGGTCCTCATGTTTTTATCCAAGACAGGCCTCAGCCCAGTCATTTACTCTAAATGTTGGTGCAATAGTTCAAGCTCAGAGGTGCCAGGTATCGGGAGCAGCAGTAGCTGTAAATAAAATCTAAATGTAAGTAAATACCAATATAGTTCATCTTCATCTATTTCTAGTTTAATAACTTTTGCTGAATGTGGCCCAGGCCAAGTGCCAGGATATCGGGTCAGGTTCACCACAGGAAATGAGTTTGACATCCCTGAGATAGACAATGTGAACCGGATTACCCTCATCCACTAACCCAGCAACTTCTTCAAAAAACTCAAGCAAGTTTGTCAGACACCATTTTCTTTCCCAGAAGCCGTGTTGAGTATCTCGAATGGCTCCCTCTCTTTCCCCGTGATCATAAACAGCATCTCTTAGGATCCCTTCAAGCATCTTCCCTCTGATCGAGGTCACACTGATGGGCCTGTCATTCCCCGGCTCTGATTTGTCCCCTTTAATGAAAATGGGAACTATGTGAGCTGCCTTCCAATCTCAGGGGACAATCCCTGACTCTATTGAGCTGTTGAAGATACAGGCAAGGGGCTCACAGAGCACCTGTCCCATCTCTTTAAACACCCGGGGGTGGATATCATCTGGACCTGGAGCACAATGCATTTTGAGAGTTCATATTTTATCCAAAGTGAGATCCCATTCTATTTTAATATTTATGATGTTATTGTTGACAGCACATCCCACAGCTGGAATCTGAACATCATCCACAGGAGTGTAGACTGATGAGAAATAGTCATTCAACAGCTCTGCCATCGCCCGGGAATCTGTCCTGAACTGTCTTTCAGTGGCCCTAAAGCATCTTTAATGGTCTTCTGACTCCTGACGGAGCTGGAAAGACATTTGCTATTATTCTCAGAATTGGGCACCATCTTCTTTTCCAAAGATCTCTGAGCTTCTCTAATGGCTGCTTTTGTCTCCCTCGATTGTGGGTGATATTTGACCCAATTCTCCTGTAAACTGAATTCATCCTGATCTGATCTGGGTTAAATGTAAGACAGTTCGGGGAGTCAGGAATCATTCACCGCTAGACCCACACTGAGAGGTAAAACCCCAGACGGTTCCTTAGTAAGGATTCCTCTGGTACCTCAGCATATCTTTGTCAGCTATCTTACAGTCCACTCCTGGAGGCCCCACTCCCTGAGCCTACAACCTTCAGCAGGGTCAGTGGTGGAGTTCCGCAGTGGGAGTGATCCCAGAGTAACTGTCGGGATCGCTCCCACCCTGTGGATGGTCCGGGTCGTGTATTTTTAGTGATCCTGGTGTACCGGGTACGGTAGCAGAGTGGTTATGTTACTGGGCTCGTAATCCAGCAGGCCTGGACTAAAATCCAGAGTCATGAGTTCAAATCCCGCCACGGCAGCTGGCGAATTTAAATTCAATTAATTAAATAAAAAAATCTGGAATTAAAATACTAGTATCAGTAATGATGGCCATGAAACTGCCGGATTGTCGTAAAAACCCAGCTGGTTCACTAATGTCCTTTCGGGAAGGAAGCCTGCCGCCCTTACCTGGTCTGGCCTATATGTGACTCCAGACCCACAGCAACGTGATTGATTCTGAATTGCCCTCTGAAATGGCCCAGCAAGCCACTCAGTTGTAAAATCTCGCTACGAAAAGTCATAATAAGAATAAAACCAGACGGATCACCCGGCACCGTACACGACAACAGCAAAACACCAAGCCCAGTCGACCCTGCAAGGTCCTCCTTACTAACATCTGGGGACTTGTGCCAAAATTGGGAGAGCTGTCCCACAGACTTGTCAAGCAACAGCCTGACATAGCCACACTCACAGAATCATATCTTTCAGCCAACGTCCCAGACTCTTCCATCACCATCCCTGGGGATGTCCTGTCCCACCGGCAGGACAGACCCACCAGAGGTGGCGGTACAGTGATATACAGTCAGGAGGGAGTGGCCCTGGGAGTCCTCAACATTGACTCTGGACCCCATGAAATCTCATGGCATCAGGTCAAACATGGGCAAGGAAACCTCCTGCTGATTACCACCTACTGTCCTCCCTCAGCTGATGAATCAGTCCTCCTCCATGTTGAACACCACTTGGAGGAAGCACTGAGGGTAGCAAGGGCACAAAATGGACTCTGGGTGGGGGACTTCAATGTGTAGCACCACTACTGACCGAGCTGGCCGAGTCCTGAAGGACATAGCTGCTAGACTGGGCCTGCGGCAGGTGGTGAGCGAACCAACACGAGGGAAAAACTGACTTGACCTCGTCCTCACCAATCTCCCTGTCGCAAATGCATCTGTCCATGACAGTATTGGTCGGAGTGACCACCGCACAGTCCTCGTGGAGATGAAATCCCGTCTTCGCACTGAGGACACCATCCAACGTGTTGTGTGGCACTACCACCGTGCTAAATGGGATAGATTCAGAACTGGGCATCCATGAGGCGCTGTGGGCCATCAGCAGCAGCAGAATTGTATTCCAGCACAATCTGTAACCTCATGGCCCGGCATATTCCTCACTCTACCATTACCAACAAGCCAAGGGATCAACCCTGGTTCAATGAGGAGTGTAGAAGAGCATGCCAGGAGCAGCACCAGGCGTACCTCAAAATGAGATGCCAACCTGGTGAAGCTACAACTCAGCACTACATGCATGCTCAACAGCGGAAGCAACATGCTATAGACAGAGCGAAGCGATTCCACAACCAACGGATCAGATCAAAGCTCTGCAGTCCTGCCACATCCAGTCGTGAATGGTGGTGGACAATTAAACAACTAACAGGAGGAGGAGGCTCTGCAAACATCCCCATTCTCAATGATGGCGGAGTCCAGCACGTGAGTGCAAAAGACAAGGCTGAAGCGTTTGCAACCATCTTCAGCCAGAAGTGCCGAGTGGATAATCCATCTCAGCCTCCTCCCGATATCCCCACCATCACGGAAGCCAGTCTTCGGCCAATTCGATTCACTCCACGTGATATCAAGAAACGGCTGAGTGCACTGGATACAGCAAAGGCTATGGGCCCTGACAACATCCCAGCTGTGGTGCTGAAGACTTGTGCTCCAGAACTAGCTGCGCCTCTAGCCAAGCTGTTCCAGTACAGCTGCAACACTGGCATCCACCCGACAATGTGGAAAATTGCCCAGGGATGTCCTGTCCACAAAAAGCAGGACAAATCCAATCCGGCCAATTACCGCCCCATCAGTCTGCTCTCAATCATCAGCAAAGTGATGGAAGGTGTCGTCGACAGTGCTATCAAGCGGCACTTGCTCACCAATAACCTGCTCACCGATGCTCAGTTTGGGTTCCGCCAGGACCACTCGGCTCCAGACCTCATTGCAGCCTTGGTCCAAACATGGACAAAAGAGCTGAATTCCAGAGGTGAGGTGAGAGTGACTGCCCTTGACATCAAGGCAGCATTTGACCGAGTGTGGCACCAAGGAGCCCGAGTAAAATTGAAGTCAATGGGAATCAGGGGGAAAACTCTCCAGTGGCTGGAGTCATACCTAGCACAAAGGAAGATGGTAGTGGTTGTTGGAGGCCAATCATCTCAGCCCCAGGGCATTGCTGCAGGAGTTCCTCAGGGCAGTGTCCTAGGCCCAACCATCTTCAGCTGCTTCATCAATGACCTTCCCTCCATCATAAGGTCAGAAATGGGGATGTTCGCTGATGACTGCACAGTGTTCAGTTCCATTCGCAACCCCTCAGATAATGAAGCAGTCCGAGCCTGCATGCAGCAAGACCTGGACAACATCCAGGCTTGGGCTGATAAGTGGCAAGTAACATTCGCGCCAGATAAGTGCCAGGCAATGACCATCTCCAACAAGAGAGAGTCTAACCACCTCCCCTTGACATTCAACGGCATTACCATCGCCGAATCCCCCACCATCAACATCCTGGGGGTCACCATTGACCAGAAACTGAACTGGACCAGCCATATAAATACTGTGGCTACGAGAGCAGGTCAGAGGCTGGGTATTCTGCGGCGAGTGACTCACCTCCTGACTCCCCAAAGCCTTTCTGACATCTACAAGGCACAAGTCAGGAGTGTGATGGAATACTCTCCACTTGCCTGGATGAGTGCAGCTCCAACAACACTCAAGAAGCTCGACACCATCCAAGATAAAGCAGCCCGCTTGATTGGCACCCCATCCACCACCCTAAACATTCACTCCCTTCACCACCGGCGCACTGTGGCTGCAGTGTGCACCATCCACAGGATGCACTGCAGCAACTCGCCAAGGCTTCTTCGACAGCACCTCCCAAACCCGCGACCTCTACCACCTAGAAGGACAAGGGCAGCAGGCGCATGGGAACAACACCACCTGCACGTTCCCCTCCAAGTCACACACCATCCCGACTTGGAAATATATCGCCGTTCCTTCATTGTCGCTGGGTCAAAATCCTGGAACTCCCTTCCTAACAGCACTGTGGGAGAACAGTCACCACACGGACTGCAGCGGTTCAAGAAGGCGGCTCACCACCACCTTCTCAAGGGCAATTAGGGATGGGCAATAAATGCCGGCCTTGCCAGCGACGCCCACATCCCGTGAACGAATAAAAAAATAAATAAATAAATAACACGCACACATCAATAAAACCGGGAATTCTGGAAACACACTGCAGGTCCTTCTTTATCTGGAGATCAAATGACTGTTGTATAATTGTACCAGCAGTTAACAGGCTCCTGTGAACTCCTCCCTCTGCTATTTTAATTCAGACTTTAAATCATTTATTTTAAATGGGTTTATTTTAAATGAGTCAACGCCTGCCTTAAATGGTAGACTCAGGACTGTCGCACAAACAGGTTAAATCTTCATAGAATAATGACCACGGTCATTTTTAGACTGGACGCCACACAGTGACTTTGCTGTCAGTGAAGAGAGACGAGAAAGACCAAAGTGCCGTTTGCCCCTCTCAGTGTGGCCCTGAAGGACTGTGTCCAGGCTGAAGTTCTGTTCCCACCGGACGATCCTCCCCCCAGATTGTCCTTTCTGAGCTCCAGTCAGGTGATGCTAAACACTCAGGTGGGAAAGACCAAAATCTACAACAAGGTGTTTAAAACAAAGCTGATTTATTTAACAGATATCCAGAATATTAAACTCTAGCCCAGTTATCGGGGTTATTAACATCAGGAGAAACAAACCCCAACTGTCAGAATGAACATGGTTCAGTCCTGGATGGGATTAACAGCAGAATCCAACCCCTGCAGTCATATGTGAACTCACTGGAGTCTCAGCACGTGTGATGACTGAGTGAATCCCTTCCCACACACGGAGCAGGTGAACAGTCTCTCAACCAATGGGCATGCGTTGATGTGTCAGCAGTTCATTTCTGCATTTAAAGCTCTTCTCACAGTCACTGAGTTAAAAGGTCACTCAATAGTGTCAACAAGTTGATGTTTCAGAAGGTGGGATGATCGAGTGAATCTCTTCCCACACATGGAGCAGGTGAACAGTCTCTCCCCAGTGTGAGTGTGTCGATGTCTCAGCAGTTCGTTTCTGATTTAAAATCTTTTCTCACAGTCAGAACATTGAAAGGTCTCTCTTCAGTGTGAACTCGCTGGTGTGACAGAAGGAGGGATGACCGAGTGAATCTCTTCTTTCACACAGAGCAGGAGAACGGCCTCTCCCTCGTGTGAACTCGCTGGTGAGTGCGTTGGTGTTTCAGCAGATTAAATTTGCTTTTAAACCTCTTCTCACAGTCAGAACATTTAAAAGGTCTCTCCCCAGTGTGAACTCGCTGGTGTGTCAGCAGGGCGGATGACTGAGTGAATCCTTTCCCACACACGGAGCAGGTGAACGGCCTCTCCCCAGTGTGAGTACGCTGGTGTCTCATGAGATCAGTTTTGCTTTTAAACCTCTTCTCACAGTCAGAACATTGAAAAGGTCTCTCCCCAGTGTGAACTCGCTGGTGTTTCAGCAGGTCGGATGACTGAGTGAATCCCTTCCCACACACGGAGCAGGTGAACGGCCTCTCCCCAGTGTGATTGCGTCGATGAGTTTCCAGCTCTGAAGGGTAATTGAATCCCTTCCCACAGTCCCCACATTTCCACGGTTTCTCCGTGGTCCGGGTGTCCTTGTGTCTCTCCAGGTTGGACGATCAGTTGAAGCCTCGTCCACACACAGAACACGTGTACGGTTTCTCCCCGCTGTGAATGGTGTGATGTTTTTTCTGGCTGTGTAATTGGGGAAAGCTCTTTCCACAGTCAGTGCACTGGAACACTCTCACTCGGGTGTGTGTGTGTCTCGGTGCTTTTCCACTCACACTGATGTTTGAAATCTTCTCCCACGGATAGAACAGACAAACATTTCTCCTTCCACATTCAAAGGCCGATGATATTCAGGTCCTGATGAATCGAGTGACTCTGTCAGATCTTGACGTGATCTTTGATTTGAGTTTCCCTCTGTAAATCCTCCCCTGTAAAAGGAGTTTATAAAAGTTATCAATGTAATTGCAGGATAGAAATTCAGATCAGATAGCTCTACTTTCTATGGAACATTATTTCCTCTCTCATTACTCAAAGCTGTAAATCCCCCGTCCCACACACTCTCCCTCCTCCCTGTGCTGAAATCCAAACCCATCGCATCATCTTTCAGTGGCCCGAAACCATGAGTGAAAGGGTGAGAGAGTGAGTGTGAGAGTGAGTGTGAGAGAGTGAGTGTGAGAGAGTGAGTGTGAGAGAGTGTGAGTACAGCAGTGGGCTCGGTGTGAAGAATGAAGTGGGGCAGGTGGAGCATGTTTCAGTGGGGCAGCAGTGATCATAATCTCATTCGGTTTAGAACAGTTATGGAAAAGGACAGGGGACAGTCAAATGTGAAAATTCTTAACTGGAGGAGGGCTAATTCCAGTGAGTTAAAAAGGGATCTTGTCCAGGTGGATTGGAATCAAAAATTGGCAGGCAGAACAGTAATTGAACAGTGGGAGGCCTTCAAGGAGGAGTGGGTTTGGGAACAGAGTAGACAGATTCCCACGAGGAGGAAAGGAACAGCATCCAAAGCTCGAGCTCCCTGGATGACTGAAGATTTCGAGATCACCATTTCTCCTTTATTTAAAGACGCTCCCTGACCGATCACCATTTCTCCTTCATTTACAGACGCTCCCTGACCGATCACCATTTCTCCTTCATTTACAGACGTTCCCTGACCGATCGCCATTTCTCCTTCATTTTCAGACGCTCCCTGACCGATCACCATTTCTCCTTCATTTGCAGACGCTCCCTGACCGATCACCATTTCTCCTTCATTTGCAGACGCTCCCTGACCGATCACCATTTCTCCTTCATTTACAGACGTTCCCTGACCGATCGCCATTTCTCCTTCATTTTCAGACGCTCCCTGACCGATCACCATTTCTCCTTCATTTGCAGACGCTCCCTGACCGATCACCATTTCTCCTTCATTTACAGACGCTCCCTGACCGATCCCCATTTCTCCTTCATTTACAGACGCTCCCTGACCGATAACCATTTCTCCTTCATTTACAGACGCTCCCTGACCGATCCCCATTTCCCCTTCATTTCCCGGCGGGTAGTGAGGGGGGGATAATGTTCACTGTTTTATATTCGGGTCTGGGGCCGCACTCGGGGTTTGTAAAGCCTGAGCCTGGGCCTGAGCCCGGACCCGGGCCCCGGGGTTTATTGAGCCTCTTGCTCCGATCCTCTGACCTGCACCGAACGCGCTCCTCCCGCAGCCTCGACTGGCCGCGCATGCTCAGGACACACTGACTGATAATAAGTCACAACTGCGCCTGCGCGCTGGGCTCCACGGATTCAGATGGGGCACAATCTGAACCGCGCTGCATGCTGGGTGATGCAGCCGCCATTGATGATCTTAATATCAGGCCGAAAAACAAAAACATTGGAAGCAGATAATTCAAGTGTTTAATTTATAATATAAATAATTCAATCGTTCAATTCATTTCATAAATAATTGAACAGTTCAATTCATTAAATAATCAATTGTTTAATTTATTACATGAACAATTAGTTTAATTTATCATAGAAATAATTCAATAGTTTAATTCATTATATAAATATTCCTTCATTTAATTTATTATATAAAGAATTCAATATTTAGTTGAATTATTTATATAATAAATTAAACACGAGACTTCTTTATGTAATAAAGTCAACAATTGATTGTGTGTAATGAATTAAACCTTTGAATTATTTATAATAAATGAAACACTTGATTATTTATATAATAAATGAAACACTTGATTATTTATATAATAAATGAAACACTTGATTGTTTATATCATAAATAACGTTTTGAAATTCTTCATTCAATAAATTAAATAATGGATTATTAAGATGCTTAAATAAACACTTGAATCTTTGTATGATAAGTTAAACCTTTGAATTAATTATATAATTTAAACACTTGACCTCTTTATATAATAATTTTAACACTTGGATTATTTATATAATAAACTAAACCATATAATTGGTTATTTGTATAATGAATTAAACCATTGTTTCTTCATAGAATAAATTTAACACTTGAATTATTTATACAATAAATTAAACAATTGATTTTTTATATAATAAATTAGACATGCATTATTATATAATAAATTAAACTATTGAATTATTTGGATACTTAATTTATTATGAAAATAATTCAATAGTTTAATTTAACAACTGACGTAGTTATGTAAGACATTAAACAATTGATTATTTATATAATGAATTAAACTATTGAATTATTTATACAATAAATGAAACAGTTGAATTATTTAGATAATAAATGAAACAGTTGAATTATTTAAATAATAAATTAAACAACGGAGCTATTTATATAGTAAATTATACACTTCAATTATTATATAATTAAACTACTGAATTATTTATCAAATATATCAATTTAATTATTCATATAATAAATTAAACAATTCAATAATTTACATAAAAATTAAACACTTGAATTATTTATAAAATATTAAACAATTGAACTATTTACATAATAAATTTAGCTATTGAATTTTTTATACAATAAATTAAACTCTTGGTTATTTACAGAATAAATTAATCAATCGAATAATTTAAACTATTGAATTCTCTTTATAATAAATGAAACATTTGAAGTATTCATATAATAAATTAAACACTTGAAAACAATTTAATTATTGATATAATAAAATAAGCAATTCATTATTTATTTAATGAATTAAAATATTGAGTTATTTATATTACATTTTAAACTTTTTAATTATTTATATAATAAATGAAGCCAGCTTGGACAAAATGGAGGCAAGCGCAGAGTCCGTCTTGGACAAAATGGCGGCCGGCGCGGCCACCATCTTGGAAAAAATGGCCGCCGCCGCCATCTTATCAGATGGCGGCAAGCGGCCGACAGAGTGTCCCCAGTGATCCCGCAGTGACCCCAGAATGTCCCAGTGACCCCAGAGTGATGCCGGGGTCCCAGCGTGCACCCAGTCAGCCCAGAGTGAGGCCAGGGTGCAGCCGGGGATCCCAGAGCGATGCCAGAGCGGCGGCCTTTGCGTTTGGGCCACCAGAACAACCACCACCACAACTGTACTGTACGTGTACAGCACAGAGTGGGTAAAAGGGAACGATTCACTCCTGTCTGGTACTGTACGGCCCGTGTGTGTCTCAGTGTCAGCTCCTGTCCATGTACAGCACACAGTGGGTAAAGGGGAACGATTCACTCCTGTCTGGTACTGTACGGCCCGTGTGTGTCTCAGTGTCAGCTCCTGTACATGTACAGCACACAGTGGGTAAAAGGGAACGATTCACTCCTGTCTGGTACTGTACGGCCCGTGTGTGTCTCAGTGTCAGCTCCTGTACATATACAGCACACAGTGGGTAAAAGGGAACGATTCACTCCTGTCTGGTACTGTACGGCCCGTGTGTGTCTCAGTGTGAGCTCCTGTACATGTACAGCACACGGTGGGTAAAAAGGAACGATTCACTGAGAGATTGCAATGTTGAGTGTAACGGTTATTTGAGGGGTTCAGTCCCTAATCGGGCTGTGTTTTGACAGACGCTTTTTAAAATAAGGAGTTGAGTTTAGTTTTGGGAGGTGGGTACAATCCGTGTCTGGGACTCACTGGCCCTGTGAATATTGAATTTTGCTTACAATATGGTGTGTTTGGATTAATAGGGGACAAGGTTTAACTCCACTGGGCTGGATTGTTTTTATAAATCTCTCATTGACTGGGTCTTTCAGACCAGGATGGGAGCTGCTTCTCTCTCTCTCTCTGTAAACACCCTGAGGCAGTGAAACACTCTCTGACAAACTGTTCACAGGAACCAACCCATCAGACATGGGGAATATACAAATACCTGGGACTGGAAATGAGCCTCCCACCAACAGAGCAGAGAGAAGGAGGAAATCATCACACCTTCAAGATCTGGATCGGTTTTGTCATTGGAGCAGGTTCGGGTTAATTTTACTGCTTTAAAGTTATGTTATGGGACCAGTGAGACTGAGACACACACACACACACACACACAGACTGTACAGTCAGGAGACACGTGTCCCTTGCACAGACATTGGGTTTGAATTGAGCTGAGCTGTGCCACAAATGAATATGGGATTAAAATCTCAAATTCCAATCAGTTTGCTCCCGAGCTTCCCCATGTGTCTGTGTGGTTCCATTACAATACAATTTCACATGGGGGCCCAAAATGGCTTCGGAATTAACACGATTTCTTTCTGAGTTGTCAGTGACCTTTTCAAAAATTAAACTTCAAACTAAGAAAACATTTGGAGGCTGTTTTCACATTTCGGCCCTCTGGGTGCTGCAGGACGCTCCCTGAAAGAGCTTTTAATTTCAATTAAGACCCGAGATATGTCACATTGTCAGCCTCTGAATAATAGTTTGATCCACTTTGTGTTATTTCTGAAAAGTTGCACTTGCAATGAACGAAGGGAGGAATTTGGGCTCGAACAGATGGTGATATTCTGGCATGACGGAGCTGGGCAGAGATGAGCGATTGGGTCCACAGCATTCCTGCCCTCCCCACCATCTTCTTTAACTTATATTTTTGTATTGCTAGAAACAGCATGTAAGGGGTTAACTCCTGATACCATATAAAGTTTGTTACTGTGTGTCTCAGTGTCAGCTCCTGTACATGTACAGCACATGGTGCGTAAAAGGGAACGATTCACTCCTGTCTGGTACTGTACGGCCCGTGTGTGTCTCAGTGTCAGCTCCTGTACATGTACAGCACACAGAGAGAGATAGAGAGAGAGATAGAGAGAGACAGAGAGAGAGACAGAGAGAGAGAGAGAGAGACAGCGAAAAACACAGCGGGAGAGTGGGAGATAGGCAGAGAGACAGCGAGGGGGACAGATAGGTAGTGAGAAAAACAGAGAGCGAGAGAGAAAGAGAGCGAGGGGGAGAGAGATAGAAAGAGAGCGAGAGAGAGACAGAGAAAAAGGCAAAGACAGGGCGAGAGGGACAGAGAGAGCGAAGGACAGAGAGAGCGAAGGACAGAGAGAGCGAAGGACAGAGAGAGCGAAGGACAGAGAGAGCGAAGGACAGAGAGAGCGAAGGACAGAGAGAGCGAAGGGCAGAGAGAGCGGGAGAGAGGCAGAGAGAGCGGGAGAGAGGCAGAGAGAGCGGGAGAGAGGCAGAGAGAGCGGGAGAGAGGCAGAGAGAGCGGGAGAGAGGCAGAGAGAGCGGGAGAGAGGCAGAGAGAGCGGGAGAGAGGCAGAGAGAGCGGGAGAGAGGCAGAGAGAGCGGGAGAGAGGCAGAGAGAGCGGGAGAGAGGCAGAGAGAGCGGGAGAGAGGCAGAGAGAGCGGGAGAGAGGCAGAGAGAGCGGGAGAGAGGCAGAGAGAGCGGGAGAGAGGCAGAGAGAGCGGGAGAGAGGCAGAGAGAGCGGGAGAGAGGCAGAGAGAGCGGGAGAGAGGCAGAGAGAGCGGGAGAGAGGCAGAGAGAGCGGGAGAGAGGCAGAGAGAGCGGGAGAGAGGCAGAGAGAGCGGGAGAGAGGCAGAGAGAGCGGGAGAGAGGCAGAGAGAGCGGGAGAGAGGCAGAGAGAGCGGGAGAGAGGCAGAGAGAGCGGGAGAGAGGCAGAGAGAGCGGGAGAGAGGCAGAGAGAGCGGGAGAGAGGCAGAGAGAGCGGGAGAGAGGCAGAGAGAGCGGGAGAGAGGCAGAGAGAGCGGGAGAGAGGCAGAGAGAGCGGGAGAGAGGCAGAGAGAGCGGGAGAGAGGCAGAGAGAGCGGGAGAGAGGCAGAGAGAGCGGGAGAGAGGCAGAGAGAGCGGGAGAGAGGCAGAGAGAGCGGGAGAGAGGCAGAGAGAGCGGGAGAGAGGCAGAGAGAGCGGGAGAGAGGCAGAGAGAGCGGGAGAGAGGCAGAGAGAGCGGGAGAGAGGCAGAGAGAGCGGGAGAGAGGCAGAGAGAGCGGGAGAGAGGCAGAGAGAGCGGGAGAGAGGCAGAGAGAGCGGGAGAGAGGCAGAGAGAGCGGGAGAGAGGCAGAGAGAGCGGGAGAGAGGCAGAGAGAGCGGGAGAGAGGCAGAGAGAGCGGGAGAGAGGCAGAGAGAGCGGGAGAGAGGCAGAGAGAGCGGGAGAGAGGCAGAGAGAGCGGGAGAGAGGCAGAGAGAGCGGGAGAGAGGCAGAGAGAGCGGGAGAGAGGCAGAGAGAGCGGGAGAGAGGCAGAGAGAGCGGGAGAGAGGCAGAGAGAGCGGGAGAGAGGCAGAGAGAGCGGGAGAGAGGCAGAGAGAGCGGGAGAGAGGCAGAGAGAGCGGGAGAGAGGCAGAGAGAGCGGGAGAGAGGCAGAGAGAGCGGGAGAGAGGCAGAGAGAGCGGGAGAGAGGCAGAGAGAGCGGGAGAGAGGCAGAGAGAGCGGGAGAGAGGCAGAGAGAGCGGGAGAGAGGCAGAGGGAGAGAGAGGCAGAGGGAGAGAGAGGCAGAGGGAGAAAGAGGCAGAGGGAGAAAGAGGCAGAGGGAGAAAGAGGCAGAGGGAGAAAGAGGCAGAGGGAGAAAGAGGCAGAGGGAGAAAGAGGCAGAGGGAGAAAGAGGCAGAGGGAGAAAGAGGCAGAGGGAGAAAGAGGCAGAGGGAGAAAGAGGCAGAGGGAGAAAGAGGCAGAGGGAGAAAGAGGCAGAGGGGGGAGACAGAGAGACAGACTGCGAAAAACACAGCGGGAGAGTGGGAGATAGGCAGAGAGACAGCGAGGGGGACAGATAGGTAGTGAGAAAAACAGAGAGAGAGAGAAAGAGAGCGAGGGGGAGAGAGATAGAAAGAGAACGAGAGAGAGACAGAGAAAAAGGCAAAGACAGGGCGAGAGAGGCAGAGAGAGCGAGACAGAGAGAGGGGTAAAGAGGCAGAGGGACAGAGAGAGAGGGACAGAGAGACAGAGAAAAAGACAGAGAGAGAAGGGCAGAGAGAGAAGGGCAGAGAGAGAAGGGCAGAGAGAGAAGGGCAGAGAGAGAAGGGCAGAGAGAGAAGGGCAGAGAGAGAAGGGCAGAGAGAGAAGGGCAGAGAGAGAAGGGCAGAGAGAGAAGGGCAGAGAGAGAAGGGCAGAGAGAGAAGGGCAGAGAGAGAAGGGCAGAGAGAGAAGGGCAGAGAGAGAAGGGCAGAGAGAGAAGGGCAGAGAGAGAAGGGCAGAGAGAGAAGGGCAGAGAGAGAAGGGCAGAGAGAGAAGGGCAGAGAGAGAAGGACAGAGAGAGAAGGACAGAGAGGCAAAGAGAGAGAGAGAGAGAGAGAGGCAGAGACAGAAAAAGACAGAGAGAGTGGGGGGAGAGAGAGAGAATAACAGAGAGAGAGGCAGAGAGATCGAGAGAGAGAGAAAATGACAGAGCGGGGATCGAGGCAGAGAAAGATAGAGGAACAGAGAGTGAGAGAAAAAGACAGAGCGAGGGGGAGAGAGAGTGTGAGGGGGTCTCCTGCCAGAAAGTGGGACGTGTGTCGGTGAGGGTCCTGCAGGGTGTTTGGGTGATGTGCCTGCCATGGTTGAATAGCTGCCAGTGTGTGTGACCTGTGGGTTGTGGGTGTGCGGCTTGCGACAGTGGTAATGTGTGAGGGTGAGGGGAAGCATCTGATTGAAAGAGTTTATTGGTGGGTGGGAGATGGGGGCCCCCCCTTGCTGGTGAGAAGCCATAAAACAGCCCAGAGAGGCCTGGCTGCTCGCAGGAATCGGGTAAATCACCAGGCAGTACCAATCCACTCTCTGCCTCTCTCCCCCTCACTCTCTGCCCCTCTCTCTTTTTCTCTCTCTCTGTCCCCCTCTCTCCTTCTGCCTCTCACCCTCTCTGTCTTTCTCTCTCTGACTCTCTCCCCGCTCTACCTTTTTCTCTCTCTCTCTCTCTGCCTCTCGCCCCCCTCTCTCTCTGTCCTTTTCTCTCTCTCTGCCCCTCTCTCTCTGCTGTCTCTCTGAATTTCTCTTGATTGAAAAGTACTCAGGTACGGTACGGCCCGTGTGTGTCTCAGTATCGGCTCCTGTACATGTACAGCACACAGTGGGTAAAAGGGAACGATTCACTCCTGTCTGGTACTGTACGGCCCGTGTGTGTCTCAGTGTCAGCTCCTGTACATGTACAGTACACAGTGGGTAAAAGGGAACGATTCACTCCTGTCTGGTACTGTACGGCCCGTGTGTGCCTCAGTGTCAGCTCCTGTACATGTACAGCACACAGTGGGTAAAAGGGAATGATTCACTGAGAGATTGCAATGTTGAGTGTAACGTTTATTTGAGGGGTTCAGTCCCTAAACGGGCTGTGTTTTGACAGACACTTTTTAAAGTAAGGAGTTGAGTTTCGTTTAGGGAGGTGGGTACAATCCGTGTCTGGGACTCACTGGCCCTGTGAAATATTGAATTTTGCTCACAATATGGTGTGTTTGGATTAATGGGGGACAAGGTTTAACTGCACTGGGCTGGATTGTTTTATAAATCTCTCATTGACTGGGTCTTTCAGACCAGGATGGGAGCTGCTTCTCTCTCTCTCTCTGTCAACACCCTGAGGCAGTGAAACACTCTCTGACAAACTGTTCACACGAACCAACCCATCAGACATGGGGAACAGACAAATACCTGGGACTGGAAATGAGCCTCCCACCAACAGAGCAGAGAGAAGGAGGAAATCATCACACCTTCATGATCTGGATCGGTTTTGTCTTTGGAGCAGGTTCTGGTTAATTTTACTGCTTTAAAGTTATGTTATGGGACCAGTGAGACTGAGAGACACACACACACCCACACACACACACAGACTGTACAGTCAGGAGACACGTGTCCCTTGCACAGACATTGGGTTTGAATTGAGCTGAGCTGTACCACAAATGAATATGGGATTAAAATCTCAAATTCCAATCCGTTTGCTCCCGAGCTTCCCCATGTGTCTGTGTGGTTCCATTACAATACAATTTCACATGGGGGCCCAAAATGGCTTCGGAATTAACACGATTTCTTTCTGAGTTGTCGGTGACCTTTTCAAAAATTAAACTTCAAACTAAGAAAACATTTGGAGGCTGTTTTCACATTTCGGCCCTCTGGGTGCTGCAGGACGCTCCCTGAAAGAGCTTTTAATTTCAATTAAGACCCGAGATATGTCACATTGTCAGCCTCTGAATAATAGTTTGATCCACTTTGTGTTATTTCTGAAAAGTTGCACTTGCAGTGAACAGATGGTGATATTCAGTTGGACGGTCGGTACTGAGGGAGCGCTGCACTGTCAGACGGTCAGTGTGTGTCTCAGAGTCAGCTCCTGTACAATGTCCCAGTGATCCTCCAGTGTCCCCAGAATGTCCCAGTGATCCTCCAGTGTCCCCAGAATGTCCCAGTGATCCCCCAGTGTCCCCAGAATGTCCCAGTGATCCCCCAGTGTCCCCAGAATATCAGTGATCCCCCAGTGTCATCCCAGTGTCCCCAGAATGTCCCAGTGATCCCCCAATGTCCCCTGAATATCCCAGTGATCCCAGAGTAACCCAGACATTACTCACGTGACCCCCATTGGGTCCAGGCTGCGGTGAAGGTCTCAGTCAGTCAGTCCCCAGCGGAGAGAACGATTCTTGGCCCAGGATTCCCCCTCATCCTCCTCCTTCTCACAAAATGTCTCTTTCTGGATCATCTCCTTGCAGCATTTCATCGAAAAGTTTCCTGAGGGGAGAGAGAGAGAGAGAGGGAATTGATTACAACACAAAAGCAAGGGATTAAAAAGGCACAGCAAGAGCCCAGAGCTTCCTCTCCTCCCACTCCCCCTCTCTCCCCCCTCTCTCCCCCCTCCCTCTCCCAGTTACACCGACAATCCCTCAGCCCCAACACTGAGACACAAATCCCGGTTACAAACCAGAGAATCCAAAGAGAGAGAAAAGTTGGGAGAGAGACAGAGAGAGAAATACACTCAGGACAAGCTGGAGGACCCCAGCAGACTGAGAGATTGTCCCCGCCCCTGGGGAGGGTTTGGGACGAGACACACGGCCATCCCCTACCCCCGGGGAGCTCTCCACTTCAGCCTTTGAGATATTCTGTAAGGAATCTTACAACACCAGGTTATAGTCCAACAGTTTTATTTGAAAATCACAAGCTTTCGGAGGCTTTCTCCTTTGTCAGGTGAGTGTGGGATTCCATAGTCAGAGCACAATGCCTGGTGATTACAGATAATCTTTCCAACTGCCCGTTGTCAAGGCAATCAAAGGAGTCGAATAGTGTTCAGACAGAGAGACGTTACATACGGGACGACTTAATATACTGATTGTCCCGTATGTAACGTCTCTCTGTCTGAACAC